>NW_023270415.1:9347026-9404419 GCF_011800145.1 Mirounga leonina
CAAAGTACAGCATCCTTTCTTGATCAAAACTCTTCAGAGTATAGGCATAGAGGGTACATACCTCAATATCATAAAAGCCATCTATGAAAAACCTACAGCAAATATCATTCTCAGTGGGGAAAAACTGAGAGCTTTCCCCCTAAGGTCAGGAACGCGGCAGGGATGTCCACTATCACCACTGCTATTCAACACAGTATTAGAAGTCCTAGCCACAGCAATCAGACAACAAAAAGAAATAAAAGGCCTCCAAATCGGCAAAGAAGATGTCAAACTCTCACCCTTTGCAGATGATATGATCCTTTATGCGGAAAACCCAAATACACCACACCAAAACTGCTAGAACTCATACAAGAATTCAGTAAAGTGTCAGGATATAAAATCAATGGACAGAAATCAGTGGCATTCCTATACACCAACAACAAGACAGAAGAAAGAGAAATGAAGGAGTTGATCCCATTTACAATTGCACTCAAAAGCATAAGATATCTAGGCATAAATCTAACCAAAGAGGCAAAGGATCTGTACTCAGAAAACTATAAAATACTCATGAAAGAAATTGAGGGAGACACAAAGAAATGGAAAAACGTTCTATGCTCATGGATTGGAAGAACAAATATTGTGAAGATGTCAATGCTACCTAGAGCAATCTACACATTCAATGCAATCCCCATCAAAACACCATCCACTTTTTTCAAAGAACTGGAACAAATAATCCTAAAATTTGTATGGAACCAGAAAAGACCCCGAATAGCCAGAGGAATGTTGAAAAAGAAAAGCAAAGCTGGTGGCATCACAATTCTGGACTTCCAGCTCTATTACAAAGCTGTCATCATCAAGACAGTATTGTACTGGCACAAAAACGGACACATAGATCAATGGAACAGAATACAGAGCCCAGAAATGGACCCTCAACTCTATGGTCAACTAATCTTGGACAAAGCAGGAACGAATGTCCAATGGAAAAAAGACAGTCTGTTCAACAAATGGTGTTGGGAAAATTGGACAGCCACATGCAGAAGAATGAAACTGGACCATTTCCTTACACCACACCCAAAAATAGACTCCAAATGGTTGAAAGACCTCAATGTGAGACAGGGGTCCATCAAAATCCTAAGGGAGAACACAGGCAGCAACCTCTTCGACCTCAGCCGAAGCAACTTCTTCCTAGAAACCTTGCCAAAGGCAAGGGAAGCAAGGGCAAAAATGAACTATTGGGACTTCAGCAAGATAAAAAGCTTTTGTACAGCAAAAGAAACAGTCAACAAAACCAAAAGACAACCAACAGAATGGGAGAAGATATTTGCAAATGACATATCAGATAAAGGGCTAGTATCCAAAATCTATAAAGAACTTATCAAACTCAACACCCAAAGAACAAAGAATCCAATCAAGAAATGGGCAGAAGACATGAACAGACCTTTTTCCAAAGAAGACATCCAAATGGCCAACAGACACACACAAAATTGCTCAGCTTTGCTCGGCATCAGGGAAATCCAAATCAAATCCTCAATGAGATACCACCTCACACCAGTCAGAATGCCTAAAATTAACAAGTCAGGAACCGACAGATGTTGGCGGGGATGTGGAGAAAGGGGAACCCTCCTACACTGTTGGTGGGAATGCAAGCTGGTGCAGCCACTCTGGAAAACTTTATGGAGGTTCCTCAAAAAGTTGAAAATAGAGCTACCATGCGATCCAGCAAGTGCACTACTGTGTATTTACCCCAAAGATACAAACGTAGGGATCCGAAGGGGTACGTGCACCCTGATGTTTATAGCAGCAATGTCCATAATAGCCAACTGTGGAAGGAGCCAAGATATCCATCGACAGATGAATGGATAAAGAAGATGGGGTATATATATACAATGGAATATTATGCAGCCATCAAAAGGAATGAGATCTTACCATTTGCAATGACGTGGCTGGAACTGGAGGGTGTTATGCTGAGCAAAATAAGTCAGTCAGAGAAAGACATGTATCACATGACCTCACTGATATGAGAAATTCTTAATCTCAGGAAACAAACTGAGTGTTGTTGGAGTGGGGGGTTGGGTGGGAGGGATGGGGAGGCTGGGTGATAGACATTGGGTAGAGTATGTGCTATGGTGAGTGCTGTGAATTGTGCAAGACTGTTGAATCACAGATCTTACCTCTGAAACAAACAATGCAATATGTGTTAAGACAAAAAAAAAAAAGAAAAAGAAGATAGCAGGAGGAGAGGAATGAAGGGGGGGGACATCGGAGGGGGAGATGAACTATGAGAGACGATGGACTCTGAAAAACAAACTGAGGGTTCTAGAGGGGAGGGGGTGGGAGGATATGTTAGCCTGGTGATGCGTATTGAAGAGGGCATGTTCTGCATGGAGCACTGGGTGTTGTGCACAAACGATGAATCATGGAATACTACATCAAAAACTAATGATGTAATGCATGGTGATTAACATAATAAAAAATTAAAAAAAGAAAAATTTGCTGGTGGATGGATCTATGATCAGGATGAGGAGCAAGACAGGCAATTGCCCTCCTCTTCAACCCCCATCCTATAAACTTTATTGAGGTGTAATTTGCATGCTGTAAAGTTCACTTATTTTCAGTGTACAGTCTGGTTTAATAAATTTACATAGTTGTGCCATTGTACATTATTGGGGAGCATTCCATCACCCCAATATCTTCTGTTAGGAGCACTTTAAAACTCACTATTTGCCTTAGATTTATCGGTGTGTTTAGGTAACACAGATGGTATAAATTCTGGCTCCAACCCACTATCTCTACGGCGGTCCCCTCTCTCCCCAGTTCAACACCATCAACAGTGTAACCTTTCTGGGATTCTGGGCGCATGTGGATGGTTCCCAGCCAAGCCTCTTGCTTTTTATAGGCTTTGTGTTTTTGTCTCTTCTCCCCAGTATATGAGTCCCAGGATAAACAGATATATCCCTCTTCCCCACCTCCTGACAAACACTAGCACAACAACAGAGCCTTAGCCCTCAGGAATTTTACTTTCTTATTACCTAGCTCCATTTGTGAACTGATGATTTTATTATTTTATTTCATTTTTAGGATTTTATTTATTTATTTGACAGAGAGAGAGAGAGCACAAGCAGGGGGAGCTGCAGCAGAGGGAGAGGGAGAAGCAGGCTCCCGCTGAGCAAGGAGCCTGATGTGGGGTTCCATCCTAGGACCCTGGGATCATGACCTGATCCGAAGGCAGTCATGTAACTGATTAGCCACCCAGGTGTCCCTGAACTTTTAAAAGATGAAAAAAAAAATTTACCCAGAATTTTTCAAACCCATGTTAGATTTTTTTTTTCTAATAGTTAAGTGTAATTTTGCTTTACATTCATTTGACTCTGAAGACTGGCTCTGTCATTTACATGGCAGACATCACTCTACAGGTTCAAAGTTATCATGATAAATATACTTTAAGTACATAAAATACACAGTACATAAGAAATTGCATCTTTTCAATTACTTACATTTACAATTTCTAAAAATATAAAAAAAATGGATGCCAAATTAAAAATGTGTAAGAAGATATATCATTGCCAAAGTTGTTTTAGGGGCTCCTCAGACAAGTTAGAAGACCACTGACATAGAGAAAGTTTTCTTTCTTTAATATTTTGTATTGCCTTTTCTATTGCCTTGACAATGACCATTTTAGTATTTTATCATGTTAGCAACAGATTTTTGTAATTAATAGCTACCAATTTGTAAAACTTTTGGAAACTTGCTTCATCTAGCCAGAAGCCATGGAGTAAAGTAAACAGAATATCCAATAATCAAATATAAATTACTAGGGTTAGAAATTAGTTTTGAGTTGAAAGAGCCCTTAGTGATTTAGGTTAACCTCATTCTAATGACATATACAAAGTGCTTATTTTAGCATTATTTATAATGGCCCAAATACCCAGATCTCTTGTGGCCTATTCATACAGGCAGAATATTATATGATAATGAAAAGGACTGAGGTACTGCTGAACATAATTTATGGAAGAAGCTCACCAACATAATGTTGAACAAAAGACTGACACACACAAGTAGATCTGGGCAGAGGTGACACAAGTGTGTTCCCTATGGAGAAATGGATCAAGCTGTACTCATATGGTGTACTGGCCGGAATATATGTTGTAGTTCAACAAGAAGTTTACGTCAACAAAAGGACATTGTGCTTCTTTCACCCAGTTAAAATCATGGCAACTGTGTTAAGTATTTTCTGTTTTACCAACCTTTTATCATTGCTGGTAATGGTGATGCTATTCAGGTGAAGTTTGTCGTGTAGAATATCTTTCAGCCCGAGCCTGGGCAGAAGATGCAGCCGGGTTGTGCCACTGAGTGTTCTTTGCCAGTTCCATCTTTTTAAGACTTCATGTCCTATAGCCCTTTTGGCCGGGGCAATCTCTGCCAAGCAGATGTGTTGTGAGTCCAGTCATATGTAACAAGCTTTCACTTAGGCTGGATTTCTCGCAGCACCTCTCACTCTGGCAGGGCCGAAGTGGGCTTTTAAAATTCCAGGTCCACGGGAGGATTTTCTTTCTTTCTTTTTTTTTTAATAAAGATTTTATTTATTATTTGACAGAGAATGAGAGAGGGAGAGCACATGAGAGGGGGGAGGGGCAGAGGGAGCAGCAGACTCCCCGCCGAGCAGGGAGCCCGATGCGGGACTCGATCCAGGGACTCCAGGGTCATGACCTGAGCCGAAGGCAGTCGCTTAACCGACTGAGCCACCCAGGCGCCCAACGGGAGGATTTTCTTGTTGAATTGCAAAGGCTCGTGCTTGGTGAGGACCGTGTGAAGCTTCCAGAGGTGAGCGTGGGTGCAGTGCACAGCGTCCCCAGGCGGAGGCTCGGGGGGCTACCACTCTGTGCACGCGGTGCCTTTTCCTGCACCCATACCAGGCCACACACCCAGGTGTGCACAGGCCCACTCCCACTCTTCCCTCCCTACCCATATACACCCTTCTACCCACCTCACCCACCGCTGCCGTGCTCCCAGGTGAGCTCAGCACGTGCGGCAGGAGCCACCCGCGCCGAGACACGGAGTCTCTTTCAGATTCCTCAAAAGTTTAACAGTAGGGGCACCTGGGTGGCTCAGGTCATGATCCCAGGGTCCTGGGGTCCAGCCCCATTGGGGCTTCCTGTTCAGCAGGGAGTCTGCTCCTCCCTCTCTCCCTCTACCCCTCACCCTGCTCATGCTCTCATGCTCTCTCTCTCTCAAATAAATAAATAAGATCTTAAAATGAAAAGGTGATGTAATCCAATTTTGATTTGGGTTGATAGGATGTTAGAGCAGGAAGGGTTTGGAAATCAGTTAAACCCAGAAGTTTTCTACTGTGGTTTTGCAGAAGTCACTCGGGCAATGTGGGACTCTCAGTGCCCAGTCAACTACACCAGTTCTGCCTTGAGTGTCTTCCATTTGGGGGGCTAGCGAGTGGGGATGAGTCTAGGCTCTGGAGCTGGATGTGGTGGAGTAGCATGTGTTTGAGAGCTGCTTCTACCCCTTATTGTCTGTGTGACGCTCGATAAGCTGCTACTTCACCTCTCGGAGCTTTGGTTTCTTATCTGCAAAGTGAGCATCACAACACACACACCTGTTCTGGTTGTTGTGAGAATACATTATGATACTGACAAATAAGAATAGCCAGTACCAAGTCCTTGCAATGTGCCAGGCACTTTTCTAAATTCTTTGCCTGTATTCATCAATGGGTTTTATTACAGATGAGAAACTCGAGGCACAGACAGGTCGACAGTTGGCTATTGGTGGCACCAGGACTGGATTCGAATCAGGACCATGATCTTGACTGCGGTGCTCCCCTGCTCCTCATCACAGACAATAAACTATCAAGAACTCTAATTTGTCGAGTGTTTGCTCTATGCCAGGCACTGTGCTAAGAGCTTTACACGGGTTACTGTAAAGTAGACCCCGCCGCCCCCGATCCCACCGCACATCCATCCACGTCCTCACTTCTCTGAGTTGTGGCATATTATCACTCTCATTTTACAGGTTAGATTAACCAGGGCTGAGCAACGTTGGTGAAGGTGAGCTAGTGGGTAAGTTGGGGGTTGAATTTGAACCAGCCATCACGTGGTCTCCCTCGCAGGAGATCCAGCACCTTGTGTGACACACAGGGCCACTTTAAGGACCTTTGGCACGTAAGGCTGCTCAAGGTCCTGTGCTCAGGAGGCCTTATACTCAGTGTCGTGTTTGCCTTTGCTGTCTTAAAATTTGACACCATTTGTCTTTGAACTTGGCTTTTGTAAATTAAGTTTGATAGCCCCGTGTAGTTTGTGCATGAGTACAGACAGTAAGCTGTGTGGCAGTGTGCACATGGGGTTGTGGTCCAGCAGTGGCCCCTGCGCGGGGCGGACAGCACACATACAACAGTTGGCTCTGCATGCACGCGCATGCCCGGGGGCAGTTTGGGGTACCACAAAGCCCCCAGGAGGTGGCTGTGCCTGAATCTGTGCCCCGATCAGGGGCAGCGGCAGCAGAAGTGGAGTTGGCGGTGGTGGCGGCTGCAAGAGACAGAAACTCCCACGTGGGGGGCAGTGTCAAGGTCAGGGGTGGAAGGCAGTCTTGCTCATTGTCCCCATAGCCTGGCCCTGAGGCGTCTGCACTAATATTAAATCTCCCATCTGAGCACCAGAACAGAAATGGTTCTCAGGCAGTAAACTGTTGGTAAATCATTACAAAATCAAAGTGTGCATGACATTGTAATAATAAAGCACATCAAAGAGTTATTAGAATTCCTCAAAGATTTAGAATTTCTGGTTGTGAATACTGCCGTATGTCGCAAAGCAAATATTCACAAGCTTAGAAATAGAAATTAATTTTTAAAAAGATTTTACTTATTTATTTGACAGAGAGAGAAAGAGCACATGCAGGGGGAGTGGCAGGCAGAGGGAGAGGGAGAAGCAGGCTCCCCGCTGAGCAGGGAGCCCCACTCGGGCCTTGAACCCAGGACCCTGGGATCATGACCTGAGCCGAAGGCAGACACTTTACTGACTGAGCCACCCAGGTGCCTCTAGAAATTAAATTTAAAGACTGTTGCAGGGCGCCTGGGTGGCTCAGTTGGTTAAGCGACTGCCTTCAGCTCAGGTCATGATCCTGGAGTCCCAGGATCGAGTCCCGCATCGGGCTCCCTGCTCGGCAGGGAGTCTGCTTCTCCCTCTGACCCTCCTCCCTCTCCTGCTCTCTCTCTCATTCTCTCTCTCAAATAAAAAAAAAAAAATAAAGACTGTTGCATGGGATGGAAGAAACACGTTTCAGTTTCAGTTGCACATGAACCAATTATTAGTAAGGAAAACAACTTAAAAATTAATTTTTCCCTTGTAATTGAAGATGCAGTGACAGAATGCATCAACAGGCATTTTGAATTATGAACAAATCATGAAGTACATCTTGGTTCCTTTTACAACATCCACAAGTTATAGGAAATGTCAGAGAAAACATTAAAATGCCATTGTACACATTTGCATTTAAAATTAAATATAGACTTACATGCATCTGGATTGTATTAGGAGTTAATATTTTTAGAAAAGTTGTTCCATGAGATTTATCAGCTCTAGATGTGCTAAAATTGATGTTTCAAAATAATTTACCAGAAATGTACCCTAATGAAAAAAAAAAGTATCATAGTGTTATAATCTATAATACACTCTTACAAGCTCCAGCAATAATTGCATCAGCAGAAAGTTCCTTTTCAAAGTTAAAAATATTATTATCTGCAGTCTTTTATTTGCCTAGAGTGACAGATGTCGCTTTCAATTATACTGATTTAAAGTGAAGTTGCTAAAATATGGATTTGTGTGGCTTAGGAAATGAATCTGCAAAAAAGTGAGTCAGGAAAATCTTATAATCAATAAAGTTATCATAACATAACTATCATTTATTGTATTATATAAATTATGCAACAATTTTTTAAAGATTTATTTATTTGTCAGAGAGAGAGAGAGAGAGAGCACAGAAGCAGGGAGAGAGGTAGGCAGAGGGAGAAGTGGAATAATGCTGAGCAAGGAGCACACCACAGGACTCCATCCCAGGACCCTGAGATCATGACCTGAGCAGACGCAGATGCTTAACTGACTGAACCACGCAGGCATCCTGAAACAAATTTTTGAAAAAATTTATAGGTTTGTTCATGTATCAGAATTATCACTTTTCCCTCCTTTTTGAACAGAGAGCCCCGCATTTTTATTTTGCACTGGGCCTTGTGCCTTCTGTTCCAACCTTGCACAGCTCGCTGTTCCTCACACTTGGGCCCCTCTTCACTGAAGCACCTTGAAGCTACTGGGATCATGGCAATCCAAGAGACTACTTCCTACTTTCGAGTCTGGGATAATTGCTGGAGACATCTTTCCTAATTTTAAGAGGGAATGGTGTATTTTCCTCACTGTTTTCTTTGATTCACCTCATATATACATATTTTTTTTTCTTGTCATCCCTGTGACCCAAGTATGGCAGACTTTCCTGGGCCAACTTTGCTTCCATCCTGAATGCACTTGAAGGCCATACTCAGCATTTTATGTTAACAGTGTTATCAAAGACAGATCCAGCTCCGTGGGGGCTAAGTGAAGCATGGGAAAGATAAACCTTATCACATAACATACGGGAGAAGCACAATAAAATTCTCCATTTCAGGAATTTGTCCCACCCTGAAAGTTCCTCTGCTCTCTAGTTAGCTTATCACAATTTTCTTTCTCCACATCATTTCTCAAGAACCCTAATGTCCTAGACAATTCAAACCTAAACCAAAGCTTGCATACCCAAGTGACCCAACGGCCAGTGGGGAGCCTTGCTATTCTCTGTCTTGCCTCTTGGTTTGGCGGGGGAGGTGGGGGGGCTCGTTCCTCATTCTAAGAAGTTTTTAATATTCCTCCCAGAAAAAGCATGTTCCATCTAAGGTATAATTCTTCTTAAAAAAGATATTCTCTATTTTATTTTTGGCTTTTCCACTTACTTTTCATTGTTCTATCAAATTCTGCAAAGTTACCCCAGACTCTCCCATTTTCTTTTTCTCTTACTGAGTTCTGTTTGTGAGTCAAAAGTATACTCAATAATTTTGCAAAATATTATGTTTTACATGTAGATCTTCAATAAGGATTTATTGTGAGAATGAGCCCTAAATAAAGATTTTCGGGATAGGAAGGGATCCAGATAATTTAGTCATTAATCTTGATGTTCAGAAATGGAAAAGTCCATTTTCAAGAGTCAAACTCAAGAGTCACTTGGTCTCAGGCAGCTGTTGGCATTAGAGAATTCTTTCTTATGTTAAGCCAAAATCTGTGTCTTTTCCAGTATTGAGGAAAGGAAGAGCTTACTTTAGAAAAGGAAGTTTTGCAAGAGAAAGTGCTCTTATTTCCTAAAGCCCATGGACGATTCCAGTCGTCTCTTTTAGAGTCATCAGAAACTTCTCCTATCTCCTCAGCCTTTAAATTTTTTTCAAGTATTTGGTTTAAAAATGGCTAATTCATTATTAAATACTGTCTCCACATGTTAACATTTGTGACTATTCTTTATTTCATTAGATTAGGAAAATGTCGGAGGAGAGTAATTACCAATTATAATATTATTCTGTTGCAAAAATCAATCTTTGTTTCCAAAGACTGACAGACCCAAATGAATCTTCACTTTCCCCAAAACAATATGCCTATGATGTGCTTTAAGTATACTGAGATCATGCAAGGTGAGACCTCACATGGAAAGTGTTAGAGTAACTGGGCTGCTTTTTGAAAACTTGGTGGAAGAAAAGACATGACCAAATTTTAGACACAATCAGTTCAGTTTTGTAGCTTTGACTGCACAGATTTAATGAGTGTGAAGATTTGGAAGAGTTACATGGACTGCTATTACGTATTCTAAAAGTTCAAGTTGTGAACTAGGAAGGAAAAGTACAATGCCCACTAGGGAATCTTTTTAGGTTTGACTCAACATTCAGACTCAGAAGACAGCCATGGCAAGCTTCTACTCAGAGGGTGTGAGAGGAGCTTCAGGGGCCGGGGGCAGTGGCAGGCACTTCTCTGGTTTGCATGGGGGGTAGGCCTTACAGCATTCAACACACATGTCCAGGAAACTTCTCAGATGCCCGCTCTGGTATAAGGAAATCCATATGGGGCAAGTGCAGGATCTGCCCAGGCATTAAAGTCTCATGCTCCATAGGCCCACAGCTTCATGGGCATAGACTCTGTGAACCCAGTTACCAGAATCCCCTAGCTCCAGGAAGCCCAAAGAATGGTGCTCCTCCCCATCAAGTATTTATAATTCATATATAATTCTTCTTGGTCTGATGCAAGTTACCAATTGGTGATCCCCCCCCCTTTTTTTTAAATCATAAGCAACGCTGTTTAGAAACGTATTTGACCTTTGGCTCTTACCAGGTTACTAGGGGAACAGAGCTATAGGAAGTTAACCTAAGAGAAAATCCTCTTGCAGAAAAGCAAAAGGTTTTGCTTTACCCATGATACATAAATACAAATGAAAGATAACAGAGGAGTGGATCATGCAGTTCTGAAATACTAAATATCTGATAGGTAAGAAGCTGAGTCAACTTCTAACATTAATCAGGAAATAGGCAAAACCCAACCAAACCAGAGCCTCTATGTGGACAAAAACTGTCACAAAAGTCTTGCACCTTATTTAGTGACTATCTTATTCACCACTCTTTCTAGTGCCATACATAGCACATACACAGGAAATATGTGTTGAGTGAATGTGTAAGTGAATGAATAAAAAACTCTCCTTAGGCCCAACTTAGAAGGAGAAGGATACATTCTTGGCTGAATGAAATCAAAGCTGACAGGACAGATCTTCTGATACCTGAGTGAGGAGGTGTGGACCAGTTTACTTAGACATAAATGGCCCCTCAAAAGTCACTGCTGGATGTCAACCCAGTTAGAAAAAAGTATGTGAATGCCCCTGAGGCATTAAGGAAAGGTTAAATAATTCTTTGAATTCTTGGTTTAAGAAAGCAGAGAGGTATCAAAACTGTAAAAGATAACTAAAAGATAATTATAAGTTAAAAGATAGTTAAAAGCAAATTCATTCTCTTAAAAATATTGCATTTTGGGACAGAGGGGAGAAAGATGGAAGAGGAGTAGGGGACCCTATTTCAACTGGTCCCCAGAATTGAGCGGGATATCTACCAGACCACTCTGAGCACCCACGAAACCAGCCTGAGATGTAAGAAGATCTGGATCTCTACAAGCAGAATATCTCAGGTGGTTGGTTTTGAGGTAGGAAGTGGGGAGCCGTGATTCTGCGGGCAGATATCGGAGGATAAATGGCAGCAGGAGGGTGCCTGGCCGTGGGGATCCTACACCACCGGTGAGTGACAGCCTCGCGCGCTGGAGACAGGCACAGACTCGCAGACCGGTAGCGGTGAGGAAAGGACTTTAGGGCGGCCCCCGGGGCAGAACCCGGAGCAGTGGGGTCATGTAGGTGAACTGGGAGCGGCTGGTGGTTTTAGAAGCACAAAGGGCAGAGACGGGCTCCGACCTGGAGGCAGGACTGGGGGTGCTGAGGAGGGGTGTACAACCCTGGCCGCTGCAGTTTATAGCAGCACGGAGAGAAACGGAGACCGTGTGGCCTGGAGAGCTCACTGAAGAACAGACTGCGGCCTCTCTGCTCTGCGGCAGAGGGTTGGAAATGGTCTCTTCTGCTCTGACTCGCAGAAGAGACGCGGAAAGCCACCAGGGAAAACCGCTAGAGAACAAAAGCCCCCCAAACTGATTCCCGCTGAGCCCATCCCCTGCCACAGGGGGGCAGGACAATACCGCCCAAATAGGGTTGCCTGAGTACCAGTGAGGCAGGCCCCTCCTGCAGAAGACAGGCTGGGAAAACAAGAAGCCAGCAACCCTAAGGTCCCAAGAAAACAGGTGCATCTTGCTTGGGTTCTGGTCAATAATTTGGACTCTATACATTCCCTCAAATACCCATCCACAGAATGACTAGGAGAAGGAGCCCCCAAAACAGAAAAGACTCAGAGATTATGACTTATGCTGCAGATTTACAAATGGATGCAGATATAACCAAGATGTTGGAGATGGAATTCAGGCTAGCAATTGTGAAGACAATGGCTAGAATGGAGAAATCAATTAATGGCAACATAGAGTCTCTAAGGGCAGAAATGAAAGGTGAACTGGCAGAACTTAAAAATGCTATCAATGAGATCCAATCCAATATAGATAATCTAAGAGCTAGGGTAACTGAGGCAGAAGAGTGAATAAGCGACCTGGAAGACAATATAATAGATAAAAAGGGAAAAGAGGAGGCCAGGGAAAAACAACTCAGAATCCATGAAAATAGAATCAGAGAAATAAGTGACACCATGAGGTGTTCCAATGTCAGAATAATTGGAATCCTGGAGGGAGTGGAGAGAGAGAGAGGACTAGAAGATGTATTTGAGCAAATTGTAGCTGAGAACTTCCCTAATCTGGGGAATGAAACAAACATTCGAGTCCTAGAGGCAGAGAGGACCCCTCCCAAGATCCAGGAAAACAGCCAACACCCTGGCATGTAATAGTAAAACTTGCAAATCTTAGAACCAAGGAAACCATCTTAAGGGCAGTTAGGGGGAAGAGATTCCTTACGTACAGAGGGAGGAACATCAGAATAACGTCAGACCTATCCACAGAGACCTGGCAAGCCAGAAAGGCCTGGCAAGACACATTCAGGGTACTAAATGAGAAGAACATGCAGCCAAGAATACTTTATCTGGAAGGCTTTCATTTAGAATGGATGGAGAGATGCAGAGCTTCCACGACTGGCAGAAACTGAAAGAATATGTGACCACTAAGCCGGCCCTGCAAGAAATATTAAGGGCGTTTCTATAAAAGGAGAACGACCCCAAGAGTGATCTACAACAGAAATTTACAGGGACAATCTATAAAAACAACGTCTTCACAGGCAACATGATGACAATTAATTCATATCTTTCAATAATCCCTCTCAACGTGAATGGCCTATATGCTCCCATAAAATGGCACAGGGTTGCAGATTGGATAAAAAGACAGGACCCATTCATATGCTATCTACAAGAGACTCATTTTGAACCTAAAGATACATCCAGACTGAAAGTGAAGGGATGGAGATCCATCTTCCATGCCAGCAGACCTCAAAAGAAAGCCGGGGTAGCAATTCTTATATCAGACAAATTAGATTTTAAACTAAAGTCTGTAATAAGAGACACAGAAGGACACTATATCATTCTTAAAGGGTCTATCCAACAAGAAAATCTAACAATTGTAAATATCTATGCCCCCAACATGGGAGCAGCCATCTACATAAGCCAACTGTTTACCAAAATAAAGAGTCATACTGATAACAATACGTTAATTGTGGGAGACCTCAATACTCCACTCTCAGCAATGGACAGATCATCTAAGCAGAAAATCAACAAGGAAACAAGAACTTTGAATGATACATTGGACCAGATGGACCTCATAGATATTTACAGAACATTCCACCCTAAAACAACAGAATACTCATTCTTCTCGAGCGCACATGGAACTTTCTCCAGAATAGACCACATACTGGGTCACAAATCAGGTCTCAACTGATACCAAAAGATTGAGATTATTCCCTGAATATTCTCAGACCACAGTGCTCTAAAACTGGAACTCAATCACAAGAAAAAATTTAGCAGAAATTCAAACACTTGGAAGCTAAAGACCACTCTGCTCAAGAATGTTTGGGTCAAACAGGAAATCAAAGAACTTAGACAATTTCATGGAAATCAATGAGAACAAAAACACATCGGTCCAAAACCTATGGGATACTGCAAAAGCGGTCCTAAGGGGGAAATACATAGCCATCCAAACCTCACTCAAAAAAATAGAAAAATCCCAAATTCACCAACTAACTCTACACCTTAAAGAACTAGAGAAAAAGCAACAAACGATGCCCAAGCCACGCATTAGAAGAGAAAAAATTAAAATTAGAGCAGAAATCAATGAATTAGAAACCAGAAACACAGTAGATCAGATCAACGAAACTAGAAGTTGGTTCTTTGAAAGAATAAGATCGATAAACCACTGGCCAGACTTATCCAAAAGAAAAGAGAAAGGACCCAAATTAATAAAATTATGAATGAAAGGGGAGAGATCACAACTAACACCAAGGAAATAGAAACAATTATTAGAAGTTATTAGCAACAACTATATGCGAATAAACTGAGCAATCTGGATGAAATGGAGGCCTTCCTGGAAACCTATAAGCTGCCAAGACTGAAACAGGAAGAAATTGACAACCTGAATAGGCCAATAACCAGCAACAAGATTGAAGCAGTGATCAAAAGCCTCCCCAAAAACAAGAGTCCAGGGCCTGATGGATTCACTGGGGAATTCTATCAAACATTCAAAGAAGAAATAATACCTATTTTACTGAAGCTGTTTCAAAAAATAGAAACAGAAGGAAAACTTCCAAACTCATTCTATGAGGCCAGCATTACCTTAATCTCCAAACCAGGCAAAGACCCAACAAAAAGGAGAATTTCAGACTGATATCCCTGATGAATATGGATTCCAAAATCCTCAACAAAATCCTGGCTAATAGGATCCAACAATACATTAAAAGGATCATCCACCGCGAGCAAGTGGGATTTACCCCCGGGATGCAAGGGTGGTTCAACATTCTCAAATCAATCCATGTAATAGAACACATTAATAAGGGAGGGAGAAGAACCATATGGTCCTCTCAATTGATACAGAAAAAGCATTTGACAAAATACAACATCCTTTCCTGATTAAAACTCTTCAGAGTATAGGGATAGAGGAAACATTCCTCAAGTTCATAAAATCCATCTATAAAAAACCCACAGCGAATATAATCCTCAATGGGGAAAAGCTGAGAGCCTTTCCCTTAAGATCAGGAACACGTCAAGGTTGCCCACTCTCTCCACTATTGTTCAACATAGTACTAGAAGTCCTAGCAACAGCAATCATACAACAAAAAGAAATAAAAGGTATTCAGATTGGCAAAGAAGAAGTCAAACTCTCTCTTTTCACAGACAACATGATACTTTATGTGGAAAACCCAAAAGACTCCACCCCCAAATTACTAGAACTCATACAGCAATTCAGTAATGTGGCAGGATACAAAATCAATGCACAGAAATCAGTTGCTTTCTTATACACTAACAACACAACTGTAGAAAGAGAAATTAGAGAAACGATTCCATTTACAATAGCACCAAAAACCATAAGATACCTCGGAATAAACCTAACCAAAGAGGTAAAGGATCTATACTCTAGGAACTACAAAACACTCATGAAACAAATTGAAGAAGACACAGAAAGATGGAAAAATATTCCATGCTCATGGATCGGAAGAATAAACATTGTTAAAATGTCTATGCTACCCAGAGCAATGTATACCTTCAATGCCATCCCAATCAAAATTCCAATGACATTTTTCAAAGTGCTGGAACAAACAATCCTAAAATTTGTATGGAATCAGAAAAGACCCCGAATCGCCAAGGAAATGTTGAAAATGAAAAACAAAGCTGGAGGCATCACGTTGCCCAATTTCAAGCTATATTACAAAGCTGTGATCACCAAGACAGCATGGTACTGGCACAAAAACAGACATATAGACCAATGGAACAGAATAGAGAACCCAGATATGGATCAATTCTATAGTCAAATAATCTTTGACAAAGCAGAAAAAAACATGCAATGGAAAAAAGACAGTCTCTTCAATAAATGGTGCTGGGAAAATTGGACAGCCACATGCAGAAGAATGAAACTCGACCATTCTCTAACACCATTCACAAAGATAAACTCAAAGTGGATGAAAGACCTCAATGTGAGACAGGAATCCATCAAAATCCTAGAGGAGAATATAGGCAGTAACCTCTTTGACATCGCCCACAGCAACTTCTTTCAAGACACATCTCCAAAAGCTAGTGAAACAAAAGCAAAAATGAACTTTTGGGACTTCATCAAGATAAAAAGCCTCTGCACAGCAAAGGAAACAGTCAACAAAACAAAGAGGCAACCCACAGAATGGGAGAAGATATTTGCAAATGACACTACGGATAAAGGGCTGGTATCCAAGATCTATAAAGAACTTCTCAAACTCAACACCCAAAAAACAAATAATCAAGTCAAAAAGTGGGCAGAAGATATGAAAAGACACTTCTCTGAAGAAGACATACAAATGGATAACAGACACATGAAAAAATGTTCATCATAATTAGCCATCAGGGAAATCCAAATCAAAACCACATTGAGATACCACCTTACACCAGTTAGAATGGCCAAAATAGACAGGGAAAGGAACAACAAATGTTGGAGAGGTTGTGGAGAAAGAGGAACCCTCTTACACTGTTGGTGGGAATGCAAGTTGGTACAGCCACTTCGGAAAATAGTGTGGAGGTTCCTCAAAAATTTAAAAATAGAGCTACCCTATGACCCAGCAATTGTACTACTGGGTATTTACCCCAAAGACACAGATGTAGTGAAAAGAAGGGCCATATGCACCCCAGTGTTCATAGCAGCAATGTCCACAATAGCCAAACTGTGGAAAGAGCTGAGATGCCCTTCAACAGATGAATGGATAAAGAAGATGTGGTCCATATATACAATGGAATATTACTCAGCCATCAGAAAGGATGAATACCCAACTTTTACATCAACATGGATGGGACTGGAGGAGATTATGTTAAGTGAAATAAGTCAAGCAGAGAAAGTCAATTATCATATGGTTTCACTTATCTGTGGAACATAAGGAATACCATGGAGGACATTAGGAGAAGGAAGGGAAAAATGGGGGGGTGGGAATTGGAGAGAGAGATGAACCATGAGAGACTCTGGACTCTGAGAAACAAACAGGGTTTTAGAGGGGAGAGGGGAAGGGGGATTGGTTAGCCTGGTGATGGGTATTAAGGAGGGCACGTACTGCATGGAGCACTGGGTGTTATATGAAAACAGTGGATCGTGGATCACCACATCAAAAACCAATGATGTATTGTATGGTGACTAACATAACATAATAAAATTTAAAAAAATATATTGCATTTTGGAATGTTTTATTCCTCTGTTAGTCCCCAATTTTTTCTCTAGTTTGTTCATATCAAGTTAAACTGCTTTCTTTGTATACATGTAGAAATATTATGACTCATAAATGGGATAAATCTTATATATTGAGTGCTCCCTCTTTGGTTAACAGAATATATACTTTATTTGAAATTTCTTGTTTTGGTTTTAACATAACTGACTAGCTCTTGAACCTGGTTGAGGCAAAGCTAGATTGATGTTTACTGGTTATGGTTCAAGAACCATTCCAAACCCAGAAGGTGTTAAGAATGTTCGCCAAATTGGGGTGCCTGGGTGGCTCAGTCGGTTAAATGTGTGCCTTCAGCTCAGGTCATGATCCTGGGGTCCTGGGATGGAGCCTTGCATCTGGCTCCTTGTTGGGCCTGCTTCTCTCTCTCCCTCTGCCTGCTACTCCCTCTGCTTGAACTCTCTCTCTGTCAAATAAATAAAAAAAATCTTAACAAATAAAAAAAAGAATGTTGGCCAAACGGCTGGTATGTGTGCTGCACATTCAAGTAATTATAGATTTTTTAAAAGAGGGAGTTCATATCATGTATTCAAATACATTAGTGTTGAGAATACCTTATTGACTTAATTATGAAGATAAGTTTCCTTCCCAAACCAGTAGCATATAGCCATCTAATGTATACTTTTTTTCCTTATGGAGTGAAGAACTTAGGAATTGTTCAGCACATCCAGATGCAAACAAATGTGATTAGTTACAAGCTTATTTTACCGAATAAGCAGATTCAGTTCCACTAAGGACTTTGTTATGATCATCCAACTCCAGTAGGAATTAATAGGTGACACAAATAAGCCTTCAATTTGTGAGCTAAACAGTATTTTTTTATTACAAAACTAATACGTTTCTTTAATTCTGATTTGAAAAATTATCAGCATAAAACACTGATTTACAAGGTCATTATTTTTAGTTACCCTTTTCTAAAAGTATCATATATTGTCTATTTAAAATTAAATTTGAGTCAATTTGCATTAATGTTTTTGTAAATACGTTATATTCACTGAGTTCACTGGAATGGCTATGATGTCCTCATGTACCAAAGTGAAAAATGGTAGGAGAAACTGCACACGTAGTTTGAATGCCTAGAAAAATCATCAGTGTGCTGACCATGTCCTGGGAATAAGGTTGGCACTCTTGAAAGCCTCAGGAACCGTTGGTGGACAGGAATGCTGTCACATTGGAAGGAGCTCTAGGCAGTCTGTCCTTGTAACATTTCATTTCATTACCACATTTGAGGCTTCCTCTCGGTTTCAGTCTGCACTTCATTTGCTTTCTCTCTCCCTCTGAAAGAAACCACACAAACGTCCACGCCAAGGTACTCAGCAAGGGCATTCATCATGTTTGGTGATATTATTCTAGAGAAAAGCAGACCAAAAGGAAAAAAATATATAATCCTTTAAGAGGAGTCAAAAAGACTTCTTTGCAAAGATTACTTTTTTTTTTAAAGATTTTATTTATTTATTTGACAGAGATAGAGAGAGAGCACAAGTAGGCAGAAAGGCAGGCAGAAGGAGAGGGAACAGCAGGCTCCTCGCCGAGCTGGGAGCCCGATGCGGGGCTTGATCCCAGGACCCTGGGATCATGACCTAAGCTGAAGGTAGACACTTAACCAATTGAGCCACCCAGGTGGCCCACAAAGATTACTTTTGAATTACATAAAGTGTGCGTTGTCAGTTATTCAGGTTGTGCCTGTGTGGCTAAATGAGGGATAAGTTCAGTCCTACATCCAGGGAGATTTGAAAAGCCCCAGTGCTCAGGCCACAATTTTTCCATATCTTACACCCACTGTGTAAGAGTGGAAAAGACTATGTACATCTTTATTTACTAGACTAACAAATAGTAGCAACAACTAGAATGAAAACCACACTGATGAAAGCAGAATTCCTTGGGGATAGGGCCCAGGCATGAGTAGTTTTCAGTGTTCCCCAGGAGATGCCAACCAGCCCCCAAGGTTGAGAACCATTGCTTTGGTTCCTTGAAGACAGAGAAACTGTATCTTCAGCTCAGTTCTGCTCAACTTTACTCCACTTAGCAAATATTTATTGTGTGCATATTCTGTGTTAGGTAATGTACTAAGTCTGGAGCATGAAGCAGGAAACAATTGAAAAAAAATGTGTTCTGTCCTGCTGGAGCATGCAGCCTAGCAAGGAGGACACATGTTAGTTACAGGAGCAACCATAGGTGTGATGAGTGCTACAAATGGCAGGTACACAAGAATATGTTGAGTAAGATATAACTAGTAAAGAAAGTCCTGGATTTATTAATAACATAGTCTTTTTTTTGGGGGGGGGCGTTCCAGTTTTTATTTATTTATTTATTTATTATGTTATGTTAATCACCATACATTACATCATTAGTTTTTGATGTAGTGTTCCATGATTCATTGTTTGCATATAACACCCAGTGCTCCATGCAGAACATGCCCTCTTTAATATCCATCACCAGGCTAACCCATCCCCCCACCCCCCTCCCCTCTAGAACCCTCAGTTTGTTTTTCAGAGTCTACAGTCTCTCATGGTTCGTCTCCCCCTCCTATTTCCCCCGCTTAATTCTTCCCCTTCTGCTATCTTCTTTTTTTTTTTTTTAAACATATAATGTATTATTTGTTTCAGAGGTATAGGTCTGTGTAAGACTGTTGAATCACAGACCTGTAACATAGTCTTATAATACTGGATCACTGATTGTGTTTTCTATTCTGCTAGTAACTGATAACAAGGAGAGGAGTATGTCCTGATGGTAAGAATTTCAGGTCCGTAATCAGATTTGAATCTTTGGTTTGAAACTTTGCTCCAGCACTTATTAGCTGTTTAACCCTTTACAAATTACTTATTCTTTTTAAGTCACACAGTTTTTTTTTTTAAGATTTTATGTATTTGAGAGAGAGAGAGAGACCGAGAGAGCAGGAGCAGGGGGAGAGGCAGAGGCAGAGGGAGAAGCAGACTCCCAACTGAGCAGGGAGCCCAACGTGGAGCTTGATCCCAGGACCCCGGGATCATGACCTGAGGCAAAGGCAGACACTTAACAGACTGAGCCAGGCAGATGCCTCTAAGTCACACATTTTTTAAGTGTGATAAAATGCATGTAAACTGTCAAGCAGAATCTGGCACCTGCAGGCACTGGGTGAATATTAGATTTTGTTCTGTATTCTCTCTGGAGGAGACAGTGCACCGGGACAGAATCCATCCACAAATACTCTGGAGCTCATAGAGTTGCCTTGCATGAAGTTGTAGGTGCTCTTTCACTAAATTAAATGAGGAACTTGCCAAATATCCTTAATATTCTTCTGGCAATGCACTTAGTTTTTTTAAATTCTTAATTCTCAAAACAAAATTCTCCATTACTTGAACTAAAAGAATTCACACACACACAAAAATTGAGGGGGTGCTATTTGTCTCCATAGAGGTAAATAATTTGTATTCTGTAAGGCTTAATAGTTGCTAAATTTTCTCAGTGTCTGGATTAACAAAGACACAGCTAGCAATAGTCCAATAAATTGTCCCGGTGTTATTAAAGTAGTTGCTCTTATCATTTAAAAAAATAAAAAACTAATGATGTAATGTATGGTGATGAACATAACATAATTAAATATATATATATATGTTGCTTTCTGGCAAAAGAGGTGGTAATGATAGGGCATTTTGTTCAAAAATAACCAAAATGTATGTCTTATACTTACACAAAATTATATGTCAATTATATCTCAATAAATCTGGAAAAAAATTAATCTACACATCATTGTTTCTTTCATCCCCTACTGTTATAGGATTATTAATCTTTCTTTTTCTGGAGACTTTGTTTTTAGCTTTTATGTACATAGGGACTCCAAGTTTACAAAAACCATCATTTAACATCACTGACTTCTTTGTTACTAGGCCACCCCACCTCCCCCTGCCCCAGGTGGGTCACATTCATTGTGTGATCTTGACAATCTAGCTTTAGTCCTCCCCATTCTGGAGAAGCTAACATTATATTATATGTAAAACATAATATTCATTGTCAGAAAAAGTTTCTTAGCAAATGCGGAAGTCTTATTTCTGCTTTCATCATTCAAAATTCTTCCTCCCATTCAAGGCTGCTCTCACCATCTAGATACACTTTCTTATCTGTTTTACTTTCTTATCTACTTATCTGTAAAGGAGATAAGAGGGAACGTGATTGAATGAATTATAGTGCATTCGTACTAACAACATTATGTAGCCAACCAAAATCACGCCTTAGATTAGTATTTAGCATGAGAAAAGTCTCATTATGTATAAAAATGTTATAAAAGTAGCTATTTCTATACCGATACACATTTACCAGAAGGGCTAAAATTGAAAAGACTGACAAAGTTGGGGAGCAACAGGAATATAGCATGGGAATGTACATGATATAATAACTTTGGAAAAGTTCCGGTTGTTTCTTACCCTATGCCCCGACAATTCCCTTCTAGGTATTGCTCCAAGAGAAATGAAAACATATGTTCACAAAAAGATTTATACAAACATAACGTCAGCCATTTTTGCAGATAATGGCTCCCAAATGGAAGCAGCCCAGTCAGAGACTGGATGAACAAATTGTGGTATATCCACACAATGGATTACTCCCCAGTGGTAAAAGGGATAAACTATCGGTACATACAACAACACGGATGAAACTCAAAAAGTTATGTGGAATGAAGGAAGCCTTGCACGAAAGAGAACATAATTATGATTCCATTTCTATAAAATTCCAGAATTGCCAAAAGTATTATATAGTAGAAAAATCAGACCAGATTGCTTTTATGGAATGCGGGAGAGAATTGGCTGGAAGGAAGATAGTGATATTCCTTATCTTGATAGGAGGTTGGAATCACATATTTGTCAAAACTCAGCAAATATACACTTAAGATTTGTGCATTGTGTATAAATTTTACATCAAATGAAATAAAAATTTATCAATTATCTGCTTAACTCCAGAGCTAACTCTCCTGTTTAGATTTCTTTTGTAGATGCACTTCTTTCAAAATTTCTGGAAATTTGTTTCCAATAATATCACATTTTTCCTTTATGACCATTCCTTTAGCTCATGTGGAATTATTATTATTTTTATTTTTAAAAATATGTATTATGAAGACTTTCAAAGAAACAAGAGTAGAAGAATATAATGAACTGTGTGGAGTGCTGGTAAGTGATTGATATTGGTCCCTCTAGAAAAAGAATGTATATATAGTTTCCAACCTCATTTGACTTCACTGTTCACTTCGTCTCAAACATAGTAGACTTCTTTCAGGTTCTGCGGTATCCCTGAATCTTTCTGATCCCAGAGGCTTTATGTAGGATACCTAGATGCTCTTCCCATTTGCTCTTTACCTAGTTAATTCCTACTTATCTTTCGGGCATTAGTTTCAACGTCACTTCCTCTGAGAGCCTATCACTGAGTGCCCCACCCTATTCTAAATCCTATGCTCCTTATTCTCTCTCATAACACCTTCTTTTATTCTATAGTACTTAGTCACATATTATTATCAATACTTACTAATATTGTTATTTTAATAATAATGTTAAAAACAAAGAAATAAAAAATAATTTTTTAAGGAGAGAATTTACCTTTACAAAATAAAGTCCATATATGACAAGGATACAGATAATATCATATTCAACAGTCAAAAACTGAAAGCTTTTCCTCTAAGATCAGGAGCAAAACAAGGATGCCCACTCTTGCCACTTTTATTCAATGCAGCACTGGAAATCCTAGCCAGAGCAATTAGTCAAGAAATGGAAATAAAAAGCATCCATATTGGAAAGGAAGAAATAAAACTGCCTTTATTTACAGATGACATGATATATACAGAAAACCCTAAAGACTCTATTGAAAAATTGTTAGAACTAATGAACACATTCAGTAAAACTGCAGGACACAAAATCAATATACAAAAATCAGTTGTGTTTCTATACTCTAACAACAAACTCAATTTCAGAGAAATTGAGAAAATAATCCTATTTATGATTGTATCAAAAATAATAAAATACATAGGAATAAATTTAACCAAAGAGGTAAAAGATCTGTACACTGAAAACTATAAGACAGTGATGAAAGTAATTGAAGAAAACACAAATAAGTGGAATGATATTCCATGCTCGTGGATTAGAAAAATCAAAATTGTAAACATGTCCATACTACCCAAAACAATCTACAGATTCAGTGCAATCCCTATAAAAATCACAATAGCATACTTCACAAGAATAGAAAAAAAAAAAAAGTCCTAAAATTCGTATGGAGCCATAAAAGACCTGGGATAGCCAAACCAATCTTGAGAAAGAACAAAGCTGGAGGCATCACACTTGTTGATTTCAAACCTTGTTACAAAGCTATAGTAAGAAAACAGTATAATATTGGCGTAAAGGGGTGCCTGGGTGGCTCAGTCGGTTAAGCGTCTGCCTTCGGCTCAGGTCATGATCCCAGGGTCCTGGGATCGAGCCCCGCATCGGGCTCCCTGCTCAGCAGGAAGCCTGCTTCTCCCTCTCCTACTCCCCCTGCTTGTGTTCCCTCTCTCGCTGTGTCTTTCTGTCAAATAAATAAATAAAATCTTTAAAAAAAATATTGGCATAAAAAGAGACATGTAGATCAATGAAAGAACATCAAACTAAAAATCTTGTGCACAGCAAAGGAAAACCATCAACAAAATGAAAAAGTAACCTCTGGAATGGAAAAAAAAATCTGCAAATCATATATCTGATGAAGGGATAATATTCAAAATATATAAAGAGTTCATACAACTCAATAGCTAAAGAGCAAACCATTCAATTAATAAATGGGCAGAGGAACTTAATAGACATTTTTTCCAAAGAAGACATACAGGTGGCCATCAGATACATGAAAAAATAGTCAACATCATTAATCATCAGGGAGATGCAAAGCCACAATGAGATATCACCTCACACCTGTTAGAGTGGTTATTGTAAGACAGGAGATAACAAATGTGGGTGAAGGTCTGGAGATAAGGGAACCCTGTGCATTGTTTGTGGGAATGTAAATTGGTGTAGCCACATACAACGGAATATTATTTAGCCATAAAAAGAAGGAAATCCTGCCATTTGTGACAACATGGGTGGACCTTAGGGGCATTATGTTAAATGAAATAAGTCAGACAGAGAAAGACAAATACTGTATGACTACACTTATATGTGGAATCTAAAAAAACTAACTCAAGAACCTAAAATACATTGGGGGTTGTCAGAGGTGGGGCTTGGGGGAAATGGGAGAAGGTGGTCAAAAGGTACAAACTTCCAGCTATAAGTTAAATAGTTTCTGGAGATGTAATGTATAGCTTCATGGCTATAGTTAACAACATGGCACTACATATTTGAATGTTGTTAAAAAGAGAAAATCTTAAAAAGCCTCATCACAAAAAACTAAATTGTAACAATGTGAGGTGATGGATGTTAACTAACCTTAATATGGTAATCATTTTGCAAATGAACACATATCAAATCATTATTTTGTACACCTTAAACTAATACAGTGTTATAAGTTAATTATATCTCAGTAAAACAGGGGTGGGGGATGCAGTATTGTAATGATGATCCCTGTAGATAATCTCAATACACACCCACAATTATTTCCTTGGGATAAAATTCTTAATTATAAAGTTGCTGGGGCAAAAGATAGGCAATTTCTAAGGCCAAATCTCTTCCCCAAATGAGGAATACTTAGTGTTCTCAATATTTATGAATGTGACAATTTTTTTATACTTTATATCTATACCAACACTGCTTTAAAAAGTTTTGCTAATATACTTGGTAAAATTTATGTATATATATAAAACTTCTTTACTCATTTAGGTAGAGATTTTTGATATGTTTGTTAGCTTTTGTAATTCTGTTGTGAATTGCCTGTTCCTATCCTTTGTTTCTGTTTATGTATTAAGACTGATAATTCTGTTATATATATTGAAAATACTGTCTTTCAATTTGTTATCTCATTTTATTTTTAACATATTACATATTTAACACAGTATTTAAGAGTATAGACTATATTCAGACTACCTGGATAAAAATCTGGAATCTAGCTCTTTTGGGCTATATGACTTTGAGTGAGTTACTGAATTGCTCCATGTCTCAGTTCAGTCACCTACAAAATGGAGGTAATAATAGTATGTACCTCATATGGTTCTTAGAATTAAATAGGATGGGGTGCCTGGGTAGCTCAGTCCGTTAAGTGTCTGCCTTCTGCTCAGGACATGATCTCAGGGTCCTGGGATCCAGCCCTGCATCAGGCTCCCTGCTCAGCGGAGACCCTGCTTCTCCCTCTCCCTCTGCTGCTCCCCCTGCTTGTGTGCACACTCTCTGTCAAATAAATAAATAAAATAAAATAAAAAAGAATTAAGTGGGATGACACTTGGGAAGTGCTTGGTCCAATCTCTGGAAAATCATGAATACTCAATCATTTTGAGAAAAATACTGTCATTTGCTGTATTTATGTTCCTGGTTAGTCAAGAGGGTGCAAAATGGGCCAGAAACTTCACCTTCTGACTTACTTGGGCATACATTGAGGTTGGAAATCACAGGTGTGTGGGAGGACAGATGTGTACTGTAGGCTCATATCCTTCTTAGCCTTGAGTCTCTGCCACAGATGAGCTAAGTACATGTTACCACAATGCCCCTGATGAGAAGAGTTCAGACAGGCTCGGGGGCAAGACCTGGAGGAGCAGATGAATCTGAAAGTCCTTTGACTCTGTGCTGTCAAGTGTTGAGGCTTAATCGCTTTGCATGTTTTATGATAAAAGATGTCAACCCTGAGTGGAGAAGTAGTCAGCCAAGATTTGGAAATTATTGTGACAGTTAAAAGAGGGAAACGGATTAGCAATGTACCATAAATGGTTTAAGCAGTTGGTCTGGCCAATTAGCGACATTGATGCAGAGATATCAAGCCAAGGCACACTAGTTCCATAAAGGAGGGAATTAGCACTCAGATTTTAAAAATGTATATACACACTTACATTATGTATATATATGAATATAAATGTATTTGTGTATATAGAAATTTATTATAAATTTTACTGATATAAAGCATGTATAGTATGTGATTTATCAAATATTGTAAATTCCATATAGTCAATTGCTTCTCATAAAATACTTTTGTTGCTTTTTTGCTGCATTATTGTATAATGTATAATATTCTACTCTATAGATGTGCAACATTTGGTTATGCATTCATTAGTTTATGAATGTTTGAATTGTTTCTAGTTTTTTAAAAAAGATTTATTTATTTGAGAGAGAGAGAGAGCACACATGCACATGCGTGAGCAAGGGGAGGGAGCAGTAGAGAGGGAGAGAGAAACCCAAGAAGACTCCCTGCTGAGTGTGCAGCCCAGCGTGGAGCTCCATCTCAGGACCCTGAGCTCATGACCTGAGCCAAAATCAAGAGTCTGACGCTCAATCAACTGAGCCACCCAGGAGCCCCTATTTTCACTCTTTTAGCTGTTATGAAAAATGCTGTATGAACATTTGCATACAAGTCCTTTGGGGGATGTATGTTTTCATTTCTCCGCAGTATATACCTACCAGTGAGATTCTTGGGACATGTGGAAACTCCATGTTTAACATTTTGAGGAACTGTCAAAGTATTTTCCAAAGCAGCTGCACCAATTTACAATCCCACTAGCAATGTGTGAGGGTTCTAATTTTTCCATATCTTCACCAACTTTGTTATTGTCTGTATTGTTGATTAGAGACATCCTAGTTGATTTGAAGGTTATCTCATTTTGTAATTGGATTGTAATTAATATATGTTATATTAGTTTCAGATGTATAAAATAATGATTCAATAATTCTATACATTTCTCAGTGCTCATCAAGATAAGTGTACTCTTAACCCCCTTTATCTATTTAACCCATCCCCGCACCTCCTCTCCAGCAACCACCAGTTTGTTCCTGTAGAGTCTCATTTTTTATTTGTCTCTTTTTATCTTTGTTCATTTGTTTCATTTCTTAAATTCTACATGTAAGTGAAATCATATGATATTTATCTTTCTCTTACTGACTCATTTCACTTAGTATTATACCCTAATTAAAAAAGATATATGCACCCCTATGTCTATTGCAACATTATTTACAATAGCCAAGATATGGAAGCAACTCAAGTGTCCAGCTGCCCGTTGTTTTTTTTTAAATAACAGCTCTATTGAGATATAATTCATATATCACAAAATTCACTCTTTCAAAATATACCATTTAGTGACTTTTAGTACATTCAGGAAGTCATTCATCACCACATTATTCCTGAATATTTTCATCATTCTCCAAAGAAACTATACCTATTAACAACCAGTCTCCATTTATCCTTCCTCAAGTCCCTGGCAACCAATGATCTACTTTCTGTCTCTGCTTATTTTGGACATTTTATATAAATGGGATAATACCATATATGGTCTTTCACGTCTAGTTTTTTTTTTTTAAGTAGCTTATGTTTTCAAGGTTCATACATATGGTAGCATGTATCAGTACTCCATTCCTTTTTATGACTGAATAATATTTCATTGTATGGATATACCACATTTCTGATCAGTTCATCAGTTGATGGACATTCATCCATTCATCACTTGAGTTGTTTCCACTTTTTAGATATTATGAAGAATGCTGTTATGAACATTTGTATACAAGTTTTTGTGTGGATGTTGTTTTCATTTCTCTTGATTATAGATCTTGGAATAAAAATGTGGCATCTATATTTTTAAGAAACTATCAAACTGTTTTCCAAAGTGGCTGCACCTTACAATCCACCAACAATGTATGAGAGTTCCAATTTCTTTCCACCCTCAACCACATTTATCTGTCTATTTGAATATAGCCATGCTAGTAGGTATGAAGTTGTTTTCCATTGTGGCTTTGATTTGCATTTCCCTAATGTGCATATTGGTCATTTGTATATATTCTTTGAAAAAAATGTCTACTCAGACCTTCTGCCAATTTTTAAGTTGGGTTATTTGTCATTTTTAAAAAATTTTTAAATGTTATGTTAATCACAATACATTACATCCAGTTTTTGATGTAGTGTTCCATGATTCATTGTTTGTGCATAACACCCAGTGCTCCATGCAGAATGTGCCCTCTTTAATACCCATCACCAAGATAACCCATCCTCCCACCCTCCTCCCCTCTAGAACCCTCAGTTTGTTTTTCAGAGTCCATCATCTCTCATGCTTTGTCTCCCCCTCCAATTTCCACCCCCTTCATTCTTCCCCTCCTGCTATCTTCTTCTTTTTTTTCCTTAACATATAATGCATTATTTGTTTCAGAGGTACAGGTCTGTGATTCAACAGTCTTGCACAATTCACAGCACTCACCATAGCACATACTCTCCCCAATGTCTATCACCCAGCCACCCCATCCCTCCCACCCAACCCCCCACTCCAGCAACCCTCAGTTTGTTTCCTGAGATTAAGAATTTCTCATATCAGTGAGGTCATATGATACATGTCTTTCTCTGATTGACTTATTTCACTCAGCATAACACCCTTCAGTTTCATCCACGTCGTTGCAAATGGCAAGATCTCATTCATTTTGATGGCTGTGTAACATTCCATTGTATATATATATACCACATCTTCTTTATCCATTCATCTGTTGATGGACATCTTGGCTCTTTCCACAGTTTGGCTATTGTGGACATTGCTGCTACAAACATCAGGGTGCACGTACACCTTCGGATCCCTACATTTGTGTCTTTGGGCTAAATACCCAGTAGTGCAGTTGCTGGATTGCATAGTAGCTCTATTTTCAACTTTTTGAGGAACCTCCATACTGTTTTCCAGAGTGGTTGCACCAGCTTGCATTCCCACCAACAGTGTAGAAGGATTTCCCTTTCTCCGCATCCCCACCAACATTTGTCATTTCCTGACTTGTTAATTTTAGCCATTCTGACTGGTGTGAGGTGGTCTCTCATTGAGGTTTTGATTTGGATTTCCCTGATGCCGAGTGATGTTGAGCACTTTTGCATGTGTCTGTTGGCCATTTGGATGTCTTCTTTGGAAAAATGTCTGTTCATGTCTTCTGCCCATTTCTTGATTGGATTCTTTGTTCTTTGAGTGTTGAGTATGATAAGTTCTTTATAGATTTTGGATACTAGCCCTTTATCTGATATGTCATTTGCAAATATCTTCTCCCATTCTGTCGGTTGTCTTTTGGTTTTGTGGACTGTTTCCTTTGCTGTGCAAAAGCTTTTTATCTTGCTGAAGTCCCAATAGTTCATTTTTGCCCTTGCTTCCCTTGCCTTTGGCGAGGTTTCTAGGAAGAAGTTGCTGCGGCTGAGGTCGAAGAGGTTGCTGCCTGTGTTCTCCTTTAGGATTTTGATGGACCCCTGTCTCACATTGAGGTCTTTCAACCATTTGGAGTCTATTTTTGTGTGTGGTGTAAGGAAATGGTCCAGTTTCATTCTTCTGCATGTGGCTGTCCAATTTTCCCAACACCATTTGTCTTTTTTCCATTGGACATTCTTTCCTGGTTTGTCCAAGATTAGTTGACCATAGAGTTGAGGGTCCATTTCTGGGCTCTGTATTCTGTTCCATTGATCTATGTGTCTGTTTTTGTGCCAGTACCATACTGTCTTGATGATGACAGCTTTGTAATAGAGCTGGAAGTCCAGAATTGTGATGCCACCAGCTTTGCTTTTCTTTTTCAACATTCCTCTGGCTATGCGGAGTCTTTTCTGGTTCCATACAAATTTTAGGATTATTTGTTCCATTTCTTTGGAAAAAGTGGATGGTCTTTTGATAGGGATTGCATTGAATGTGTAGATTGCTCTAGGTAGCATTGACATCTTCACAATATTTGTTCTTCCAGTCCATGAGCATGGAACGTTTTTCCATTTCTTTGTGTCTTCCTCAACTTCTTTCATGAGTATTTTATAGTTTTCTGAGTACAGATCCTTTGCCTCTTTGGTTAGATTTATTCCTAGGTATCTTATGGTTTTGGGTGCAATTGTAAATGGGATCGACTCCTTCATTTCTCTTTCTTCTGTGTTGTTGTTGGTGTATGGGAATGCCACTGACTTCTGTGCATTGATTTTATATCCTGCCACTTTACTGAATTCCTGTATGAGTTCTAGCAGTTTTGGGGTGGAGTCTTTTGGGTTTTCCACATAAAGGATCATATCATCTGCAAAGAGTGAGAATTTGACTTCTTCTTTGCCGATTTGGATGCCTTTAATTCCTTTTTGTTGTCTGATTGCTGTGGCTAGGACTTCTAATACTGTGTTGAATAGCAGTGGTGATAGTGGACATCCCTGCCGCGTTCCTGACCTTAGGGGGAAAGCTCTCAGTTTTTCCCCATTGAGAATGATATTTGCTGCAGGTTTTTCATAGATGGCTTTTATGATATTGAGGTATGTACCCTCTATGCCTATACTCTGAAGAGTTTTGATCAAGAAAGGATGCTGTACTTTGCCAAATGCTTTTTCTGCATCGATTGAGAGGATCATATGATTCTCTTTCTTTCTTTTGTTAAAATGTATTGTATCACGTTGACTGATTTGTGGATGTTGAACCAACCTTGCAGTCCAGGGATAAATCCCACTTGGTCGTGGTGAATAATCCTTTTAATGTACTGTTGGATCCTATTGGCTAGTATTTTGGTGAGAATTTTTGCATCCATGTTCATCAGGGATATTGGTCTGTAATTCTCCTTTTTGATGGGGTCTTTGTCTGGTTTTGGGATCAAGGTAATGCTGGACTCCTGAAATGAGTTTGGAAGTTTTCCTTCATTTCTAATTTTTGGAACAGTTTCAGAAGAATAGGTATTAAATCTTCCTTAAATGTTTTGTAGAATTCCCCTGGGAAGCCATCTGACCCTGGGCTTTTGTTTTTTGGGAGATTTTTGATGACTGCTTCAATTTCCTTAGTGGTTATAGGTCTGTTCATGTTTCCTATTTCTTCCTGGTTAAGTTTTGGTAGTTGATACATCTCTAGGAATGCATCCATTTCTTCCAGGTTATCTAATTTGCTGGCATAGAGTTGCTCATAATATGTTCTTATAATTGTTTGCATTTCTTTGGTGTTGGTTGTGATCTCTCCTCTTTCATTCATGATTTTGTTGATTTGGGTCATTTTTCTTTTCTTTTGGATAAGTCTGGCCAGGGGTTCATCAGTCTTGTTAACTCTTTCAAAGAACCAGTTCCTAGTTTTGTTGATCTGTTCTACTGTTCTTTTGGTTTCTTTTCTGCTCTGATCTTTATTATTTCTCTTCTCCTGCTGGGTGTAGGCTTTATTTGCTGTCTTTTCTCTAGCTCCTTTAGGTGTAGGGTTAGGTCGTGTACTTGAGACCTTTCTTGTTTCTTGAGAAAGGCTTGTATTGCTATATACTTTCCTCTTAGGACTGCCTTTGCTGCATCCCAAAGATTTTGAACAGTTGTGTTTTCATTTTCATTGGTTTCCATGAATTTTTTAAATTTTTCTTTAATTTCCTGGTTGACCCATTCATTCTTCAGTAGGATGCTCTTTAGCCTCCATGTATTTGGGTTCTTTCCAACCTTCCTCTTGTGATTGAGTTCTAGTTTCAAAGCACTGTGGTCTGAAAATAAGCAGGGAATGATCCCAATCTTTTGGTACCGGTTGAGACCTGATTTGTGACCCAGGATGTGATCGATTCTGGAGAATGTTCCATGGGCCCTAGAGAAGAATGTGTATTCCGTTGCTTTGGGATGGAATGTTCTGAATATGTCTGTGAAGTCCATTTGGTCCAGTGTGTCATTTAAAGTCTTAATTTCCTTGTTGATCTTTTGCTTAGATGATCTGCCCTTTTCAGTGAGGGGGGTGTTAAAGTCCCCCACTATTATTGTGTTGTTGTCAATGTGTTTCTTTGCTTTTGTTAATTAATTGCCTTATCTAATTGGCTGCTCCCATGTTAGGGGCATAGATATTTACAATTGTTAGATCTTCTTGTTGGATAGACCCTTTAAGTAGGATATAGTGTCCTTCCTCATCTCTTATTACAGTCTTTGGTTTAAAATCTAATTTGTCTGATATAAGGATTGCCACCCCAGCTTTCTTTTGGTGTCCATTAGCATGGTGAATGGTTTTCCACCCCCTCACTTTCAATCTGGGGATGTCTTTGGGTCTAAAATGAGTCTCTTGCAGACAGCATATCGATGGGTCTTGTTTTTTAATCCAATCTGATAGCCTGTGTCTTTTGATTGGGGCATTTAGTCCATTTACATTCAGGGTAACTATTGAAAGATAGGAATTTAGTGCCAATGTATTGCCTGTAAGGTGACTGTTACTGTATATTGTCTGTGTTCCTTTCTGGTCTATGTTGTTTTTAGGCTCTCTCTTTGCTTAGAGGACCCCTTTCAAGATTTCTTGTAGGGCTGGTTTCGTGTTTGCAAATTCCTTTAGTTTTTGTTTGTCCTGGAAGCTTTTTATCTCTCCTTCTATTTTCAATGACAGCCTAGCTGGAGATAGTATTCTTGGCTGCATATATTTCTCATTTAGTGCTCTGAAGATATCCTGCCAGTCCTTTCTGGCCTGCCAGGTCTCTGTGGATAGGTCTGTTGCCATTCTAATGTTTCTACCATTGTAGGTTACATATCTCTTCTCCCGAGCTGCTTTCAGGATTTTCTCTTTATCTCTGAGACTCCTAAGTTTTACTATTAGATGTCAGGGTGTTGACCTATTTTTATTGATTTTGAGAGGGGTTCTCCATACCTCCTGGATTTTGATGCCTGTTTCCTTCCCCAAATTAGGGAATTTCTCTGCTAAAATTTGCTCCAATATACCTTCTGCCCCTCTCTCTCTTTCTTCTTCTTCTGGGATCCCAATTATTCTAATGTTGTTTTGTCTTATGGTATCGCTTAATTCTTGAATTCTGCCCTTGTGATCCAGTAGTTGTTTATCTCTCTTTTTCTCAGCTTCTTTATTTTCCATCATTTGGTCTTCTATATCACTGAGTCTCTCTTCTGCCTCATTTATCCTAGCAGTTAGCGCCCCCATTTTTTATTGCACCTCATCAATAGCCTTTTTGATTTCGACTTTGTTAGATTTTAGTTTTTTATTTCTCCAGAAAGGGTTTCTCTAATAACTTCCATGCTTTTTTCAAGCCCAGCTAGTATCTTTAAAGTGATGATTCTGAACTCTAGATCCGACACTGTACTAATGTCCATATTGAGTAGGTCCCTGGCAGTCGGTATTACCTCTTGTTCTTTTTGTTGAGATGATTTTTTCTCTCTTGTCATTTTGTCCAGAGGAGAATAGGTGAATGAGAGAACAAAATGCTAACAGGGTAACAACATCCCCAGAAAATATACTCTAAACAAATCATAAAAGACCTGAAGCTGGGGGAAAGGAAAGGGAAAGAAGAAAAAAGAAAAAGAAAAAGAAAAAGATAAAAACAAACAAAAACAGAACAAAACAAAACAAAACAAAACAGAATATGATCAAATATGATCAGGCTGGTGTATAGATCAGTGCCACACACTAGATTTTCAGTGTATTTTGGTCTGATAGAAGAAAGTGCCTCCCAAAATTTTAAAGAAAGAAAAACTTATATAGGTAGAAAAATAAGGGTTGACACGATGAAGGAATGGAATATGACTGTAAAGATGAAAATTATAAAAAATTTTATAAAAGCAATTGATAAGAAGTTGTCTGAAAAAAGAAAGAAGAGGATTTAAAAAAAAAGAAAAAAAAAGGGAGAGAATGTGATCAGGCAGGAGATTAGAACAAAACCATACAATAGAGATTTAGGGTATATTTTTATCTGTTAGAATAATCTGTATCTCAAAATTTTAAGGAAAGAACAACTTACATATATATATGACAAAAATAAGGGTAACTACTCTGAAGGGATAGAATATGACTCTAAAAATGAAAAGCAAAGATGTTTTTTAAAAAAGGGATTGAATAAAAGTTGGTTGAAAAAGGGAAAAGGAAAAATTAAAAAAAAAAAGAGAGTTAAAAAAAATTAACTTTGAAAGACTAAAGAATCATGGTAAAAAAGCCATGGATTCTATGTGCTGTATTCCCCCAGCTCTGGAGTTCTGCCGTTCTCATTGATTGGTAAACTTGGTCTTGGCTGGCTGTTCTCGCTGATCTTCTGGGGGAGGAGCCTGTTGCTGTGGTTCCCAGATGTCTTTGCCGGAGGTGGAATTGCCCCGCCCTTGCCCCCTCCCGGCTAAGTAATCTGCTCGGGTTTGCTCTAGGGAGCTTTTGTTCCCTGCGAGCTTTCCGTACAGCTTTGGAGGAGGAGAGTGAAAATCGCGGCCTCCCAATCTCTGCCCCAGAGGAGCCGAGAACTCGGGCCCCCACTCCTCAGTGCACCCCCAGAGAAAAGCAGTCAGTCACTCCCATCTCCCTGGTCTCCGGGCGCACTCCATGCTCTGCCACTTGTTGGGTCCCTTCTGGAAGAGCAGTGGCCCTACTATTCCACAGATCACTGTTTATGGCAACCCCGAGCAAGAACTCACTTCTCGGCTCCGTCTTTGCAGCCGGCTTCCCTGCTCCAATACCTGGGACCTCTGCCGCACTCAGGCACCCCTGGTCTTTCTGTGACCCTGGGGGTCCTGAGACCACACTCTCCCAGCGAGTGTTCCATCCCCTGCCTAGCCACTGGAGCGACGTTCCTCAGCCGAGCCGAGTTCTAAAAGTTCCGATTTTGTGCTCCGCGGCTCTATCACTTGCCAGAAGTGGCCGACGGAGGCCCCCTCCCTCCCGCCATCTATCCTCCCAAGTATCGCCTCGGATTCACTTCTCCGCATGTCCTACCTTCCAGAAAGTGGTTGCTTTTTTGTTCAGAGAGTTGTTGCTATTCTTTTCTTCGATCTCCTGTTGAGTTTGTAGGTGTTCAGAATGGTTTGATCCCTATGCAGCTGAATTCCTGAGACCAGATGAAATCCAGGTCTCCTACTCCTCCGCCATCTTGCTCCGCCCTGGTTATTTGTCTTTTTTTATTGTTAAGATAAAGTCTTCTTTAAATATTCTAGATACAAGTCCATTATCAGCCATATAATTTGTAAAAAAATTTCCATCATTCTGTGAATTGTATTTTCACTTTTTTCATGTCATTTGAAGTGCAAAGTTTTAAATTTTGTATAAGTCAAATTTATTTAACTTCTGTTGTTGCTTGTATTTGGTGTCATAGCTAATAAACTATTGCCTAATCCAAGGTCATGAACATTTACATCATTTCTTCTAAGAACTTTATGGTTTTATCTCTTACATTTACCTCTTACATTACATCTTTGATTCATTTTGACTTAATTTTTGTATATGATTGGAGGTAAGGGTTCAACCTCATTCTTTTGCTTATAGCTGTCCAGTTGTCCCAGCACCATATGTTGAAAAGACTTAATTCCTCATCGAAATATCTTGGAATATCTGTTGAAAATCAACTGAACATAATTTAAGGATTTGCTCTGGACTCTCAATTCTATTCCATTGATCTATATGTCAAGCCTTATACCAGTATCACACTGTCTTGATTAGTGTAGTTTTGTAGTAGGTTTTGATATTAGGAAGTGTGATTCACTACAATGTTGTTCTTTTTCAATATAGTTTTGGCTTTCTGGATCCCTTGCATATCCATATAAATTTTAGAATTAACTAATCAATTCCTCCAAAAAAAAAAAGGCAGCTGGGTTTCTAATAGGAATTCCATTGAATCTGTAGATCAATTTGGAGAGTATTGACATCTTAACAATAGTATTTCTTCCAATCCATGAACATGGAATGTCTTTCCATTTATTTAAAGTCTTTTAAAATCTCTTTCAAATGTGTTTTGTAACTTTCAGGGTATGTTTTGCACTTCTCTTGTTAAATTTATTCCTAAGTATTTTATTATTTTTGATGCTATTGTAAGTGGAATTGTTTAATAATTTAATTCAGGGTTTGTCAGTACAAGTGCATAGAAACACAGTTATTTTTTGTATGTTGAACTTGTATTTTGATCCTATAACCTTGCTTAATTCATTTCTCAGATCTAATAATTTGCGTGTGTATATATATTCTTCAGGATTTTTTATATATACAAGATCATGTCATCTGACAGTAAAGATAGTTTTACTTCTTCCTTTCCAACCTGAATATCTTTGTTTCATATTCTTGCCTAATTGTCCTGTTGAACAGAAATTGAATCAGAGTGGTAAAAGCAGACTTTGTTGTCTTGGTCTTGATCTTAGGGTACAAGAATTCAGTCTTTGACATTAAATGAAATGTTAGTTACAGGTTTTTCATAGATGCTACTTATCAGGTTATAGAAGTTCTCTTCTATTTCTAGCTCTTTTGGTGTTTTTATCAGGAAAGAGTGTTAGATTTTATCATATACTGTGTCTATTGAGATGATTATGGGGCATTTACTTGTCCTTGCTAGTCTTTTATTGAGAATTTTTGTATTTAGATTTATAAGGGGTATTGATCTTCAATTTTATTTTCTTATGGTGTCTTTGTCTGGTTTGGTGTCAAGGTAATACTAGCATCATAAAGTGATTTGGGAAGTGTTCAGTTCTCTTATTTTTGGAGGAGTTTTTGAAAGATTGGTATTAAATATTCCTTAAATGTTTGATAGAACTCACCTGTGAAGCCATCTGGGCCTGGGCTTTTCCTTGTGGGAAGTTTTTTAGATGACTAATTCAATATGTTATTTAGGACTATTTAGTTATTTTTTTCCTCTTGAGTCAGTTTTGTTAGTTTGCGTCCCTAGGAATTTGTTTATTTCATCTAAGTTATCTAATTTGTTGGCATGTAATTTTTCATAGTGTTTCTTTATTATCTTTTTTTTTTTTGTCTGTAGTAATGTTTCTTCTTTTATTCCTGATTTTGTACTTCAAGTTCTCTCTTTTTTTCTTGGTTAGTCTAGCTAAAGTTTTATTAATTTTGATGATCAACTCTTGGTTTCATTGATTTTCTTTAGTTTTCTAATCTCTATTTCATTTATTTCTGCTACATTTTTTATCATTTCTGCTTGTTTTGCATTTAATATGCTCTTATTTTTTATAGTTTCTTAAGGTGAAAGATTATTCACTTAAGATCTTTATTCTTTTCTAATGCAGTCATTTACAGCTACAAATTTCTCTCTAAGCACTGCTGTAGTTGCATCCCATAAGTTTTGGTATATTGTATTTCCACATATTTATAAACTTCTCAAAAATTTTCCTGATGTTTTCTAATTTTATTCCATTTTGGTGAGAGAACAAATTTTGTATAATTTCATTCTTTTCAGGTGTATGGATAGTTGTCATATGGCCTAACATATAATTTATCCTGGAGAATGTTCTATGTGCGTGTGAAAAGAAAATAAATTCTGCTGTTGTTGGCTGGAGTGTTCCACAGATGTCTATTAGGTCGATTAATTTATAGTGTTCTGGTGTTCATAGCAGCATCTTTAATGATTTTTGAACTATATTTTTGAGTTATTTTCTTAGAGATTTTTCTAGGACATGCAATTTCTTAATCTATCAGATTTATGCTACTTTAATTCCAGTGAGATAGAGAAACTTTACTCCTATATGGCTATATTATCTCTTCCATTTTTATGCTATTATCATTATATAAGTCTGTATATGTTATAAACTTAAAATACATTGTTGCAATTATTCCTTTATAAGTCTTATGTTTTAAAAAAGCTGAAAGAGGAAAGGAGAACAAGTATATGTTTATAGAATTTGCCACACCAATCTTTTCCATTTTTAATTCTTTTCATTCCTTCCTGTAGATTTGAGTTACTTTGTGGTGTCATTTCTTTACTACTATAGCTTTGTCCTCACCCACCTCTTTTGTGTTCTTATTGTCAAAAATATCACATTTCTATATCATATAGGCCCAACAATATGATTATGCCCATACTGTTTACACATTTGCTTTTAGAATCTGTTAAGGGAAAAAATATGCATTTATGCTGTCTTTTAAAAATTGCCTACTTTATTAATTGGCACTCAGTTTGGTTTTTTTTTTTTCAGTTGGATTCAAATTATTCTTTGGAGTCACATACTTTCAGCCTGAAGAGCTTTAGCATTTCTTGTAAGCTGGGGTGCTAGCAACAAATTCTTTCAGTTTTTGTTTTGCTTTAATTTTGAGTTCTGTTTTGCTTTGTTTTGCCTTCATTTTTGAAAGATAGTTTTGCTTGTTATAAGATTCTTGGTTGACCGTTATTTTCCTTTCAATACTTAGAATATTGCATCCTACTGCCTCTGGCCTTCATTGTTTCTATTGAAAACTCAGCTGTTAATTGTATTTGGTAGAGCCTGTATATGTATGTGTACATAATGTACATAAGTCATCTTTTTCCTCTGGTACATGATGTACATGATGGGTCATTTTTTCCTCTTTTCTAGTTTTCCTTTTTGTTTTCATCTTTCAATATTTTGAGTATATGATATGTCTGGATGTGTAACTCCTTATGTTTATCCCAGTTGGAGTTCATTTAGCTTCTTGACTATGTAAAGTAATCTTTCTCATTAAATCTAGGAGGTTTTCAGCCATTATTTCTCTGAATATTTATTCCTGGTTCTTTCTTTTATTTCTTCCTGCTGTCCTCATGTGTAGGCTGAAGTGATTAATAGCGTCTCAGATTTCTCTGAAGCTTTGTTCATTTTTCTTCATTTTCTTTTCTTCTGATTGCATATTCTCTACCGATCTATCTTCAAGTTCACCGATTCTTTCTACTGCAAGCTTAAATCTACCATTAAGGTGCTCTAGTGAATCTTTCTTTTCAGTTATTTTTCTTTCCCACTCCCAAATTTACATTTTTTAAAAATTTCTATTTATTCTTTTTTATTTTTTTAAATTTTTTATTGTTATGTTAATCCCCATACATTACATCATTAGTTTTAGATGTAGTGTTCCATGATTCATTATTTGCATATAACACCCAGTGCTCCATGCAGAACGTGCCCTCCTCAATACCCATCACCAGGCTAACCCATCCTCCCACCCTCCTCCCCTCTAGAACCCTCAGTTTGTTTTTCAGAGTCCATCGTCTCTCATGGTTTGTCTACCCCTCTGATTTGCCCCCCCTTCATTCTTCCCCTCCTGCTACCTTCTTCTTTTTTTTTTTTTCTTAACATATATTGCATTATTTGTTTCAGAGGTACAGATCTGAGATTCAACAGTCCTGCACAATTCACAGCGCTTACCAGAGCACATACCCTCACTAGTGTCTATCACCCAGTCACCCCATCCCTCCCACCCCACCCCCCACTCCAGCAACCCTCAGTTTGTTTCCTGAGATTAAGATTCCTCATATCAGTGAGGTCATATGATACATGTCTTTCTCTGTTTGACTTATTTCGCTCAGCATAATACCCTCCAGTTCCATCCATGTCATTGCAAATGGCAAGATCTCATTCCTTTTGATGACTGCATAATATTCCATTGTATATATATATATGTATATATATTTATATACCCCATCTACTTTATCCATTCATCTGTCGATGGACATCTTGGCTCTTTCCACAGTTTGGCTATTGTGGACATTGCTGCTATAAACATCGGGGTGCATGTACCCTTTCGGATCCCTACTTTTGTATCTTTGGGGTAAATACCCAGTACTGCAATTGCTGGATCATAGGGTAGCTCTATTTTCAACTTTTTGAGGAACCTCCATACTGTTTTCCAGAGTGGCTGCACCAGCTTGCATTCCCACCATGTAGGAGGGTTCCCCTTTCTCCGCATCCCCGCCAACATCTGTCATTTCCTGACTTGTTAATTTTAGCCATTCTGACTGGTGTGAGGTGGTATCTCACTGAGGTTTTGATTTGGATTACCCTGATGTTGAGCAATACTGAACACTTTTTAATGTATCTGTTGGCCATTTGGATGTCTTCTTTGGAAAAATGTCTGTTCATGTCTTCTGCCCATTTCTTGATTGGATTCTTTGTTCTTTGGGTGTTGAGTTTGATGAGTTCTTTATAGACTTTGGATACTAGCCCTTTATCTGATATGTCATTTGTAAATATCTTCTCCCATTCTGTCAGTTGTCTTTTGGTTTTGTGGACAGTTTCTTTTGCTGTGCAAAAGCTTTTTATCTTGCTGAAGTCTCAATAGTTCATTTTTGCCCTTGCTTCCCTTGCCTTTGGCGAGGTTTCTAGGAAGAAGTTGCTGCGGCTGAGGTCGAAGAGGTTGCTGCCTGTGTTCTCCTTCAGGATTTTGATGGACTCCTGTCTCACATTGAGGTCTTTCAACCATTTGGAGTCTATTTTTGTGTGTGGTGTAAGGAAATGGTCCAGTTTCATTCTTCTGCATGTGGCTGTCCAATTTTCCCAACACCATTTGTCTTTTTTTCCATTGGACATTCTTTCCTGCTTTGTCCAAGATTAGTTGACCATAGAGTTGAGGGTCCATTTCTGGGCTCTGTATTCTGTTCCATTGATCTATGTGTCCATTTTTGTGCCAGTACCATACTGTCTTGATGAGGACAGCTTTGTAATAGAGCTGGAAGTCCGGAATTGTGATGCCGCCAGCTTTGCTTTTCTTTTTCAACATTCCTCTGGCTATGCGGAGTCTTTTCTGGTTCCATACAAATTTTAGGATTATTTGTTCCATTTCTTTGGAAAAAGTGGATGGTCTTTTGATGGGGATTGCATTGAATGTGTAGATTGCTCTAGGTAGCATTGACATCTTCACAATATTTGTTCTTCCAATCCATGAGCATGGAACGTTTTTCCATTTCTTTGTGTCTTCCTCAATTTCTTTCATGAGTATTTTATAGTTTTCTGAGTACAGATCCTTTGCCTCTTTGGTTAGATTTATGCCTAGGTATCTTATGCTTTTGGGTGCAATTTAAATGGAATAGACTCCTTAATTTCTCTTTCTTCTGTCTTATTGTTGGTGTATAGGAATGCCACTGACTTCTGTGCATTGATTTTATATCCTGCCACTTTACTGAATTCCTGTATGAGTTCTAGCAGTTTTGGGGTGGAGTCTTTTGGGTTTTCCACATAAAGTATCGTATCATCTGCAAAGAGTGAGAGTTTGACTTCTTCTTTGCCGATTTGGATGCCTTTTATTTATTTTCTTGTCTGATTGCTGTGGCTAGGACTTCCAATACTATGTTGAATAGCAGTGGTGATAGTGGACATCCCTGCCACATTCCTGACCTTAGGGGGAAAGCTCTCAGTTTTTCCCCATTGAGAATGATATTCGCTGTAGGTTTTTCATAGATGGCTTTTATGATATTGAGGTATGTACCCTCTATGCCTATACTCTGAAGAGTTTTGATCAAGAAAGGATGCTGTACTTTGCCAAATGCTTTTTCTGCATCTATTGAGAGGATCATATGATTCTTGTTCTTTCTTTTGTTAAAATGTATTGTATCACGTTGATTGATTTGTGGATGTTGAACCAACCTTGCAGCCCAGGGATAAATCCCACTTGGTCGTGGTGAATAATCCTTTTAATGTACTGTTGGATCCTATTGGCTAGTATTTTGGTGAGAATTTTTGCATCCATGTTCATCAGGGATATTGGTCTGTAATTCTCCTTTTGATGGGGTCTTTAGTTTTGGGATCAAGGTAATGCTGGCCTCATAAAATGAGTTTGGAAGTTTTCCTTCCATTTCTATTTTTGGAACAGTTTCAGAAGAATAGGTATTAATTCTTCTTTAGATGTTTGGTAGAATTCCCCTGGGAAGCCATCTGGCCCTGGGCTCTTGTTTGTTGGGAGATTTTTTATGACTGCTTCATTTCCTTAGTGGTTATAGGTCTGTTCAGATTTTCTATTCCTTCCTCGTTCAGTGTTGGTAGTTGATACATCTCTAGGAATGCATCCATTTCTTCCAGGTTATCGAATTTGCTGGCATAGAGTTGCTCATAATATGTTCTTATAATTGTATTTCTCTGGTGTTGGTTGTGATCTCTCCTCTTTCATTCATGATTTTGTTGATTTGGGTCATTTCTCTTTTCTTTTCTGGATAAGTCTGGCCAGGAGTTTATCAATCTTGTTAACTCTTTTAAAGAACCAGCTCCTAGTTTCGTTGATCTGTTCTACTGTTCTTTTAGTTTCTATTTCATTGATTTCTGCTCTGATCTTTATTATTTCTCTTCTCCTGCTGGGTGTAGGCTTTATTTACTGTTCTTTCTCCAGCTCTTTAGGTGTAGGGTTCAGTTGTGTACTTGAGACCTTTCTTATTTCTTGAGAAAGGCTTGTATTGCTATATACTTTCCTCTTAGGACTGCCTTTGCTGCATCCAAAGATTTTGAATAGTTGTGTTTTCATTTTCATTGGTTTCCATGAATTTTCTTAATTCTTTTTTAATTTCCTGGTTGACCCATTCAGTCTTCAGTAGGGTGCTCTTTAGCCTCCATGTATTTGAGTTCTTTCTGATTTTCCTCTTGTAATTGAGTTCTAGTTTCAAAGCATTGTGGTCTGAAAATAGGCAGGGAATGATCCCAATGTTTTCGTACTGGTTGAGACCTGATTTGTGACCCAGGACGTGATCGATTCTGGAGAATGTTCCATGGGCCCTAGAGAAGAATGTGTATTCCGTTGCTTTGGGATGGAATGTTCTGAATATGTCTGTGAAGTCCATTTGGTCCAGTGTGTCATTTAAAGTCTTAATTTCCTTGTTGATCTTTTGCTTAGATGATCTGCCGTTTTCAGTGAGGGGGGTGTTAAAGTCCCCCACTATTATTGTGTTGTTGTCAATGTGTTTCTTTGTTTTGTTATTAATTGCCTTATCTAATTGGCTGCTCCCATGTTAGGGGCATAGATATTTACAATTGTTAGATCTTCTCATTGGATAGACGCTTTAAGTAGGATATAGTGTCCTTCCTCGTCTCTTATTACAGTCTTTGGTTTAAAATCTAATTTGTCTGATATAAGGATTGCCACCCCAGCTTTCTTTTGGTGTCCATTAGCATGGTGAATGGTTTTCCACCCCCTCACTTTCAATCTGGGGATGTCTTTGGGTCTAAAATGAGTCTCTTGCAGACAGCATATCGATGGGTCTTGTTTTTTAATCCAATCTGATAGCCTGTGTCTTTTGATTGGGGCATTTAGTCCATTTACATTCAGGGTAACTATTGAAAGATAAGAATTTAGTGCCATTGTATTGCCTGTATGGCGACTGTTACCGTATATTGTCTGTGTTCCTTTCTGGGCTATGTTGTTTTTAGGCTCTCTCTTTGCTTAGAGGACCCCTTTCAAGATTTCTTGTAGGGCTGCTTTCGTGTTTGCAAATTCCTTTAGTTTTTGTTTGTCCTGGAAGCTTTTTATCTCTCTTTCTATTTTCAATGACAGCCTAGCTGGAGATAGTATTCTTGGCTGCATATTTTTCTCATTTAGTTCTCTGAAGATATCCTGCCAGTCCTTTCTGGCCTGCCAGGTCTCTGTGGATAGGTCTGTTGCCAATCTAATGCTTCTACCATTGTAGGTTACATATCTCTTCTCCCAAGCTGCTTTCAGGATTTTCTCTTTGTCTCTGAGACTCATACGTTTTACTATTACATTTCGGGGTTTTGACCTATTTTTATTGATTTTGAGAGGGGTTCTCTGTGCTTCCTGGATTTTGATGCCTGTTTCCTTCCCCAAATTAGGGAAGTTCTCTGCTATAATTTGTTCCATTATACCTTCTGCCCCTCTCTCTCTTTCTTCTTCTTCTAGGATCCCAATTTTTCTAATGTTGTTTCATCTTATGGTATCGCTTATCTCTCAAATTCTGCCCTCGTGATCCAGTAGTTGTTTATCTCTCTTTTTCTCTGCTTCTTTATTTTCCATCATTTGGTCTTCTATATTACTGAGTCTCTCTTCTGCCTCATTTATCCTAGCAGTTAGCGCCCCCATATTTGCACCTCATTAATAGCCTTTTTGATATCGACTTGGTTAGATTTTAATTCTTTTATTTCTCCAGAAAGGGTTTCTCTAATAACTTCCATGCTTTTTTCAAGCCCAGCTAGTGTCTTTAAATTGATGATTCTGAACTGTAGATTTGACATCGTATTAATGTCTGTATTGAGTAGGTCCCTGGCAATTGGTATTACCTCTTGTTCTTTTTGTTGAGGTGATTTTTTTCATCTTGTCATTTTGTCCAGAGGAGAATAGGTGAATGAGAGAACAAAATGCTAACAGGGTAACAACGTTCCCAGAAAATATACTCTAAACAAATCAGAAAAGACCTGAAGTAGTGGGAAAAGAAAGGGAAAGAGAGAAAAAAGAAAAAGAAAAAAAGAAAAAAAAAAAGGAAAAGAAAAAGATAAAGATAAAAACAAAGAAAAACAGAACAAAACATAAAAAACCAGAATGTGATCAAACATGTTCAGGCTGATGCATAGATCAGTGCCACACACTAGATTTTGGGTGTATTTTGCTCTGTTTTAAGAAAGTGCCTCCCAAAATTTTAAAGAAAGAAAAAATTATATATGTACAAAAATAAGGGTTGATATGATGAAGGGATGGAATATGACTGTAAATATGGAAATTATAAAAAATTTTATAAAAGGAATTGATAAGAAGTTGTTTGAAAAAAGAAAGAAGAGGATTTAAAAAAAAAGAAAAAAAAGGGAGAGAATGTGATCAGGCAGGTGAGTAGGAAAAAACCATACTCTAGAGATTTAGGGTATATTTTGATCTGTTAGAAGAAACTATCTCAAAATTTTAAAGAGAGAACAACTTATATATATATATATTCCAAAAATAAGGGTAACTACTACGAAGGGATAGAATATGACTCTAAAAATGAAAAATAAAAATGTTTTTTAAAACAGGGATTGATAAGATGTTGGTTGAAAAAGGGAAAAAGAAATATTCAAAAAAAAAAAAAAAGGAAAAAGGCAGTGAAAAAAAAATTAACTTTGAAAAACAAAAGAATCATGGTAAAAAAGCCATGAATTCTATGTAAAGTATTCCCCTAGCACTGGAGTTCTGCCGTTCTCATTGATCGGTAAACTTGGCCTTGTCTGGCTGTTCTCGCTGATTTTCTGGGGGTGGGGCCTGTTGCCGTGGTTCCCAAATGTCTTTGCCGGAGGTGGAATTGCCCACCCTTGCCCGTTCTGGCCTAAGTAATCTGCTCAGGTTTGCTCTTGGGAGCTTTTGTTTTCTGCGAGCTTTCCGTATAGCTTTGGAGGCAGAGAGTGAAAATGGCGGCCTCCCAATCTGCACCTCTGAGGAGTCGAGAACTTGGTGCCCTGCTCCTCAGTGAGCCCCCAGAGAAAAGCAGTCAGTCACTCCCATCTCCCTGGTCTCCTGCCGCACTCCGTGCTCACCCGGCCTGTGACTGCGCGTTTCTATCTCTGGCACCTGACCCTGTGAGGAGTCTCCAAACCCAGCAGTTCCCTGTGGTGCACTCCCGCACCACTCCTTCCGGGGTAGGAAGGGGAGTCTCCCTGATCTGCTGCTTGTTGGGTCCCTGCTAGAGGAGCAGTGGCCCGACTGTGCCATGGATCACGGTTTATGGCAACCCCGAGCTGAGAGCCCACGCCTGGGCTCTGTCTCTGCAGCTGGCTTCCCTGCTCCGATACCCGGGAGCTCTGCCGCACTCAGGCACCCCCGGTCTTCCTGTGACCCCGAGGGTGCTGAGACCACACTGTCCTGCGAGGTTTCCACCCCCCGCTTAGCCACCGGAGTGACGTCTCTCATTGGAGCAGACTTCTAAAAGTTCTGATTTTGTGCTCCGTGGCTCTATCACTTGCCAGAAGCATCTGACGGAGGCCCCTCCCCCGCTGTCTATCCTCCCAAATATCGCCTCGGATTCACTTCTCCGCACATCCTACCTTCCCAGAAAGTGGTCGCTTTTCTGTTCAGAGAGTTGTTGCTATTCTTTTCTTTGATCTCCTGTTGAGTTTGTAGGTGTTCAGAATGGTTTGATCCCTATCCAGCTGAATTCCTGAGACCAGACGAAATCCAGGTCTCCTACTCCTCTGCCATCTTGCTCCGCCCCCTAAAATTTCTATTTATTCTTTGATGAAACATTGTCATTGTCCTTTCTTTATGTTTTTAAAATATGTATTCCATTAGATGTTTGAATATATTTTATAATAGCTGCTTTGAAGTTTTTCTGCAAAGTTCAAAATCTGAGTCCCCTTCAGGGCAATTTCCATTGCCTACATTTTTTCCTATGAATGGGTCATACTTTCTTGTGTCTTTGCATATCATATACTTTTTTGTTAGAAAGTAGACATTTTAGACAATATATTGTAGCAGTTCTGGATAATAGTTCTCCATAGGGCTTGTTCTTATGGCTGTTTACTTGTTTACTTATTTAGTGACTTGACTGGAGTAGTTCAGTGAAGTCTATTTTTCTTGCAACATGTCACTGATGCCATTCCTTCAAAGATACCATTTTTGGCATGCATATAATCTTCCTGTCAGGGATAACTATGATTTTAGCCAGGCAATCTTTGACTGTTTCTTCCCCTTTATTTTCTAGCTGGTCTGCCTCTATCCAGTTCTTAACCTCTACAACATGTTGCTGGTTGATTTTTCTTTTTTTTTGGACAATGCTTTGATCTATAGTCTTATCTGATTGAAGTCCTTTGACAGAAGCAGAGAGAGGCCAATCTTTGAGGCTAAATTTGACCCTTACCTGGCAGAACCTCTGTGTCATGAAGCAAGAGTTGGCTGTGATGAGTAACTCACTCTTCCCTGGCTGCCCTACCTGAATTGTCCCTATTGAGTAGAGTATGAGGATTGTGGAGATGGCAGGAAGTAGGGCTGACACCCTGCTGCTGCCTCTACCATATGCAGATCTTCCACAACCCAGAGCCTGGGACGTTGGGATCTGCAAATATTTACTGTCTGGTGACTCTACCCAAAACAGATCTTTGTCTTAAGAAGATGGAAGAGAGGGGTGCCTGGGTGGCTCAGTGGATTAAACATCTGACTTAGGCTCAGGTCATGATCTCAGGGTCCTGGGATCCATCCAGTCTGCTTCTCCCCCTCCCTCTGCTCCTCCTTTCGCTTGTGCTCTCTTTCTTTGTCTCAAATAAAGAAATAAAATCTTTAAAAAAAAGATGGAAGAGATGGGACCTGCCACTTGACTGCTGAAATTACTGGTATGGCTCTCCAACACTAAAGAGCTGTTCTTGAAAGAATTGCTTTCTTTACCAATAGCCTCTCTCCAGATCTTTCCTGCCTAGTGGGAATTGGGAGTCGAAGAACAGCACTGTCTGGCTGAGTCTATCCACTCAATATCAGTCATCTACAGAAGATGGAATCTTCTGATGTTCACCTGCTGCCAAACTACCCAGAATGGCAATTCCACCCCAGAGATCTGGAGGAGATGGAAACTGATGTTGGTTGCCAAGCCCACTGGAACAGTTATTTTACAGGGCAGAGCTGTGGGTGGATGGGTGTAGGCCCTAGCCAAAGGCCATGGCCTCCTTGTGTTCTTACTGAATTTCTGTAGATTTTATGGAGTAAATGCTTTTCACTTTCCTGCATGCCCTTTGATCTAGCTACAAAGATTTTGAATGACTGTCTGCTAATTTTGACCAGCTTAATACATATCTCTTTGTGAGATATTTTCCCCCCTTTATATTCTGTCAACTCTTCACCACCTGCTTTGGTAATTTTTATTTAATTATACAGTCTCACTGGACTTTAAATAGCCTCATTGCTTTTTAGTCAGCCTTTTTGTTGCCTCTGTCTCTTTCCTACAAATATGGCTGATTAATGCCATTTGGATCATGTCAGTCCTCTTTTTAGCAATTGTAATAACTGTACTTGCCTTAAATCATGTTTATACATTTCAATATACTCTACTGATTGGCTCCTTTGTGTAAAAGCCCTCATATTTCTTTTGTATACTCATTTGGACCATTCTACCAAATGTAAACTTTATATCAAAATATCACCCCCTGATACTTCCCCACATATATTAATCAATCTTATGAAATATTTTATCTTTTGTATCATTTTTACTTTGTATTATTTTTAGGAAAGAAATTACCTTCTCAACACTATAATGTTATTTTAATAACTTCTCACTACCAATTTTTCTGTTATATTGTAATATTCAGATTGGCAATTTAGCTATAAGTTTTCATAATGCCATTAATTTGCTAACATTATTATCTTTAAATTGAATAAATTCATTAATTCAATGCATATTGATTTTTTTACTAAATCAGGCATTCCATTATTTATTTTATTTGTCCATATTTCAAAACTTCAAAATAAAAAGATGATAATTGACATACATTAGAAAACTATTATAAGAACAAAGATTATTATTAAGAGTTCATATACTTGGTTGTACAGCCGTCAAACTTTCCAGTTTTGATGAATTATGAGCAAATGATGTTGGTTTTAATTTAATTTTCCTTTTTTTTAATATTCTAAATTCAAAGAATAGACTCTGCAAAGCCAAAAGCTGTGAATTTGCTTACACAATCATCTGAAACAAAGGGAAAAGCTGCTCATAATAGAATTTGAGAAGTTAATTCTTGGAATTATTTTAAAAATTGAAACTCCCTTTCCTTTCTTTGGCTTATCCATGGGGACAAAGCATCACTTAAAGTCATTTTTGTGACCACTCTACTCCTATATCTTCACGCTCTTTACCCAACAAGATGGAAATTATTTCAATTTCTCTTAACCCAAGAAAATTAATGAGCCTATAAGCACATTCTTCTCTCTCTTTCTCTTTTTTCAAAAAAAACAGAGAATATATCCCCTATCACTGCCATTTTAAATAGGAATACCTGCATTATAAATAGAGCCACATGTACCAGGGATTTTCCCTCAGTGCAGGAAGAGTTCTCTGTACCTTGGGAGAGTCCTAACTTCAGAGTGCCATGAACTAGGGAATACAAAGACACATAGTGAAGTAAAGCATTCATCTGATAATCCATTTATACCAACTAATTCTGCTACAGTTGAAATACAGACCAACTGACCATGGTTAGATTTAATCATGGCAGGAAGGAAGGCCTTACAAGTCTGGAAGATATAAACACACTGTCAATATTTCATTCACTTCTTATTTTATTTGCTCAGTAAGTATTTGATGAGTTTACAGATTCATGTAATAAATATTTATTTAACACTTATGGTATGTGGAATGTACTGTATGTGGCAGTGCAAAATAGTTACCGGTATGATGTAGTCACTTCTCAAGAATCTTAAAATTTATTATGTGTTAATCTATGAGCATACAATTTGACTTGTTTTTTCTTTTAAGTAAACTATATCAATTGAATTAAATCAACATTTAACATTTATAGTTTGTTAAAAATCCTAAAAACTTGTTTTTCTAGTATGCTTAATTCTTTCAGTTTTCAGCAATTTCTATTAAAATTTAATAACATTCACCTTCCTGGCTTTACTGTAAACCAGATTTGCCCTCATTCCAATAAACTGGTAGAGTGGGAAAAACTGTTCAGGAAAAGGTGGATTTTTTTTTTAAATTTAAAATCAATTAATTAACATATAGTGTATTATTAGTTTCAAAGGTAGAGTTTAGTGATTCATCAGTTGCATATAATACCCAGTGTTCATTATATCAAGTGCCCTCCTTAATGCCCATCACCCAGTTACCCCATTCCTCCCACCCACCTCCCCTCCAGCAACCCTAAATTTGTTTCCTATATTAAGAGTCTCTTATGGTTTGTCTCCCTCTCTGATTTTGTCTTATTTTATTTTTCCCTCCTTTCCCCTATGTTCATCTGTTTTGTTTCTTAAATTCCACATATAAGTGAAATCATATGATAATTGTCTTTCTCTGATTGACTTATTTCACTTAGCATACTACCCTCTAGTTCCATCCATGTCATTGCAAATGGTAAGATTTCTTTTTTTTTTTATGGCTGAGTAATAATTCCAGTATATATATATATATATACCACCTCTTCTTTATCCATTCATTTGTTGATGGACATCTGGGCTCTTTCCATAACTTAGCTGCTATAAATATCAGAGTGTATGTATGCCTTCAAATTAGTATTTTTGTATTCTTTGGGCAAATACCTAGTAGTGCAATTGCTGGGTCATAAAGTAGCTCTATTTTTAACTTTTTGAGGAACCTCCATACTGTTCTCCAGAGTGGCTGCACTAGTTTGCATTCCCACTGACAGTGCCTTTCTCCACATCCTTGCCAACACTTGTTGTTTCTTGGGTTGCTGATTTTAGCCATTCTGACAGGTGTGAGGTGATATCTCATTGTGGTTTTGATTTGTGTTTCTCTGATGATGAGTGATGTTGAGCATCTATTCATGTGTCTGTTGGCCACCTGTATGTCTTCTTTGGAAAAATGTCTATTCATGTCTTCTGCCAATTTTTAAATTGGATTATTTGTTTTTTGGGTGTTGAGTTTATTGTTTTTTTTTTATTTATTTATTTTTTATTTTGCGAGAGAGAGAATGAGAGAGAGCATGAGAGGGAGGAGGGTCAGAGGGAGAAGCAGACTCCCTGCTGAGCAGGGAGCCCGATGTGGGACTCGATCCCGGGACTCCAGGATCATGACCTGAGCCGAAGGCAGTCGCTTAACCAACTGAGCCACCCAGGCGCCCCTGGGTGTTGAGTTTAAAAAGTTCTTTATAGATTTTGGATACTAGCCCTTTATCTGATAAGACATTTGCAAATATCTTCTCCCATTCCATTTGCCTTTTAGTTTTGTTGACTGTTTCCTTTGCTATGCAGAAGCTTTTTATTTTGATGAAGTCCTAATAGTTTATTTTTGTTTTTGTTTCTCTTGCTTCAGGGGACATAACTAGTAAGAAGTTGCTGTGGCCAATGTCAAAGAGGTTACTGCCTGTGTTCACCTCTAGGATTTTAATGGTTTCATGTCTCACATTTAGGTCTTTCATCCATATTGAAAGTGGGCCAATTTCTTTCTTTTGCATGTTGCTGTCCAGTTTTCCCAGCACCATTTGTCGAAGAGACTATCTTTTTCCCACTGCATATTTTTTCCTGCTTTGTCCAAGATTAACTGACCATATAGCAGTGGGTTCATTTCTGACTGTTTCTACTCTGTTCCATTGATCTAAGTGTCTACTTTTCTGCCAGCATCTTTTTTTAAAAAGATATTTATTTATTTATTTATTTATTTATTTATTTATTTATTTATTTAATATTGTGCCTCCGCTGTGAAATTCCCGAGGGCTTGAGAGAGAGTTTGCATAAGAGTTCGCGTGAGCCACATTTTTTACCTTGGCTGTTAGTGAATGTGGGACCTTGTGTCCAGACCAAATACATGCTCTCACAAGTGCACATAGCAGGGCCCACAAGCAAACTTATCTCCACTCCTTCTTGGCTCTCCCTTGAGCTTCCCCCACCTCTTAAGCCCCACTCTGCAGAAAGTCAGCAAAGTGAGCAAAAACAGCCAGAAAAGAATTATAAAAGAAGGAATATTGGAGATGACAATAGAATTACCGCATGTCGCTATTTGGGAACTGTACCATACGGTGTCCAGAAAAGACTGGCCTCAGCATCAGGCACCTAGCATTTTCTCTCGAGAGGCCAAAGGACCTTTCTTACCTGCAGAAATGCTGCACTGTGGTGGCACAAGAGTCTAGCAAACTAGAAGCTACAAGCTGTCTCTTAAATTATTTTGGTTTTATGTGTCCTTCAACACCTTTCACTATTTCTGGTGCTGTCAGATAAAGGAGTGTCAACCGTGAGACTTCACCCGTGTCTAAGCCAAGTGTGACATACATCCAATGCTTGTAATTTCCCAGTGGCCTGGAGTAAAGGTGTATCCTGTGAAGGCACATGTTTAAGGTAATTTACAGGCATACCACTGGCCAATGGTCAGCACTCCAACAGGTACACTGAAGTCATTCCTTTTACATTAAGAGAACAGAACTACTTCTTTCCTAAGCTCAACCAGGAAAGTGAAACTCAGTTGCTGATTTGAGAAATAATTTGATGATCAGGACACATTATTTTCCCCACATTTTTATTGTAAAAAATTTCCAACACACCTACAACTTAAAGAAATAGTACGTAAGTGTTCCAAAACCCTATACTTAGACCAAACAGTAGTTAACATTTTACCCTATTTGCTCTTTATCTCCTCCTCTTTTTTGGTGAACAATGTCAAAGTAAGTTGCCGAAAAGCCACAAATGTAGGTACCCAGCACTTATTTCCAGAGCAGGAAATTGTCTTACACAACTACAATAAAATTATCATACCTAGTAAAACTAACATTAGTTCTATAATTCCACCTAATTTTAATCCATACCCAAATTTCCCCACTTGACCTAAAGGTCCAATCAAGTTTCAGGCATTGCACTTGGCTGTTATATCTCTTTGATAACTTTCTGCCTAGAATAACTCTATCTTTAAGAAATTAAAAAAATACATATGTCACTGATTTTTTGAAAAGACCAGGCCAGGTGTCTTATCAAATGTCCTATATTCTCTATTCATCTGCCTGACTTTTCTCAAGGTGTCATTTCACTGGCCCTCTAGCCCCTGTATCTTCTGCTTCAATTTCAATTTAGAGACTTGATTATGCTCAGATTAACATTTTTGGCAAGAAACATACATACCATTGAACACTTCATACTGCAACCTGTCATAATGTCTAGGCTGTTCCACTACTGGAGATGCTAAATTTAGTCTCTAGGAGAAGGTGGTGACTATAAGCTTTCTCCATTGTAAAGGCACAATAATTATAATTACTAGTAGACTGTGAGATGGTACTTGTGCACCATGTAACTATATTGCTTCCCACAATCTTTTACCTAAAGATTAAATATATATATATTTATATATATATACTATATATACTATTTATATATATATACTAGATATATATATGATATACTTGATTTTTGAGAGTAGTTTTAGGTTCACAGCAACATTGAGCATAAAGCAAGGAGAGTGATCACTGGATTGTATGGTAAGAATATGTTGACTTTTGTGAGAAACTGCCAAACTATCTTTCAAAGTGGCTTTACCATTTTGCGTTCCTGTCAGCTATGAATGATTAGGTACTGTTGCATTACATCCTGGCCAGGACTGGGCCTTGTCAGTGCCGTGCACTGTAGTCATTCTAATAGGCATTTGGCACACTCGGTGATTTTACCATCCATCCCTGACCCTTGCCTGAATTGATGATTACACTGGGAATTGCAAAATGGTGATTTTCTAAGTTAGTTTTTTTTTTCTGTATTTATTAATTGACCTTCTTCTGAAACAGGAAACATTTTGCTGTGTTTTCAGAAAACATCTCTTTCACAATAAGGAATTCTAAAGAAAAGTAACTCTCTTGGCCTTGTAGATTTACCATGCTTTGTGCCCCTCTGGGGCTCACAGAAAATACAAGAGTGACTGTCTCTCCATTATTTTTTGTATTCCCCCAGAATCTAGATGATGCCTTGCATATAACAAGCACTCAGTAATTTTTTTAAAGTTAGATTAAAAAAAAGATTTACTTATTTATTTTAGAGAGACAGAGAGTGGGGATAGGGGCAGAGGGAGAGGGAGAGAGAGAATCCTCTAGCAGACTCCCGGCTGAGCATGGAGCCCAACATGGAGCTCAAACCCAGGACCCTGAGTTCATGATCTGAGCACTTCTCTTTCTGCCTTTCATACTTTTGTCTACTGATGTCTGTCCTCAGAACCCCATTCCTTCAAAGAAACTTCCCCTTTGCCACTGATATCTTAACCATCAATTAACCACAGCCCACCTATATTCCACAGTCTCAATAAGCCATAAGACCCAAATGCACAACTAACTCTTTATTCCTCCTAAAATTGATTTATCTTAGTCCTCTAGCCTCCATTTTTAATGAAGGCAGATAATTAATCTTACCAATTTGAAGTGAGTCCCTATTTCTTCTAGGTTAAAGCCTAGTCATTTTTTGAATACTCAATTCAAAATACTGCACCCTGCTCACACCTTTGGCTGTATTATGGCACTGCAAGGAGCTATGGATCCTCTCCATGGGTAAATTTCTCTGTGGCTTTGCCACCAGTGTGACTCCCCTTTTTATTCTTGTGAGCTTCTACCCCATGGTGTCTCCTGCTAGGTTCTCCACCTTGCTCTGTTCCCCAGGGCCAGCTCATATCTGTCACCCTGCTTCCTGTTGCCCAACATCCTGCTGGACACCTAGTCCAAATTTGAATTTCTCTAGCTGATTCCAAATATTTTTTTCAGCTGTTTATCCAGATTGAGATCCAATCCAAAAGGATAGAGCGCATCTTTGATTTGTGCTTGAGTCTTTTTAAATTCAGCACAGGCCCTATATTGGTGAAGAATAATTAATGCTAGATGTTACAGCGACAAAGACTGCCATTTAACTTGCTTAATTCAGCAAAGGTTGGGTGGCCCTCTTCCACCTTGCATTTGGCGGTCTGGATCTGGATGATGGCCTCTAAGAAAGGAATGGAGAAGGGCCACTGGCTCTTCACTGTCTTGGCCCAGAATTGACACCCCTCACAGTCCTTTACCCACAATTTGCTGTGTGGCCCCAACCTAAGGGCAAGGGAAGTTGGAAATGTAGGGAAGCACTTGGAATTATAATGAGCATGTCCCTGCCATAAACTTCTCCCCTTTCAAAGGCCCCGACATCAGCATGTTGAAGAGGCACAGGTACTAACCTGTGGGTTGCACGTCTTTGAATTTTTCTGGTTGCTTCCTTATGGTGCAATTTAGGTTGTTCTACCTCCAGCATTTCCTATAAACTGGAAGTTACATTTAAAAGCTTAAGGATAAATGTTGATCATTTTTAGACAAATGATAGATAATGTGTAATGTGCATTGCATCTCTTCAGGAAATTTAAATATCAAATTAGTTTAGATTATAATGCTGAGATTGTCTTTTGGATTAGTGTAATGAGCATCTGGTTACTTTATTAGATGGTTACATTTTCACATTTATGAGCAGTAAATCATACACTTAATACATTTAATAGTGACATATTCCTTGTATGAGTCAATAATTTCATTAGGTGTTACAGAATGATGATATTCTAATTCGATCGTTCCTTCTACATTGTTAGCTCTCCTTCTTCTGTAAAGATCTATCTTTATTTACTTTCCTTGAAACACTGGTGTCTACTGGAAATGCTCAGAATTAGTCACATGGTCTTGTCTGCCTGTGGGAGGCTAGATGTCAAGTTTCCTGTGTGCCATGGAAAGAGGTGAGCAATAGTTATAGGTGAGCAGTGTATTCTCTTGGTTGCATCTTCTAACTAGTTGTTTACATGTACATTATGATATTAATTTCTTTGTCAACTTTCTATCTTATTACCTTGGTGTATTTTCCGACTGTAGCTTTTCAGTTGATATTCTTGCATTTATATGATCTGTAAAGAGACATAGTCATATGATATAGTCCAGAAGACACAGCAAAGTATAATTTTGACAATGACACAACCACAAGATTTATTTTAAAAAATATTAATTCCTGGTGTTGTTCAGGTGATGTGCTTTGTAATGAGCATAGGCATTTTTTCAGAACTTTGGGTGGAACTTCTATGACAGAATATATGTGAGACAGTTATGTCAGGCCAGGTTTCCTCCCTAGCCTCCCCTCTCCTGTCTTGCTCCCACAAAATATCGTGAGTTGGGTGGGTCCTCTGTCCAATCACAGCTGTTTCCATCTCCTCCATATAGCACACAGAAACACCGCCTTTTCTGAATTATTTTCTGACCCCATAATTTTTTCCTTGTATTGATAACTAACTCTAAATAAAAAATATGCATTTCCTCCCAACCAGTTTGGAAGTCATTCATTTACTCAACAAATATTTTTCAAATGCCTGTTTTCTTGAGAACTTTGTGCTAATCTCCTGGACTACAGTTTGGATGAAGCACCAAAGATTTCTTTTTTTCTTAGAAGTTTAGTGGAAGACAAATACAAAACAACTAATTGAGCAAAACTAATTTCAATTATATGGGACAGAAGAAAGATGTAGTCTATCAGGGAACTTAAAATAGATCTTACCTAGTAAGATTTATATACTTTGTTACCCTGTAGCATTTTTCACATGATAGGTATACAATAGCTATTTATTAATTATTAATGAGCAAATCAGAAATTACGTCATCCATAAAGCACATAAAACCTAATCTTATCAAATGGAGGAAAAGTGACTATAGATTTAAAGATAAATACTTTGAGTTTCTTATACTTAAAGAAAAGTTTAGGGTGTGTAGATATGTGGTTTCCTTTTACTCTTTGGAATTTACTAAAATATGTCCCATGATTCTGAAGTAGGATTGTAGGACAGTGCTAGATCCTTAGAGTTTATATGGTCTTTTGCCATAAGATTGTCAAATCAGATTAAAGTTCAGTAGTCAGATAAACATGAAGAAACAGCATTTGCTAATACATTAGCATAGAAAACTTGAAGGGATGATTAACATTTTGGGCTGTTGTGAAATTTTCATAATTGCACAAGTCATTTTTGAAATTCTTACAACATAATAGATACAAGGTTAATTGTAACAAAAGTATTTTGCTGGAACTAGTTAGATTAAAATAATAATAGAATTTAGTAAAACTCACCTTCAAGAAATATTTTTAGCTGACAAAAGAAATGTACATCTGACTTGCTTTAATAAAATTTACAAAGGAGCCTCTCCCTTATTAGAATACTAACCTTTATATTTACATAGGATCCAATTCATGTAGAGCATGAAGAGTTTGTGAAACTAAGATAGAGACATTGATAGCAAGAATGCTCAAAACGAGATTGATTGCTACCACCCCTACCTAATTGACCAAAAAGGTACCTGGAGCTTGGGGATGTCATGCATAGGTGACATGGGTGACTCAGTGCTGGACCTAGTGCTCTCACTCACAGCCTGGTATTCTTTCCACCACAATGCACCTGGAAAATTTGCACAATTAAGTATCTCTAAAATTGAAAAAAGAAAAAACCCTATAGGTCAAAACAACTGTAATAGAACAAAATCCATTTAAGAGAAACAAGCGGCAGGAAATAGCATTCTGTAGCAATGCAGATCTGGTAAACCAAGGGCTTAAGGGCACCAGAGAGTTATGTTTCATTAAAATAATCCACTAAAATTACTGCATGTGTGTTTTTATTCAGAAAATACAATCTCTTTCATGGGGTTGAGTATTCTTTTCTGTGAGCAGATTCAAGTGCGTTTATAATATATTTTGATGTGCTCTGCTCTAGGAACTGAAGGATAGACTCAGAGTAGATTTCCGATGAGTGGGCTTCACTCTAATCACAATGTATTGGTCACAATTCTGGCAACTGAGGAATTTCAAATCCCCTCTGATGCCACAGTGATCTTACCAGTTACATTTGCTTAGATACTTGACCAGTGTGGCTATGTAAACAGTTAACTTTACAGAACAGTCTGGTCTGACTGCAGGTGCCAGCCCCATCATGGCTACTGGTTCCCTACTGTCTTTTCCTTTCCTCCAATCTCAGGAATTTCTTTTCTTCTCTTTTCTTTCTTTTCTTTTTCTCTCAGTATATTACTTTACTTTTTATTTTATTTTATTTTATTTTATTTTATTTTATTTTATTTTATTTT
>NW_023270415.1:9404429-9473472 GCF_011800145.1 Mirounga leonina
TTATTTTATTTTATTTTATTTTATTTTATTTTATTTTATTTTATTTTTGTGTATTAGAGATTTCCATTTTCTCATCACTGCTTGCTGGGTCTCAGCAACTGTATGTTTATAGCCCCAGCAGGAAACACTCGAATTACGATAATTCAAGTGGAGGTGAATGAAGGGTGTATTTACAGAAGTGTGGGCAGGTCTTGAGAAAATCACAAGGGAGAGTACAGTATCCACTGTATGGAAGCTGCAGGTGACTTCACCACCTTAGGTCTAAAGGAGCAAAGGAGTGCAGTACCAGAACTAAGTCAGAGAGGCTGCATGGAGATGGGCTGTCCTCTGAAATCTGAGACCTTTAATCCAGGGACCCAGTTAGTCTGTGGCAACCCTGCAGGGAGGAAGTTGGAGGTATAAATAACCCAGCACTTACTTTCTAGTCCCCTAGTACTTTTACCAGTGAAACCCAATGGGAAGCCAGAGAGCAATGCAACCCATCGATGTCACCTATACCTCCTGGGGGCACAGAGCAAAGTGGAGAAGATGAAGGGAAAATGGAAAATACCCAGCACAGAGACTATTCATCAGACAGTCCCTCACAAGCCTATAACAAAACCTGGCCACTTTAAGAGAGGTACATTGTGGCCATCAGTTCAGGTGAAGCTTGAGTGTTCCAAAACAATGACTTCTGAATTTTGGTACAGTTTGTTTTGCCTCAATTCCCAACTTCTGGCCCTCCCCTAGTCAACACCCCCCTTCTATATCTGCTGATTGATTTAGGTTTTCTCACCTAGTACTGCCAGTTTTAAGACCTTTTCAATTAGGCACAACCTAGAAGGATGCATAATAAGCCTGTTAGAGAAATGAATAGGCTTAACTACCTTGATTCTCTCTTGACTCATCTTCTGTTCAAACTGTCTCTCTGGTTTGGTCAGCACTCTTGATTCTCATATTCTAGGCTCTCCCTTGGTTGATGGCCCTATTGTCTTCCTTGGGTTATATGTTTTTATTCATTTCCTATCCTGATTGGGTGAAAAGAGATAACTTCTGGGCAAGATACACCCGAGAAGACCAAAGTCCAGACAACATTTACTTTTCTGCCTTTTTCCCTATTCTTTTAAGGATTTTTACCTCCTACCCCAAATTCCCACTTTTGAAAGCATATTTTCAGTGTAGCTATTATGTTAACATATGGCAGGTGTGGTGGCTCATATTTAACTCTCTCCTGTATATTTTGAGATAATTTTAGTGCTTAGCACTTCCTTATTCTGGACAGGAATTTCTTTCTGAGTTTTTAAGTTTGGACAATTGTCAAAACATCTCTTAAGAAGTGAGAGGGTGGGATACAGATTGTGATGTACAAGCCTCACTTTTTTTTTTAAAGATTTATTTTTTTATTTGAGAGAGAGAGAGAACACGCAAGCACAGGGAAGGGCACACAGAGAGGGAGAGAATCTCAAGCAGACTCTCTGCTGAGCACAGAACCCGATGCAGGCCCCAACCTCCAACCCTGAGATTATGACCTGAGCTGAAATCGAGAGTTGGTTGTTCAACCAACTGAGCCACCCAGGAACCCCAACCCTCACATTTTTTAATACTGAATTTCTAGTTTTAATGAACTAGAAGAAAGGTCTAGAATTGACTTGGTGGATTGGTTAATGGACTGAGTCAAGTTCCAGTTGTTCTTTCAGCTCTTCCTGGGACCTGGGTTAACATCTGAGGATGGGTTCTAGGGAAGGTTTGGAGCTCATGGTTGATTCCATGTAGCATTAGACACCTTGAATGCTTTAGGAAGAGCAGTACATGTATGCAAGAGCCTTGGAAAGTGTGCTTATGAATTGTGGCCAGATTTCACTTCTAAGATGTGCTGAGTGAAGTGTCTCTGAGGCAAACAAGAGAAAGAAGTAGTTGACTCACACAGCTATGCCTACTGTGTTCTTCCACCCTGGAAGTGGACTGCTTAGGTTAGAATGCTGGTATTCCAATGACTAACTTTGTAATCTGGGTACGTTATCTAACTTTTACTGCTTTAAATGGGGTGATAGAATTACCCAACTTATATGTTTGCTGTGAGAGAAAATGAGGTAATATATGTAAAGTACTTAACAGTGTTTAGCGCAGAGATAAAGTCCTGAAAAAAAATTAACAAAACATCAGTGAGCTGTGAGACAACTTCGGGAAGGAAAATATATGTGCATTTGGAATCTCCAAAGGAAGAGGCTAGTGACAAAATAAAATATTTGAAGATGTATTGGCCAAAAATCATCCAAATCTTGTGAAAACTATAAACCCATGGGCTCAATGAATGCAGCAAAACCCAATCACGAGAAAAATGAATAAAAATATACCCAAGCACATCATAATCAAATTACTGGAAACCAGTTAGAGAGAGAAATTCTTAAAAGCAGCCAGAAAGGAAAAATGCCATCTTACATACAGAGGAACAAAAATAGGCATGACAGCATACTGACTGTAAGAAGCACATGCTCATAGAGACAGTGAAGTAATATCCTTTAAACACAGAAAGAAAAAAAAATCAAACTAGAGTTCTACATCAAGTGAAAATACCTTTCAAAAACAAAGACAAATAGGGCGCCTGGGTGGCTCAGTTGGTTAAGCGACTGCCTTCGGCTCAGGTCATGATCCTGGAGTCCCTGGATCGAGTCCCGCATCGGGCTCCCTGCTCGGCGGGGAGTCTGCTTCTCCCTCTGACCCTCCCCCCTCTCATGTGCCCTCTCTCATTCTCTCTCTCTCAAATAAATAAATAAAATCTTTAAAAAAAAAAAAAAACAAAAAAAAAAAAACAAAGACAAATACTTTTTCAGATATACAAAAGGTAAAAGAATCCATTGCCACCAGGCAAGTACTAGAAAAAATGTAAATTATTAGAGAAAGTCCTGTACACAGAAAGAAAATGATAACACATGGCAATCTGACTCTACACAAAAGAATGAATACTATGGAAATAAACATTTTTTCCTTTCTTATTTTCTTTAAGAGGTAATTGATAATGTAAAGCAACAATAGTAACAATGAATTTTAGGGTTTATATCACATGTAGAAGTAAAAGATATGATAATAACATTAACGCTAGGAGAGAGGTAATGAAAGCATATTATTGTAAGGTATATATTCTATACATGAAATGGTATAATATTACTTGAAGGTAGACCCTAAGGCAACCACTAAGAATAAAACAAAGATTATCTAATAAAACAACAAAGGAAACAAAATAGGATAATTAAAACTACTCAGTTAATCTAAAAGTAAGCAGTGAGAGAGGAAAAAAAGGAATAAAGAGGATATAACTATTCAACAAATAGCAATGTGGCATATATAAACTCATTCATATAAATAATCACATTAAATGAAAATTGCCTAAACATCCCAATTAAAAAGCGATATTATAAACACTAAATAAAAGAAAGCAAGACCCAACTATCTGTTGAGTCTATAAGAGAAACACTTTAAATATGAAGATACAAGTAGGTTAAAAATAAAAGTTTGGGAAAAGATATACAATTTTACTGGTTTTTAAAAAGCTATAGTTTTGATATTAAAAATTAGACAAAGTAGATGTCAGAGCAAGGAATAAAGAGGGTTATTTCATGATGATAAAAGAATCAATTAATCAAGAGGATATAACAGCCCTAAATGCTTATATACCTAATAACAGAACTTCAAATTATATGATATAAAATCCAATAGAACTGCAAGGAGAAACAGACAAGTCCACAATTATAGTCAGAAATTCAGTACCCCACACTCACTAACTGATACAACAAGGAAACCGAAAAGTATGGCTATAAACTTGGCAACACTATCAATCAACTGATCTACATGACATTTGAGACATTTTACTCAACAAGTGCACAATACACAAAGTATTTACCAAGATAGACTTTGTTTTTGGCTGTTAGATAAGTCTTGGGGTAACAGAAGAATTTCAGGTCATATAAAGTATGTTTTCTGATCACAATGGAATTAAATTAGCAGTCAGTAACAAAATGATATCTGAAAAATCCCCAAGTATCTGGAAACTAAATAACACACCTCTAAAAAGAAGTGGATCAAAGAAAAAAACCAAAAAGGAAGTTAGAAAGAATTTTGAACAGAATAAAAAGACAACAGGACATCAAAATTTGTGAGATGCAGATAAAACAGTGCTTAGAAGAGAATGTAAATGATTCTGACAAAATAAAACACCCATCTCTCTTAGAAACTTTCAGCAAATTAGGACTACAAGGAAATTTCAATATAATAAAATACAACTATGAAAAACCTATAGCTAACATCATACTTAATGCTGAAAGACTAAATGCTTTCCCTCTAAGAAAGTCAAAGTAAGGATGTCTGCTATTACCATTTCTTGTAGGTTCTGGCCAACGCAATAGAGCAAGAAAATTGAAATAGCATGTATACAGATTTGAAAGCAAGAGCTCAAAATATCTTTATTTACAGATGACATCATTGTTCATGTAGAAAATCCAAAGAAATCTGCAAAAAAAAAAAAAAAGCTGGTAGAACTGAAAGATGTAAAATGATACAACAACTTTGAAAAGAGTTTGCAAAAAGTTTTATGTTTGCTAAAAAGTTAAATACACATCTTCCATACCACCCAGTCATTCTTCTAGGTATTTATCTAAGAGAAATGAAAGCACATGCTCACACAAAGACTTGTACATGAATGTCCATGATAGCTTTATTTGTAATAGCGTCAAATTGGAAACAACAAAAAATCTTCAATAGGTGAATGGAGAAGCAAACTGTGGTCTATCCATAGAAAGGAATATAAAAAGGAATGAACTATTGATGCATATGACACCATGGATGAATCTCAAAACAATTATGCTGAGTGAAAGGAGCTAGACAAAATAGAGTATATTAAGTATATTCTGTATTATTCTATTTACATAAAATTCTAAAAAATGCAAACTAATGTCCAGAAAAAGATGGTGGATAGGGATAGGCAGAGTTGGAAAGGAAAGGACGAATTGCAAAGTGGCAGTGGAAGGCTTTTAAAGGGCAAGATTAAGTTTATTATTTTGAATGTGATGATAGTTTCACATTTGTATACATATTTCAAACTCATAAGAATTTCCACTTTAAACAGGTACAGTTTACTGTATATCAATTATACACCAATAACACTTGTAATTTTTATTAGCCCTATAAAAAGAATTGACTACCTTGTTTTCCTCTCTTGCTATTTCTGAAAACAGTTTTGATTCTATCACTATTTTTTTTTTAAGATTTTATTTATTTATTTGACAGAGAGAGACATAGTGAGAGAGAGAGCACAAGCAGGGGGAGTGCGAGAGGGAGAAGCAGGCTTCCCGCTGAGCAGGGAGCCCCATGCGGGGCTCAATCCTAGGACCCTGGGATCATGACCTGAGCCGAAGGCAAGACGCTTAATGACTGAAGCACCCAGGCGCCCCGATTCTATCACTATTTACCCACTGAATTTTCTGCCTCTTTTCTTCCTAGTTATTTTTATCTGGAATTTTTATTTTCAAATTCGTTTTTTGAAATAGTCAATGCTAACTAATATTAACATTCAAGAGTCTTGATGTTATTTCTTTCATTTTACCTTTTCCTTGTCTATTCATTATTTTTCTTGCTGAAGTGTATCCTTTAGTATATCTTTCAGAAAGTTGTAAATGTTCCTAATGTTTGTACTATTCCAAATGTCTCAACATTACAGTCTTAAATACTAATTAAATACAGGATTTTGGTTTAAATCTCTCCACCTCTCCCCCATACTGCCCTTCATTTTTAAAAGACATTTTCTAATATATTCTAGCATATATTATGTTAATATAAGACCTTCAGTCTGTCTGTTACTACTTTGTAAGTAATTTGTCTTTTATCTCTGATAGTTTTTTAGATTTTTCTTTATTAGTGTTGCTTTAAATTTCACCGTCATATAGCTAAATATGTATTTACTTTTATGTAACCTGCTTGGTTCCCTTTTCTTTCTTTCTTTTTTTTATTATGTTATGTTAATCACCATACATTACATCATTAGTTTTTGATGTAGTGTTCCACGATTCATTGTTTGTGTATAACACCCAGTGCTCCATTCATGTTTTCTATCTTTGGATAAAGCCTATCTTCAATCCCATAAAATTTGTAGCTGTTGTATTTTTAAATAACAACCTTATTGAGATATAACTGACATCCTATAAAATTCATTTTTTGAAAGTGAACAATACAGTTGTTCTTAATATATTGCCAAATTGTGCAACTATCACCACTATATGATTACATAACAGTTTTATTACTACCCAAAGAAACCTCAGACTATGAGCAGTCAATCCCTATTCACCTTCTTCCTCCAGTCCCTGGCAAACACTAATCTACTTTCTGCCCCTGTGGATTCTGGATATTTAATATAAATGGAATTATGCAATATGTGACATTCAGTGTCTTACTGCTTTCAGTTTGCCTAATGTTTGCAAGTTTCATCCCTGTTGCAACATGTATCTGTATTTTATCCCTTTTATGGTTGAATAATATTTCATTATATGGATGTACCACATTCTACTTATCCATTCATCTGCTGACAGGTATTGGTTTATTTCTACTTTTTGACTATTATGAATAGTGTTGCTATGAACATTTGTGTACAAGTTTGTGTGCAGACATATTCTTTCAGTTCTCTTGTATATATATACTTAGCAGTAGAAATGCTGGGCCATATGGCAACTATATGTTTAACTTTTTGAGGAATTGCCAAACTGTTTTCCAGCAATGTATGAGGGTTCCAGCTTTTCCACATCCTTGAAAACACTTGTTGTTGGCTATCTTTTTTATGGTAGCCATTCTAGTGGATGTGAAAGGTTACTGGTTTTCCTTTGTCCTTTTTCATAGTCTAGGTTTTTGGAACTCCTAAAAGATATTATTGAAGCTATTCAATCTATTCTTGTCACTTAAATATGTTTTCAATTAAAAATGTTTGTTTTGTTGTGGGTGATTTCCTCATTATTAACTTTCTATTAGCTAATGCAGTTGTGAACTGGGTCTAGTCTAGAGTTTATCTTGCTTTACTAGTTTTTTCCAAATAACTATATTTTTCCAAATAACTATATACCTCATTTATTGCTAACACATTCTAATTTCAAAGTTTCTTGATTTCCTTTTTATGGAGGGCCTTCCTTCCTTTATTCTGTCTCAACAAGTGGGGAAGTAGAAACCATCTTTGTTTGGTTTCTTATTTAAACAGGTACAGTTTACTGTATATCAATTATACACCAATAACACTTGTAATTTTTATTAGCCCTATAAAAAGAATTGACTACCTTGTTTTCCTCTCTTGCTATTTCTGAAAACAGTTTGTAATACTTGCTTTAAACTTTCTTTTCAGATGGTCTTAATATGTGCATTTCATCATGAGTGACGTTGTTGCATTTGCTGGCTTTTCTTGAAGTTATTTTCCTTATATATTTTAGAATTTTATAGTGCCACTTGTATAAAATGGGAGTATTTCTCTTTCTCCCTCTTCCCCATTCTTACTTGTTTATCAGTTTTGGTTCAGAAATTGAATTTATATTGGAGGTTTGGGGACACTTCCCCATAATGAAGTTAATCATATTGCAAATCTAGTGGCTAAACTGACAGGTGGTTTTGCCCAGATACTGGTTCTTTAACTGTATCTACTTACTCCTATCACCCAAAGAAACCAGAGTCCTGGTCAGCATTCTTGACTTTTTTTCAGACTTTTTCAATAGATGGGCAAGACCTGCCCCTATATGATACCCTTGGCAATGGACCTGGCTCTCATATTTTCTCTTTGGTCCCAGTTATCATGAAAAAGTAAAGTAGAGGGCCACCTCCACTAGTCTCTAGGCTCAGAGCCCAGGAACCCACCATTTCAGCTCCTGCTTAGCATGGTGTATTTCTATCTGTAGCCTAAACTACATGGAAGTTCATCTTTTTCTTTTTCTTTTTTTAAATTAACATATAATGTATTATTTGTTTCAGGGGTACCGGTCTGTGATTCATCAGTCTTATATAATACCCAGTGCTCATTACAATATATACCCTTCCCAATGTCCATCACCCAGTTAGGTTCATCTTTTTCTGAGCATAGTCATGTTTTTTTAAATTAAAACAATTTACATATCTTTGCTATGAGTTTAGATGGGAGCATGGACTCATAATGCTGTTTTACTGAATGCCTATGGCAAGTAAAACAGAGATGGTTTCTACTTTCCCACTTGTTGAGACAGAAATCAATCACACAAAGTAACAAATAGTTATAAAATGCAACATGTGCTGTGAGGGGAAAAATAAACCAAACAATCAAAAAAAAAAAAAAAGAGTGTTTTTTGAGAGCTATAATGAAAGACCATGACTAGCCTGGGAACACTAAGCAGGGAGGAGTGAAGAAGTGGACCCTTGGAAGTCATTAGTAATAGGATCAATCAGCAACCGGCTTTCTAGTGCAATTGATTTATAATGGTTGATTGATCTTAAGCGAAATGTTTTGTTTTAGTGGCTTTAAATTCTGATAAAATTCTATAAAAGTTCTTTTTTTTCCCCCTAGAATATCTTCTAAGACCCTGTGTAGCAAGGATCTAGTCATATAAAATTTAGTTTTGATTTCATCTGAAGTCTTTCAGGTACAGAAGATGCTCAACGGGGCCCATCTTCCTAAGCTGCCTCAAGGTGGTTGTCAGCCTTTAATTTAGAGACTCTTGATCGTATCAAGCCATTTGTGCCTGGCCTTCCTTCTATGGCTCAGTATTCTTCTGTTCAAAGCCCTATGTATTTTCTTTGCTATGGCAGCCATTCCTAGGCTGTGCTACAGTTTTGGAAAGCTGATTGGATCAATAACTGAATGTATGGATTAGTAGCTGACTGCTTGTTTTGTGGGATTATTTGGGCACAAAGGCGTTGCCAGGTGAAGTATTCCAACTCTCAAAAGTTTCTGCGTTTTTTTGTGTTTTATCTTGCAAGGAATGATTTCACATTAAAGCTACCATCAGGAGACAGACTTGTTTCTTCCTTGGAGTAATGGTCCCATTCAAAACACAATTTTGTGATTTCTAGGGTTTTGAGAAAGTGTAATTCCAAAGCTTTTCCAAGAGGCTTGTAATTTGAGGCATTACATTTACAGCTTAAGATACACATGATGGAAAACTAGAACTTCTTAATTACATAATTCAATATATGCAGAAAAAGGATTATTTAATATAATCTGTCAAACAATTACCTAGAAATCAATTCAGAAAAAGACAGCCAAACAGATAAATGGACATATATATATATATTATAAATGGGAATATAAATTGGTATGGTATTTTTGGAAACTATGTGTCAATAACCATAAAATATTAAATATGCATCTCCTTTGACCCAGCAATTCCACTTTTAAGAGGTCATTCTATGGAATAGTTGGAATGTATAGTACTGGCAAGAAAGGAAGTCTCATAAGCGGTCTGCATAAGAATGATATGAGGAATTCGTAATCTCAGGAAACAAACTGAGGGTTGCTGGAGTGGGGGGTGGGGTGGGAGGGATGGGGTGACTGGGTGATAGACACTGGGGAGGGTATGTGCTCTGGTAAGCGCTGTGAATTTTGCAAGACTGTTGAATCTCAGATCTGTACCTCTGAAACAAATAATGCAATATATGTTAAGAAAAAAAAAAGAAGATAGCAGGAGGGGAAGAATGAAGGGGGGGAAATCGGAGGGGGAGACAAACCATGAGAGACGATGGACTCTGAAAAACAAACTGAGAGTTATAGAGGGGCGGGGTGTGGGAGGATGGGTTAGCCTGGTGATGGGTATTAAAGAGGGCACATTCTGCATGGAGCACTGGGTGTTATGCACAAACAATGAATCATGGAACACTACATCTAAAACTAATGATGTAATGTATGGTGGTTAACATAACAAAAAAATAAAAAAAAAACTTAAAAAAAAAAAAAAGAATGAGCCTTGACCCTGCACTTCCTTATCAAGAGATAAAGAACCCATACAGTCTTTTGGAAGCTTATCACCTTGTGTGGGAATATCTCTCCTGTTTCATGCTCTGTGAGTGCTCTTTCGTTTCTGCTTAAAGTGTGGTGTGCGTGATATAACACCTGGCCAACCTCACTGCAATATCTGTCCTCTGCAGGGAGGGGACGGGGTTCCTTCCAGTGCCACATGAGAGGGGTGCAGGTAGATGAATTGCCCTATGTTGGCCATGGGTAGAGACCTGCTGGTCACTGGGGGACCGATGCCCAGTATTGAAGCTGATCTTGCCCTGTGTCTTCTCTATGTGAGTGAAACATGGATCCATCCAAAGCTTGAGTGTACCATGTTTTCCTTGGTGACTCTGATACCAAGATACAATGGGCAGAAGTGTTTAGAGTCTTCCCCTGGAATTGTGTGGTACTTTGCTTGACAACTACTACTGTTATTGCTACACACACACACACACACACACACACACACACACACACACACCCCTTTTTATACAGGATAGCGCATGTAATGTAGTACATATATGTTTATGAGGATGTTTACTGCAGCACTGTTGGTAATATGAAAAAATTGCCAGTGGAGTTGTTTTTAAAAAGCAAAGCACACATGTTACACAATAACCATGAATCAGTTGAAGAGTATCAGGCAGACTTACATGTTGATGTAGAAATATTGCCAAGATATACTAGGTGGGGAAAAAATGTGGCAGAATAATATGTACAGAATCATTTTATTCATGTTGACAATGAAAATAAAACTGTGTATGTCTCTGCAGGCATGTGTGTGTGTGTGTGCGTGTGTGTGTGTGTATTCATTAATGAAAAAATATATATGTTTAGGATAAACCCCAAACTTTTAATAGTTACTTCTGTGGAAGGTAGGGGAGATGGAAGAGGAAGCTCACTGTAACACTGTATAGTTCTGTCTTTGTTTGGATTTTCTTTGGAAGAACAAGTAGAGCACTTAAAACTAGCTGAAATTACCTTCTCTGTTTGTTGGTTAGTGTTTCACTCTGTCCAGTAGGAGGTAAGTTTGAGAAAGCAGAGAATAGGCTGGACTTTTGTTTTCTGCCGTCCCTGGACCTAAAATAGTGCAGTATATGCTCCATAAATATTTACTCAGTGAATAACTTTAGCAATAAAAAGGGAAGAGTTGGCTCACAGTGTAAGCTCTGCCCACTCCCAATTCACCTAAAGCCCCTGCCCTACTGGCCAATTCTTTAACCAGTATGTTTCCTTTCTAGCAATTCAGGGAGATGTGCTCTTGTGATAATGTGGACTTCTCTGTAGGTATGTTATACTTGATTAAAAAAAAGACCTAAGAGAAAAAGCACAAGCATGTGACATGGATGGGTACGCTTACGTTATTGCCAGGTCCCTCTGCTGCATGATTGTTGTACTCCCTTCTCTGCAGAGACAGGCATTCCTGGTCACTAATATAATTGTATGCTTTGTTTTTTTGCTTTCCACTCTCTAAGCAATGAGTAAACTTTGCAAGTGCAGGTTTTTGGTTCAGAGAGTGATTAACAAAATCTCTTCATTGTATTTTTATCACAAAACATGAAAGTTTATATAACTGCCCCCCCACCCCCAATAAATCAGGATGCTTTGAAGGGTGCCAAATGATGACAGATATGGATGACAGATATAACTGATGTAATTGGTACATTCTTCTCTCAGGAGAATGTGGAGTGAGGAAAGTTGTTCTATTTGGCAGAGAAACACATCAGTTTATCTTGCCACTCACCTGCTCTCAAACATGAATTGTTTTCTTTCACATCTAGACTAAAACCCAGAGCTCTGAAGGCCTCATAAATCTTGTTCCTCCAGTTATGCACGTGTTCCCATTTGCGGGCATTGCACTCACTGTTCTCTCAGTCTGAAATGCTTTTCCTCCAATTTTCATGTAGCCGGCTCTATTATTTGTTGAACGAATGAAATGATTCACGTGTGGTGCTTAGGTATACTTCCAGAAAAAAGCCCCTAAATATTCCCAGTCGTCATAGTTTCAAAGCATTCAAAGCCGTATGCTCCTCCTTCATCTTCTAAAAAGAAACCTCTGTAGCTCAAGGCTCAGATTCTTCATGCCTTTGATTTTGGATAACTTTCTCGTTCTACAGGTTTTCCACGTTTTTAGTAGGAGATTGAGAAAATGAAGATGAGTATTAAGGGGCGCTGCATTCTTTCCTGCTCCATGAGACCCAAACCTCAGAAGAGAAAACACTCCTGTTGGGTTTTCTCAGGCTCTCACCAGACCAAAGCTCACAGATAGTTCTTCATCCCTGAGAGGCCTGGCTGACAGAGCACCTGGTCCCTGAGTGGCCCGGGGTGACAGAGCACCTTATTCCTGAGAGGCCCAGGATGAGGCGGTGGAGGCGGGGTAGGGAAGAGCCCAATATCTCTGTGTAAGAACTGGGAGTTACCACAACCAGCTAATGAGGAAAGAGCTTCAGATCACACAACTAGCTGGGATTTCCACCCAGGCAGCCTGGTCGGAGTTTTACACACAGAGGTCGCGGAGCTATCAACTCTCAGAAGAAACCCAGACCAGGACCAGGCTTGAGGCGGAATGGGTGCTGCCCGAGTGCGGGGATGGAGGTGAAGGGGGATCCAGGTGCTAGGGAAGGTACAGATGGGGCAGCAGCGCCCTCTGCAGGGAGTGTGCACCTCCACGCTAAGGGCTCGCTGAGCTTTCTCCAGGCCCTCAACTCCGCAGCCGCTTGGAGCTCCTGGCACAACCAGCCCGGCTAACCCTAAGTCTTCGTCCTAGGCTAGTTCTAACCCTAGTCCCTCCCGTGTTTCCGACCCCCGAACACCTGTGCTGAGTGCACACTGAAGTCCACAGTCACAGTTACCTGAGTTCTCAGTTAACCGTCCACAGTTCTCTGAGTTTAAAAAGGGCATCCCCGATGATTCAGGCAAAGGCTCCTGGGAATCCAATTAGGACATTTCTTTCTTTCTTTCTTTCTTTTTTTTTTTTTAAAGATTTTTATTTATTTGACAGAGAGAGAGAGAACACAAGCAGGGGGAGAAGCAGGCAGAGGGAGAGGGAGAAGCAGACTCCCCGCTGAGCAGGGAGCCCGATGCGAGGCTCGATCCCAGGACCCTGAGATCATGACCTGAGCCGAAGGCAGATGCTTAACTGACTGAGCCACCCAGGCGCCCCTGATTAGAACATTCTTGAAAATCAAAGCCTTTAAAGGTTAAAGGTGCAAAACTCTAATGATGGATTTCAGACTGCAGGCCGACAACGAGAGAGATATTTGGGGACCCAGGAAGACCCGTAGAGCACCCCTCGGGTCACATTTCCTGGACAACTGTGATACTTATTGTGAGGCTCGACTGCATTTGACCTTCCACGCGGAGCAGGTAGCCTCTTGGGCAGCCAGAGAGAAGGCACCCTCGAGGCTGACCATCTTTTCCTCTTTCTTCTTTTCCTGTTTCCCTGTCCCTCTTCTCTGTTCTCTCCCTTCCTAAACATTTGTGGCGCATCCTCTACATTCTTCATTTTCCACCAGGTGTGAAGAGGGGGAGGAAATACAAGAGTGAGTGACACTGTCCTGCCCCAGGAATTGAAGGACCCTTAGCAGAGGTGACAGGTGGCAAAAGAAGTGACAGGTCTGTTAACCACTCTGAGGTTTTTAGTCTGGTCTACACAGCTACCCCAAATTAGAAAAGAAGGGGCTCCTCCATAAAGAATTGTGCTTGATTTGAAAAATATTGTATTCATTTGATTGTGAAAATTGTGATTTTCTCAAACCCTATTGTATGAGATATGTGTGTGTGTATAATACATGTTGTATTATTATAATAACTATGTTACTATCTTATCATGGAGGGACAAGGGCATTTTATTCTTGCGATCTCTAGGATGTAGGCTGGATTCCTGTTTCCAAGGTTTGGGAATCCTTTGCCCTAGGGGAGAGAATTAAGTGACTTTTTTTCTCATAAGACTAGTCCCTTGTCTCTCCAATCTGCCCTGCAGATGGGTTTTGTTTGGTCCACACTGTTTTAAATGGAATCAATGACCCAAATTAAAAACTTGGGCTATTACCACAAAGACCTGGGTTTCAGATTTCCGTGGCGAAGTCTGGCAATATCGTGCTGGCATTTCTCAGGGAAACAATTGGCTAAGACTGACTGGAGATCTAATACCTCCAAAGTGCTACAGCCTTACCATCCCTATTGCTCACGTCAAAAATAAAGGACAAGGCAACAACATCATTGTAGCATGAAAACGACACAGCTGCAATAGACCAATACTGAGCACTGAATGCTCAGCATCCCTATTGCTGTTTATCACCTTTTTCCTGATCTGCTTCAAACAGTTACATTACTTCCATTTCTAGTTCAAAAGGAGAGGGCTCTCAGCTGGAAGAAAAAGTTAGTTTGCCAGGAATCAGTAAGATAGGCGGTGGTATGGCTCTGAATGGTGTTGACCATTACCTCTTGCACTGATCAGGAGGAGAAGAGTTTTCTAATAGTGCATGGCCATGTTTGATGTCCCAGGGACCCCAGCAGGGCTGGACTCAGAGGGACAGACTGCCCAGGACAGTGGAGCTGCCTCATCAGAGTGGAGCACGCAGGCTTGCACACTGGTAGACTGCAGGACAGAATTTTGGGGGAAGCACACCAAAAGAGAGAATGGGGAAGGGTCCTGGATAAATGACCTAGTAGATGGGAGTTTAGCTGCAGTTGGTTTCAATTAGAAAGAAGGAGGACATGTTACTTTTTTTGTTATTGTTCCTGAATATTTCCCCAAATGGTTTAATTTATATGAAGTGGCCATAAACTTCTTTGTGTGATAATTTGCCTTCTAAAACATCCATAATACCATTTCCGTTGATCTGGTCACCAAATTCCTCATTCATTCCTTTATTCACTCATATGTCCATTTGTCAGATACTGGAGAACTCACCATTGGTTGTGGTGTAAGGATATACACTAGTGAACAATATACAGTCCCAAGTTCTTCCAATTCTTGGTAGTGGCCTGAGTGAGAGATTGGCAGCGGGAGTGTAAGGACATTGCTCGGGAACAAGATGAAGTTTGGGCTCTTCATTCTATTTCTATCCTTCAAATGCTGGGCAACCTTGGTTCAGCAATTTAACCTCTCTGGGCTTCATCTGCATTTGTGAAATGGGGCTAAATTATCTTTCATTTCTTATTAACTTCTAAAATACTTTGCTGAAGAAAACAGACATACACCTCTGGATGTAAGTGCAGATTTCCTTCTATAGGAGGGCATAGCTAGTTTCTCTATTAGGCTTTGGTTTTTCTTGCTGTGTCTGATTTCCAGAAATGAGAGTGGAAATGCACTGTACTTTGCTCAATGTGTTAACTCATCTAGGATTTTATATACAAGGAATTACATGAGAAATGGTTTTGCAGCCTCGGCTGTTGGAAGAGAAGGAGGCCAGTGATGATTCTGCCCAAAGCAGATGGCTTCAGTGTTTTTTACCTTAGGATTTACCGTGGGAACCAGAAGGCAAGTGAAGGCCTCAGAGAAGAAGAAACTTACACGAATGTCATGCAGCTGGGGTAATGGGTTTATTGTATCTATTTACAAGTAAGCATTTATTGATGTTTTGTCAAAAATAAAGGACAAGGGACCAACATCATTGTAGCATGAAAATGACACAGCTGCACTAGACCAATACTGAGCATAAACATGGTCAAGAGAACATAGAACCTGAAGTGAGCACTGTCAGGTTGTATAGTTAGTTATCCAGACAATAAAGGCAGCTCTACAATGAAAGCAATGCGCGATAATAGGGGGCAGAGGAAGGCTTGCTGGGGCCTGGGGGTCACTGGCTGCCAAGGGGGTTAAAATCTCATAAATCCTCCATATCTTTTCTCCATCTCAGGAACTTCTTTGGAGTAGCTTTCGCCTTCTTCGTCGGAGGGCAGAGAGTCGGCAAAGCGCTTGAGGAAGCCCCCGTACCTTTTCTGGTAGTCCATCCACCACTCGGGGCGACCGACTCTTCTCATGAAGCCCCCATACCTCTTCTGCAGCTCTTTGGCTTCTTCTTCCAGCTGGGGGCTTCTCTTTAAAGCTCTCATGAAGCCCCCGTATCTCTTGCTCACTTCTTCATCCTCACCATCCTGTGGGTGGGGTGCACTTTCTCGGTTCTCCCCGGTTCCCAGCAGCTCTTTGAGCAGGTCTGAGGAGTTGGCCAGGACGTCCTCCTCCTCTGTGTCCTTCTTCATGAAGCCCCCATATCTCTTGGCCAGGATTTCCCCTCCATTGGCCTCTTCTTCCGGCTCCTGAGGATAAAGCTCATCCATTTTCTTCATGAAGCCTCCATACCTTTTCATGAAGCCCCCATACTTTTTGGCCAGCACGTGGCTCTCCTCGGGCTTGCTGCTCTCTCTGAGGGCAGTGGCGCCATCTTGGGGAAGCTCCAGCTGAGACAGCTGCAGGAGCTCCTTGCAGGTTTCCCAGGTTTTGAGAGAGGGAAGCTTCCCTTCACATTCCAGTGTGCAAGCCTAGGAAAAGAATTCCATTTAATGATACCAAGAGGCTTTTCTGATTTCATTAGGTAAACACGTTTTTGTGAACCACAGCATGTGTGCTTTGATATGGAAACTCTCATACAATAAAGTAATTGCCATTTTCTTACTACAACTTTTCAATATACCGAACAGGCAAATCAAAGGGAAATGGAATCTTTGTGGGTAATTAATTGAATCAAATTAGAATTTTTCTTTAGAATTTTAACAGATTGTATCTGCCATGCCATTTCAATATTGTAAAAGACCTTTTCCACCCAATTTTAACCTAGATTGGCTGCCGGCACTATCTAATTTCACTGGATAATTTTCCACCGTTGATCGCATTTTGTTTGAGCTTTTTCTAACCAAGAGGGAGAAACTTCTCTTTACCTAATTAGGGACATCATCCCGATTCCTTTTATCTTCTTGTCTTACAGGTAAAATCAATATTAATAATATAAGGTTTGGTTACTTTCTTGTGTTACTATTCTATCTGGAATGGCATCTAGTATTCCTGCAAATATTACTTTCATTCTTTAAAGAAAAACAATTTCAAAACAAATTGGAAAAGAAAGACATTCTAAAACTCAATTTAAGTTCTATGAAGTATTTGGATTATGACATAATGATTTGCTGAATGTAGAGATGCTTTGCTCCCCCTGCTTGATTGAAAACAGATTTAAACAAATTAAAACAGATTTAATCACCTTGAGCCAAATGTTTGTAATGATGAGCTCTGATATGAAATTATCATATACAAATGTTACACATTATTCATGTTTCTTAACATTTAGTTACTGGTGTACAAAAAAGTTTTTTTTTTCCCCCAATGGAAATCATATTACCTGACAAAATGGGAATGAGAAATGATCTGTATATAATTCCTTCTTTTTATTATATAATAATTAAATCCTAATCATTGTAATTTAGGCTATATGTTCTAATAATTTTGTTAAGATGCTCTTCTATTTGACAGATCACTTGGGTATGAAAAAAGAGAACTAATATTGCATGAGGATTTATAAAGTCTATATAATATTTCTGGGCACTTCAGGCTTTTGATAGCTGCTTTAAGTATACTTATAGAACGCAGGTTACAGACCCTTAATTTAGAAACCGGGTCCTTTCTTTGTATTTAAAAATATATTGGTATAGGGGCTCCTGGTGGCTCATTCGTTAAGCGGCTGCCTTCGGCTCAGGTCATGATCCCAGGGTCCTGGGATCAAGCCCCACATCAGGCTCCCTGCTCAGGCGGGAAGCCTGCTTCTCCCTCTCCCACTCCCCCTGCTTGTGTTACCAATTTGGCTGTGTCTCTCCCTGTCAGGTGAATAAATAAAATCTTTAAAAAAATATATATTGACATATTAATTTATATAAAATACACGCATATTATTTTCACATTTCTTGCATTGTGAGCATTTCACCAGCTCTTAATAATTATTTAAGCTTTGTGTCCAAGAAAATTAAATATATGCATATATAAAAATCTAAAGATGATCCAGTTAAAATGATCCCGTGTTATTCTTGATACCTAAGAAATAAAAACATCATTAAAAACGTAAGATGTTCAGGTGTCCATAACATTTCCATTTTAAAATGAAATGTAAATGATCTCATTGCCAAAAATTACCATTGAATATTTTGTATGCTATTACCAAAAGGCTTTTTAATGTTGGGATTCCTTCAAAAAGAAATAATGACAAATAAGCAGAATAAAACACTCATACTAAAGAAGTCACGTTAACTTATAAGCCTCTTTATAGGTCTATGCATTTTTTTGGTGGTATTGATCACACTCTGTGTTCTATGGTCAAGATCATATCAGACAGTAAATTCAATTTGGACATCAATCATGGCGTGGCTGCTTAGCTTTGCATCCACCAGAGAACCAAGTACGAGTGTCTTTCAGGTGGTAGAGCCTCAATATTTGTTATGTTGATTCTACATAGTTTTAGTTAGGCAGCCTCATTTCTCCTGTCTTCTGCATCTGAGCTGAAATTCTAGAACTGCTATAATACCAACAACATAGTCATTAACAAAGCCTTTTGTCACAGAGAAAATAACAACCCTACATGTAAGCCCCAATAAAAAAACCCAATCGGTTAAACAAATCAGAAAGACAAAAGACAGATGAAGGGGAGTGTTACCCCTATTTAAGATGCCACATTTCATCATGGTTTAAATACAAAGCCCTACTCTGTGTCTTCTCTTTAAGGCCATGTTGGTACCTGCACAAATAGAATGAAGTAGATCAGGTAACTCAAGCGAAACAAGCAAACATTTAACCTGAAATGTATGCCTTGGGTTTTGTGGAAATCTTTCCTTAATTTTCATCCCTGTTTTACACATCTACATCACAAAATTTCTTCAAAGGCTCAAATGAGGAACTTAATTCCTTGGATTAATACATTATTCTCTACTGAGCCTTTTAAGTCATCACACAATTTCCACAAATTGAGAAGACAGTGCAAAGGAATCACCAGAGGAGTGAGTTAAACTGAAGCTTCCTGGGGTCCCAAATTCAGAGATTCCGATTCAGTAGAGCACCAGGGGCAATTTAAGAGCAATGGGACTCTGACCAGAATGAGTATTCTTTTTGTTTTCAGCTTCTCCCCTCCACCCCCAGCTCTGGTCATGTAGTTTATCTTTGCATTGTTGTCACCTCTTTGGACCCTGGCCACCTCTCCTGTGCCTATTTCATAGCCAAGTTAAACTGTTGTCTTAGTAGCTATTACAAAAATACACCCAAGATAAGACAGAAATTGAATTCCAGAGTCACTTGCCTGTAAGACGTGCTGATCTCTTTCTCTCTGGTCTACTGTGCACCCCCCCTTCCTCTCCCTTCCTCCTGGTCCCAACCCTTTCCTCTCTCCTATCCACAGGTGAGGGGAAGGGCTTGAGGGATCTGAGGATGAAAGGACTGGAGAAATGAAATCCAAAGAAAGACAACGAAATGTCACTAATAAAAAATGACATTATTTGCAGGAAGGATGGGAGGATGGATTGTGTGGAAGGGGCCCTTAGTGGGATATGTTAGAAACTGAGGTGACTGAGCATCTTCCTTGGGACAGGTGGGGCGACAACCTAGTGCTCTCCAAGACGCGAAAGAGAGCACATCTCGGGGCTCCTGCATCCCCAGGTTTAAAACGAACTTGGTTTGTGTGGCAACACTGCCGCCCTCCCCGGTCCCTAGATGGTCGCGGGTCCCGAAGCTGAGAGCTAGAGCGGGACTTTTGTCAGCGTTCGGGGAACAGTCGGACACCTGCGTCACCAGAGATCGGCGCCGCGGCGGCTGGACCTATGGCGTCCAGGCGATGCGCCCTGCGGCCTCAGGCCAGGCTGTGTGCGCACTGACTCCGCCACCAGTCCACCCACCGCGGCTACACTCACCAGGGGGTTGATGTCAGTCGGGCGCGCCAGGCTGTAGCTGCACGTCGCGCAGTCCTGGCTGCATTCCGCCCTCACGGTCGCCAGGAGCCCCGGGCCGAGCGCCAGCAGCCAAGTGCAGAGTCTCAGGAACCGCGCCATGGGCTGCGGGGAGAAAGGGACGCGAGCTCCGAGCGTGCAGCGCGCAAAGCGGGTCCCTCCGAGGGAACCCTCGCCGGGACAGTCCCAGCTGCGGATTGTCGAGCAAGAGGTCGCAAGGATGCGCCTTCCTGGGCCCCCGCCCGCCCGGCCGACGCCGCTCCTGGAAGCCCAGGGGCAGATCGCCTCGCGGTTCCCAGGTTAACACTGCCACCCCGAACCCGGCGATGCCCAGGCGTTCGGCTCTCTTTCCGGACTTCCACTGCCTCAGGAGGATTCTGGAGAGAATACCCGAATGCGAACACCAAATGCGAGAGAACGGGAGCCTTGGGGGGTGGGGGGCTTTCACCCGGCTCACAAACAGGGACCAGAAGAAAGTTGGGGCACCCCATGCAATGAATGAAACGCCGGGGGAAAAAAAACCCGAGCAGGCAGACTGGCCCAAACGCACGCAGCAAAAGCGCAATTTGGACAAGTTCACTCACGTTGACGGCGATCGGATGGCGCAGGTTGGTCGGAGACATCGGGTCCCAAGCACTGCTCTGGAAGGGAGAGAAGAAGGCAGGTGTGAGCCCGGCGGGCGTCGGGGCGAAGCGTCCGGGTGCGCGGGTAGACGCGGGCCTCACCGTCGCGGTCCTCTGCGTCTGCGGGGCTCAGAGCGCCTGCCTCGCCTGGCCTCGCTGTCCCGGGGCTGGTGGCGGCTGGAGCCACTTTATAATTAACCCCCAAGCCAAGGAGGCGAGCGCGCCCCAATCGCCGGCGGGCTGCAGCTGACGCAGGCCCTACGCCAGCCCCGCGCCGACGTCCTCGTGGGAGGGGTCCGTCCGGGCCCCTGCAAGCGTCCCGGGGGTGGGGGGCGCAGGGTGGCTCAGCTCGCGGCTGGGTGACACACCGAGGCAGTTAGGACATGTGGGGAGAGAGTGGGATGACATCAAATACTCCCCGAGTGAGGTCAGTGAAATTGCACTCCGTGGGGGTGCGGGCTCCAGGGACAAAGCCAAGGTGGAGGCGTTAAGATGGGCAGGTGGACGGTCTTAGATTTTTGGAATGTGCTGGAGACCCTTTGGGCTAGTGAACCTGCCCTTGCTCCGCCTCCTCCTGGGGCGGTGGGTGGTCGCGGTGGGTGCCAAGCAAGGCCGTCCCGAATGTCATTTATCCACCCGTCTGTCCCCCTCATTGGACTCCCAGTTCCCTGGTGCAGCGTCTAACAGCGCCGGGCGCATGTAGGCGCTCAGTTAACGGTCAAAGGAGAGAATGAAACTTATGGGGAATCTTAAAATCTCGGCACTGAGCTTTCCCCTTGCACGTTAGTGAGACCCCTTGCCAAACGTGGACGGGAACAGCGTTCCTCTGGGGGCAGCAAGCCGTTCAGCCGCCGCGGGAGGGGACTCGTCTTTACCCAGCTTTCAAGGCAGGCTTCCAAGTCGGGGACACACTGCCTCAAGCGCGCTGCCTAGGGTGTCCTGGGAACGTTTGTTGAGTGAGAGGCGCTGCAGGGCGGGTGTGATGTCAGCGTGCCAGGACTGTAGGGGCGAGGGAGAGACGAGGGACGCGGTACACCTGGCCGTCTGGGGCTTGGGGGCGCACATCCGTTCGGCAGGGAGGGGGCCGAGAGCCAACGATGGGGCCTGGGGCTGTCTATTGAGACCCACTCCGCCACTTCCTAGCTCTGCGGAAGTTTGCCAAGGGGCAAGTTATTTACCTTGTGTAAGGCCTCAGTTTTCCCATTTGGCAAATAGGAGCAAGAAGTAATGCGCCATTCCTAAGATTCGGGAGAGACGCCAATGAAATAATGGACGAAAGCCTTTAGCTTGTGTCTGACATATAGAAAGTCCTGGCAAAGGTGTATCTAATCATCTGTCATCCGTCATTCATCAACCTTTCGGTTTGTTTATCACCTACCCATCATACATCTTGTTTATTTATCCATCCATGTGTCTCTTTATCCGTTCTGGCCCTAGAGGGAAACCACAAACGGTCCCAGAGCCCATACACAGAGAGGGTCTCAGGTCTTTCCCAGCCGCTCGCGCCCTCCGCAAGGATGGGCCACAACCTCAGCCTTCGCAGGTACCAGCAGCCTCAGGGCTCCCTGAGGCTCGGGGCGCGCTGCATCTCCCATTTTGGTCGCTAGAGGGCAGCGCTCTCCTGCGTAGGTTTGGGAGAGCAGCGAAGGGGTCTCAGTGCCCGCTCCGCACCCGCATCCCGAATGACCGCAGAGCTGCAGGGGTGCACGGTCTGCCTTCCGGGCAGGGGCAACTCTGCAGCTGGGGACCTGGAAAGGGGAGCTCTGGGGTGCCTAGCCCTAAGGACCCGGCATTGACATCTTGCCAGAAAGACATAACGTGCCCCTTGGACACTTTAGGCTCTTACAGGAGGGGGCTGATGGTGTCATCTGCAGCTACTTACCCTCCCTGCAATGGAGAGGAGAGCTTACATCTGTGGATGCGATCTCCTCCAGTGGCCTGCGCTTTGTAAAGGCAGCAGATTACACTGCAGTACTCTGTGCAAAAGGAGTGCAAGAACAAATCCTACCCAAAAGGAAAGCAGTCTTGCTATATCTGGGCACCGGCATGCCGGGCATCACCCGAGAACTTTAAATACACAATCAGGGACGAGAGGCTGAGACATATGTGTGTGTGGAATGACCACACCACGTGTGGTTTCCTTAGGATATGCAGTGCTAGAACGAAAGGATCCTTAGAATCTCGGAAAGGTATAGAAGCTTAAGGTTGAAAGGGGTTTTAGGGATAATTTATTCCAACCCTCATTTTATAGGTGGGGAAAACTGAGGTCCAGAGCGTCCAAGTGACATCCAAGTGACCGGCCCAGACAGTGGCAAAACCAGGTTCTGCCATACCTTTCTGGGGAGGCCTCCTCCCTGGCATCTACCTCAGGTTTGGTTTGTCTGCTGGAACAATTAATGTCTGCTCTAAGTTCCTTTCTCTTCATGAATCTGCATCTTTCTCTGCATTTTAAATGTCAGGAAAGAGAGAAAGGGAAGGGGAAAGAGAGGGCTGCCCCCAGGAGAAGGTCAAGGGCACTTAGTGTTCCAGTACCCGGCCAGTGTTTGGGACACAGTGAGTGCTGAATAAATGTGTGTTGCCTGAATGTTGGAAGGGATGAGGGAAATGGTGAGGGGTCGATATTGTTTGCATGACTCAGGGATGATCTCTTCCATTCCCCTTCTCCGTCTTCCATGGAGGCTAAGGGGCATGAATTTTTGTATTCATTTCTTTATATTTGAGTGGTGGCGGTGGGTTGCAAGGAATTCATCTTTTCATGATCCTGTAAATATTTATTCCAAACTCAGATATTGCATTACCTTCTGGGAAAAGGCTGCTCTAGAAATCAGACTCAAAAAGGGGAAGAGAACCTTCTCTTAAGTCATATAATTCTGATTTCCATGTCAGGATCAAGATCTCTCCTTCTTCTTCTGATCCTAAGGTCCCAAACTTTAGACAAAAGGGATTTACTCCAGAGACCAGAAAAAGGTGATTCATAAAACCTTGGTGGTGAGTGGTGCTCTGGGAGCTGTAGGAGGGATTTTAAAAGTCCTTGCAATGTCCTCTTTCATCATTTTCAGGATGGAAGATGCCTAATTTGAATGACGTCCTTAAGGTGCCTGTTTCTCCCTCTGTATCCCCTTCCCCCCCAGCCAGATACAGATACTTTATTGTGTAATTGCTATCTCTCTGCCCCTCAATCCCTAATATATCAGTAGTGGGAACACAGCAGTTCTGCACTCTGCACCCTGGGGACTGTGTAATGTTTTAGCATGAAAGTGCCACGTTCTAACGTTTCAGATGTTTGGAGTCATGCCAGAGGCAGGGTAAACTTGCCCGTTTTCCGTTACAATCTAAAGTACATGCTTTGCAAGCTAGGATTCTGTGAGCTAGGGACATTATGGTGAAGGATCCTGTTAAGAAATTCTTCTTCAGATGGGCTCAGAACACAAGTCACAGAGAGAGGGTAAGTGGGATTGGTTGGAAGGAGATGCTTTGAGGCTGTGATAAATCCCCACTTCAGGGAAAATGAGTGCTGGTACATTCTCATTCTCAAAAATCCAGGAAACAAAATAAACCCCTTAGAAGAAAAAGTAAGCTGATACAACGTTGCTCCTCAGTGAGTTTAAATAATAGATAATGTGTCAATGTGCTGGAGAGAGAGAAGAGGGAGGAGCGAACAACAATAAAACATCAGGGAAGGGAAACTAAACTCAGCACATCAAACATAATGTATACATATGTGTAAACTTGGAATTGCAATAGAGTTCCTAAGGTAGGCCTCCAGGTCTCAGACAGGAAAAAATAAATTTGAGTATTAAGCATCAATAAAACAAGTTACAGGATGACTCATTAGATTAAGAGAAGATATAGCTTGGGATCCAACCAATATATGGATTCTTTTTTTTTTCCTCCAGAAATCTGAATCTTAATTTTATTTCTTACTGTAACAAGGAAGTGAAAAAAAATTTTTTAATATTTTATTTATTTATTTGACAGAGAGAGAACACAAGCAGGGGGAGTGGGGGAAGGAGAAGCAGGCTTCCCACCGAGTGGGGAACCCGATGCGGGGCTGGATCCCAGGACCCCAGGATCATGACCTGAGCCGAAGGCAGCCGCTTAACCGACTGAACCATCCAGGCGCCCCAAGGAAGAGAAAATTTAATTTTAAGCAAGGTATGTTTTATAATGTTAATAAAGAATAGAAAGTTTTTAGAATAAATCTTATGAAAGAGGTACAGGGCCTTAACAGAGAACATTTAAAAATGTTAATGAAAAACACTTAAACCTAATAAATGGAAAACATAATCCCTAATTTAGTTACTTCCTATGGTGTCATTTGTCTTAGTCCTCTATCTCCTGCATTTCCTAGAAACTGGAATTTATATCTTAAGTCTTAATAGATTCAAATTAAATATATTTTTGGTTAGATTATGTCACAGGTGTATTTCGACTTTATATTCCACCACATAAACATATCTGGTTATCCCCACCATGAGTGAAGCTAAGAATAACCACTGAATTGGGTGATTGACCACTTGATTGGAATGATCTTCAGGTTCTTATTAGTTACCATTGGTAAGAAATTATTCTTATGCTCCTTATAAAAATTTCTAACAAAAGTAAAGAGTCTAATGAGATTTCCCTGTTTTCACTGACAAATATAGTCCATTTCTTTTGCTAATACAAAAATATTTCGAACTCGGACTTTTTCATACCATGTGTTTAAAATATAATGGTGAAACTCTAATTCACAGTTGGTACAACCAATCCCATGCAGCCAGTTTTTAAGTACTACCCCACATCCTCCATGGAGAAATAAATTTCCCATATTTTGAAGGTAGAGATTTGGGGCTGTAGTCTGCCTTTTGCCTTTAGGACCCCTGCTCAGCTCATCCCCTCCTTCTCGCTCCTGAGTGGCTTCATTTCGGGTTGTGACACCATGCTCCTTGGACACAGGGAAAACAGCCCCTCTAGCACCTCCATGACCCCTTCTCCAACAGAAGTGACATGTCCTGTGTAACTGGCTGCTCAGTAATGTCCAGGTGCTAGAGCCTTGTCTTGGCTACCACACCACGTTGCAGTGTTGCTGTGAGTTTGGGACGTCACTCCTCTGGCTCTGTGGTTCTGGGATGGGTGGGGCATGCTATCAGACTCTGCTCGAATCAGGTGGCCTTCTGAAGAGCCACAGATGAGGCTGTGCTCAGTCTGAGGTGACTGTCCTGAGGACTCTACTAGCCTCATGTCCGGCCCAGCTGCCCCACAGATGGAAGAGAGGAGTATCTCCTGGCACGTAAGCCCATCCATGGCAACCTGTTTGGGAAGCTCTAAGTTTGTGCAAAGGCTGCAAGCTGAAAAAATTTAGATGTTTGAAGGACTCCCGAGTAGCTTGACTTTTATTTTATTTTATTTCACTTTATTTTATATTTTGATGTTTTTTCAAATTTTATTTATATTCTACTTAGTTAACATACAGTGCAATGTTGGTTGCAGGAGTAGAATTCAGTGATTCATCACTTACATACAACCCCCATTGCTCATCATCACAAGTGCCCTTCTTAATCCCCACCCCCCACCCACCTCCCTCCATTAACCCTCAGTTTGCTCTCTATCTTTAAAAGTCTTTTATGGTTTGTTTCCCTCTCTTTTTTCTTTTTCTTCCCCCTCCCATATGTTCATCTGTTTTGTTTCTTAAATTCCACAGATGAGTGAAATCATATTGTATTTGTCTTTCTGTGACTGATACTGACCTATTTTGCTTAGCATAACACCCTCCAGCTCCATCCACGTCGTTGCAAATGGCAAAATTTCATTCTTTCTGATGACTGAGTAATAGTCCATTGTGCATATACACATCTTCTTCATCCATTCATCAGTCGAGCAGCTTGAATTAAAAAAAAAATGATTTTTGGAATTGCCTTGAAGAAATTTGATAGCCACACCAGACAACCAGTCATGTTAGAAAATTGTATTACCTCTTTAGACCTAAACCTTATTTAATAACTTGACTTTGACTTGTTTTTTGTTGTGTCCAAAATCAAATTGCATTTCCCACCTGCAGGACCTGCAGAGAAGGCAAAAAATATTAATTGAATGATTGAGTGAAAACATCCACTAAGGAAACAATTTCCACAATTGAGGCAGTGCTAGAGGAGAAATTCTAAATAGGTTTTGAGCAACAATAAATCCCTAGAATAAATACAAGTGCTCCAGTGTACCTGGAATTCTTGAGGGAATTCCTTTGCATATGATCCACAGCACAGAGCTTTATACGTAATGGATACACAATAAAATTGTTTTTAAAAACTGTGTTCCTACTTGTAGTTACATCTTCCATGGCTCCCAAGTCCATGGGATAGGCTCAACAAGTTAAAATGTTGTGGTAAAATTATAGAAGGAGATAGCTAAAGCTCTGCATTCACTTCTAACTCCATCATTATTCTTTTGATATTTACTTTGCTTCCTATAGATATTAGGGTTTAGAAAAAAAAATTTTTTTTTTTTTAAATATGCTTGTGAAAAATCAGTCTAGAGAAGGTGATCTTGTGTGGCACAAAATGGAGTAAGAGAACACTAAGGTTGAAATATACACCTTTTTTCTGACTCTGAAGCTCTTATCTGATAATACATTTATTGAAAGAGTAGACCCAATGAATATCTTAGCAGATATCCTAGAAACTAACACATTGCAAGATCTTATGAAGAAAAACAATTACATTTCTCTTAAGAGTTTAAGATCAGAAAATGCTAATTTTAATTTTTGTTCTGCTATCGACTGAATGTATGCACTTGAGAAAGTGAATTTCTAAACCCCATTTTTCTCATCTGTACAATAGAGATGACAAAACTAACTGCCCTAATTTATTGCATGGATTAAGTGAAAAACTAATATACATACGGTGTTAGGTATTGCATTTATATTAATGACCCTTTTTATTGTGTTATGTCAATTTCTGAAGCAAAATGTTTTTTTTTTTTTTCCAGTTCCTGGATTGTCATGTTCTTGGCTTCTCATTTTCGAAGCTGTGATTTGTTTGCCTTAGTGTAGTGTTCAAATAATGAAAGCAAGTGAATATTTTGATAATGGCTGAAGGAAACGCATTTTTTTCTCTACCTGGATCCAGTGCTCCAAATTAAAAATTACAACGATAGAGCAATTTATAATAGACGCAGGTAACAGGCTGTTTCATAAAATTGTAACAAGATATTGCTGGAAAAGATGACTTGTGGATAGCATAATCTTAGCAATTGTTACTGTATTTGGCATATATAGTGTAATATTAATCTCCAACATTTCTGTGTGTAGCAGAGCAAATTAGGGGAGGTAAGATGTAATAGAGGTGCTTGGTCTATGGCACTTGGAGGCTCCAAAGGAGGGCAGAGTTGGAGCAAGTGGAGAAGATAGGAGAGAGAGTCCTAGGACAAGGCAGAGAGACATGAAGGAGCCCATCGGTGAAGACAGCTGTCAGGGTGCAAGGTGGTGTGATCGGGGAATTGATCTGCTTTGGGAAGTCTCTGGTAGGGTAGGTCAGGGGAAGTGGGAGTGAGGAGGAAGGAAGGGGACTTATCAGCCACTTGAGGTGGTGGGAGTGGTTGTCTTTGGGAAAGCTGCTGGTCACTCAGGGTAGTGTGACATAGGGAGCATTGACTTCTGTGTGCCCCCTTTGCTTGCAATGTCCACTCCCACAGGGAGCTAGATGCTTCCAAGAAGATTTGTGCAGAGATGTGGTGAGAAGAAATTTTTTGTTCTTCATGTATAATGTGTTTGTTTTCTAACTTCACATCCCCCAGAGAAGATGTGGGAATCAGACAGAAGGTGAGCATGTTGGGATCATCACTATTGCTTGCCCAATCCTTTGTCCTTGTCCATGAGGATGACACACTCATTCATTAATCAAATGACACTCACTTAGGACAAGTTCTTCAGCTCCTTGCCATATGACCTTCAAATGGATTTGCTTCTTTCACTTCCGTGTGTCTGATTTTGCACATGACATCTTCCCAAGCCCTTAGGGAAGCTTGCATCATTGACTACTCCTTTCTCCAATGTATTGTTAGTCTTTGCCTCTCAACTGTTTCTTTGTCCTCATGTTGCACTCCTAAGCATAAAAACGTAGTCAACTACTTTAGTCATCTCTTCTTCAAATCTGCCCTTGCTCCTGTACTCACTCTCAGGGAATGACAGACATCTGGAAATCATCCTTTTTAATTTTTAAATTTATCCATCCTAAAGGATGTGTAGTGGCACCTTTTAATTGAATTTATACTTCCCTGATGACTTAATGATGTTGAGCTTCTTTTCATGTGCTTTTTGGTCATTCATATTTTTTGTGATATGTTAATTCAAATACTTTGCCCATTTTTATTTGATTGTTTATTTTTTATGTTGAGTTGTCAGAGCTCTTTGTATGTTCTGATTATAAATCCTTTGTCATAAATAAGTTCTGTGAATAGAGAATATTTTCTTCCAGTGTCAAGCTTGTCTTATTATTTTCTTAACCATGTCTTTTGAAGAGCCAAAGATTTGTGTCTTATCTAAGAAATCTTTGTCTACCCCCAGGTTGTAAAGACACTCTCCTCTTTTCTTCTAGAAGTTTTATAGTTTTAGTCATTATGTTTAGGTCTTTGATATATACCAAGTTAATATTTGTGTCTGTGATAAGGGTCAAAGTTAACTTTTTTTCCAAAATGAATATCCAGTGTTTCAACACTATTTATTGAAAAGACTATACTTTTCCCATTGGATTATCTTGGAAACTTGGTCAAAAATCACTTGACTATATATGTGTGGATCTATTTCAAATACTCTATTTGATTCTTTGCTCCACTGATCAACATGTCTATGTGTATGCTAACATTTCACACTGTCTTGATTACTATAGCTTTATATTAAGTCTTGAACTCAAACTGTAAACCCTCCAACTTGGGTCTTCTTTTCTGTAATTGTTTTAGCCAGTGTGGGTTCTTTACATTTCCATATAAACTTTAGAATCAGTTCATCAATTTCTACAGAAAAGCCTGCTGGGATTTTGATTGGACTGAATTAAATCTTAGATGAGTTTTGAGACAATTGGCATCTTAACATCTGTGTCTTCCAATCCATGTATGTGGTACATCCTTCCATTTATTCAAGTCTTTAATTTTTCTGAGCAATGTTTTATAGTTTTAAGTGTGTAGGTATTGCACACATTTTGTAAAATTTATTCCTAAGCATTTAACACATTTTGATCTCTTTCAAATCATATTATTTTAAAGCTTATTTCTCAGTTGTTTGTTACCAGTTCTATTTTGTTTTTAATAGAAGGACAAACTCTTATAGGTACTAATGTTGTTCTTTGTTAGTTTATAATTGATAGTGCATTTCTCCTCTCCTAGCCTGTAGGTGACTTTCCATAATCTTCCTTTTATTCTCCTTATGTAGGCACATGTACTTGTATATAACAGGCACTCAAAAAAAGTTTTTTGAATGAAGATATCACTTTCAAGATCAAGTTCATTTTGGTTTAGTTTTCAAAAGACCATTAAAAAACACTCAGAATTTCAAACTCTGGGAATTCTCATAGCTTGAGCTATATCTGAAAAGCAGAGTGAAGTGATTTGACAATTACTTGACTGATTTGAAAAATGTGGACATTTCTCCCCTTGATTGGCATCCAAATTATCTATTGTTCATCTTAACAAGATAAGTGTCAAATCACATCTCACTTGTGTTATTTCAGGAGAGAAGCCTAAAAAAGAGAAAAGGAAATGGTAACTACCGATTCTAAATCCATAGTGCTGCACACAGAGATGTAGGGAGTAGGAGCTGATGTAGCTCAGGACCATTACAGCAACTACAGGGTAACAGAATCTCAGGGTTGTGAGGAATCCTAGAGGCAGAAGGAATTGAAGAATTAGAGGTATAGTTGGATCAGATGAAAGTGGGTTCCTTCCCAATCTTGAGTTTCCATGGTTGTTGGACAAGATTACAGATTTATCTTAATTTTAAAAAATCCATCATCTAGAGAGAGAGGAATTTCTTATCTTTACTAATATAATGACTAACTTCTTTACTAATATATTTAACCTGCTTGCCCCCCCAGAGTCATAGGACTTTGCAAGCTCTAATGTCTGGGAATTCAAATCAGAAACTTGCTTGTTATCTGTGACCCCCTCCATCTTCCCAGATCTCTACCTCCCATCTATCATCAAAAGGTAGTCCTGGTGTGTCTACCTTTTCAGCATCTCCTGAATCCCTCACCTCCTCCCTTTCCCTATCCTCACTGCTTTTATCTGGGCCCTCGCTGCTTCTCAGATGGATCACTGCCACCAGCTCGCTATGTGCCACGTTGTGGTAATGTTCATGAGAAGAGAGAAGCAATGCAAGAGAGCAGAGGTGGGGAGGAAGAAGTCTTTCTACACAAAAGACAAGAACGGTATTTCGGGAGCAAACTGGAGCAGGGGTACACTTCCCTGAAGACCATGCTTGCATCCTTGGCATTTGGACCTCGGCTGGGGAAGTGGTTCATTACTGGAAGGAAAGGAAAACAAAGGTCCTAAGTGAGGCTTGCACTTTATTTTTAATTCTCTTTCTGGGTTTCAGCTCTGATTTTCTTTCACCACTTTATTCCTATCAGTCTGCACGCTGTTTGCCATGGCAAAATTTAATAATAGATAGTATAACTTTTTAAATCTTTTAAATGGATGTATTTGGGAGGTGGGGGGGGCAGACCTTTTAGTTTGACACCTTTACCTACCTCCCTGCTGGAGAGAACTGCTTGGTCAAAAGCACCCACGCTTGGAAAGTCTTCATCAGCAACATCAGTGATATTATCTGTGCAGTTCCAGAGCCGTGATGGCCCAGCAGTCAAGCAAAGAGACCTCAAATATATTAACTGTTCCAAGTATTTCAAAAGACACACTGTTTCTGACTTGTGGGAAGAAAAACCTTCGCTATTGGCAGTACACAGCCACGTATATAGAATGGGAACGTCCAGAGTGATGCTACGTGATTATAAACCTCAACAAAAGAATCCAAGCCTCCCTCAGGTAAGGCTTCATGTGCTTGTCAGAATGAAAACAAATTTAGAAGCCGAGAACATAAAAGTGCTTTACCTGTTTGTGTATGTGTGTGTGTGTATTTACGTGTGTATATACGTGGGTGTATGGTGGGAGTCCGGGGTAAGATTCTTTATCCTCCACTTATTCAGTTAGTGCAAGAAAAGTAAGAGAAAATTGGGCTGTGCCCAAATTGTTTCCCCCCTGCATCGTGAGTATACCGATACGTATAACCTGAACCGATACGCATACGTCTAACCACAGGTAGTAGCCGTGGCTCTCGAGTAGGAGTGTATTCACCTCGACGGGGACACCTGCTAGACAAATGTGCAGATTCCTAGGCCTATGCCCAGACAAGTGAGGCTGGAGATCTGGAGTGGGGCTCTGGAGTATATACAATAACGAGGTCCCCGGCTGACTCCCCTGTAGTGGGACCATCTGATCCTACTTACGGAAATGGTGTATCTACAGGAAAAAACCACACAGACGGATGTGGCCTGGGCTAATGGTCTAACCCCTGGGTCTTCGAGCACGTGGCTGCATTGATTGCCCTGAATGGTACCTTGAAAGTCACACCCCCCCATACTCACACACACCAAATACACATCCCATACACATGTACAAATACCATACATACATACACACATATACACATACACACCCCACACATATATCTACATGCCACACTCACACACATCAAAACATCACCCACACACATAGACACACACCACACACATATACATACTCACCACACACATACTTCACTCGTCACATACACACATACAACTAGCACACCCACATGCACACACACACACACACGTGCGCATTTTGTTTTTTCATTTAAAATACAAGGAAAACACCACTCATCATCAAACCGTGGTATGTGAGAGAATAATGGTCTTTTTCCAAGTCTCTTGACATCCTTAAAAAGAAAGTGCAAATCAAGGAGATGAATTCATCTCTGTCCTTCAGAGAACTTCCTCATTTTTAGCCTAATGAAGGAAAAACTCTATTTTTATTATAATGAAGAGAATGCAGATTCCAAAGCTCCCTTTAAAATGTTAATAAATGTCCCACAGATGCATGGTCTTATTTCACATTTACTCTGTTTGGGGTTGAGGAAACTGAATGGTACTCTGTAGTGGGCAAAGAAAACTGGGTGAAAGCATGTGACCAGGAGGTAGGAGCAAGGGTGGTTAAGGGCAGGATTCTGGGGCTTTGTGTTGGGACCATCTGGGTTGCATTCTCGGTCCTGGCTCTGCTTCTTGTGGCCTTGACTGAATTCATAACCTCTCCCATCTTCATCTGCAAAGGGGCATAATCGTACTACTTCATAGGACTGTTGTAAGGCTTCAAATGGAAAATGCTTATAGTGGGGCTGGAAACATAGTTAAGAGTAGACATTTTTATTAATAAGCAGAATGATGCCTGGAGCAGCTGAAGCTCCTGTGACTTTTTCGGCACCGCCAACCACCCCCCTCCCCCCGCCCCTCCCCCGCCCCCGCACCTGTCAGCTTTCTGTTCTAAGTACAGGTCAGTGACCAGAAGAAGAGGCGAAGAGCTGAAAGAATGTGATTATAGAGAGAATAAGGCAGAGAGACTAGGGGGAGGAAGAAGTGTCTTGCTGTGGTCTCATGCTCCTCCCTGAGTGTGGGGGATCGCTGGGTGTGGCCTCATGCTCCGCCCCTCGCTTCAAACCCTATCAACTGCAAAGAGATCCTGCCAATCATGGTCTTATCGGGGTGGGGGGTTGGGGGGCCAATTTTATTTGCTATAATCTTCAAAGGCACAAATTGATCAGTTCTACAACTTCTGCTTTTCATCAGAAAAGCAATGAACATTTAATTTCAGATGGCTCAAGTATTAGAAGCAGCTTTGAACCCAACCTCTTTTCTTTCTCGGAATTCAGGGGCCATAAAAACTGGCCAGGAGGAGTCCTCTGATCCAGTTCTTTATAGTAGAGGTTGCAAAATAGTGACCAGCAGTTGGAGGTTGGCCCACAGAGATGTTTTGCTTGGCTCCTAAGGTATGCTTTAAAACTTTGAATTGGTGTCCAGTATTTAAGAATAAGACATCTTACATAAAAGTATGAACTCCAAGCTCATTTTGGAAATCAGATCTGGCTCTTGTCCAGGCTCCCATTCTCGTTTGGACCTACCGGTAGGGGCAGAATTGTGGCTGGCCTGGGAGGGATGTGGGTCCTTCAGGTGGCCAGGCCCTGCTGGGCCTGCTGTACACATTCTGATCTTCCTGAAGTTTTGCATTCTACTGCTGACTTTACAAGGTTTTTTTTTCAATTGAGATATAATTGACTAATACTAGTTTCAGGTGTACAGCAAACATTCTGATTCAGTATTTGTATTTACTGGAAAATGATCACCACAATAAGTATGGTTACCGTCTGTCACCTTACATAGTGACAAAAAAGGTTTTTTGGTGAGAACTTTTAAGATCTATTCTCTTAGCCACTTTCCAATACGAGAGCATTATTAACTATAGTCACCATGCTGTACATTCCATTCTCATGACTTATGTATTTTATAATTGGAAGTTTGCCCTTTTTGACTCTCTTCACCCATTTCACCCTTCACCCACCCACCCCCTTTCTGGCAACTACCAGTCTGTTCTCTGAGCTTGGTGTTTTTTGTTTTTATTTTATTTTTATTTTTAGATTCCACATATAAGTGAGATCGTACAATATTTGTCTTTCTTGCCTGACTTATTTCACTTAGCATAAAGCCCTCAAGGACCATCCATGTTACCACAAATGGCAAGATGTCATTCTTTTTTTATGACTAATGTTCCATTGTGTGTGTTTGTGTGTATACACTGCGTTTTCTTTATTCATCTATTGGTGAACACCTAAGTTGTGTCCATATTCTGGCTGTGATAAATAATGTCTCAATGAACGTGAGGGTACAGATACCTTTTTGAATTAGTATTTTTATTTTCTTTGGATTAATACCCAGAAGCAGAATTGCTGGGTCATATAATAGTTCTATTTTTAATTTTTTGGAGGAATCTCCATACTGTTTCTGCCGTGGTTCCACCAGTCTACATTTGCACCAACAGTGTATACAGGTTCCCTTTCCTCTACATTCTCACCAACACTTGTTATTTGTCTTTTTGATGACAGCCATTTTAACAGGTGTAAGGAGATATCTCATTGTGATTTTGATTTGTACTTCCCTGATGATGAGTGATGTTGAACATCTTTTCATGTGTCTGTTGGCCATCTGGATGTCTTCCTTGGAAAAATGTCTATTCAGATCCTCTACCATTTTTTAATCAGATTTTTTTCTTTTGCTATTGAGTTGTGTAAATTCTTTATATATTTTGGATATTAACCCCTTATCAGATATATGATTTGCAAATATTTTCTCCCATTCAGTAGGTTGGCATAGTTAATTTCATTGATGTTTCCTTTGCTGGGCAGAAGCTTTTCAGTTTGATGTAGTTCCATTTATTTATTTTTGCTTTTGGTGTCAGATTTAAAAAAAATCATCACCAAGACCTATGTGAAGGAGCTTACCACCCATATTTTCTTCTAAAAGTTTTATGGTTTTGGGTCTTACATCCAAACCTTTAATCCATTTTGAGTTAATTTTTGTGTAGGACATAAGATAGTGGTCCAATTTCATTCTTTGGAGTGTAGTTGTCCAGTTTCCCAACTGTCTTTTCTCTGAGACTATCTTTTCTCTCTTGTAGATTCTTGTCTCCTTTGTCATAATTTAACTGACCAGGGACGTCTGGTGGCTCAGTTGGTTAAGTGTCTGCCTTTGGCTCTATCCCAGGGTCTTGGGATAGAGCCATGCATTGGGCTCCTTGCTCAGTGGGAAGCCTGCTTCTCCCTCTGCCTGCCACTTCCCATGCTTGTGCTCTCTCACTCTCTCTCTGTCTGGCAAATAAATAAATAAAATCTTTGAAAAATAATAATAATAATGTAACTGACCATGTATGCATGGTTTTATTTCTGGGCTTTCTATCATGTTCCATCAATCTGTGTGTCTGTTTGAATGCCAAAACCATACTGTTTTGATTACTATAGCTCTGTAATGTAATTTGAGGTCAGGGAGGATGATGCCTTCAGCTTTGTGCTTTCTCAAGTTTGCTTTTGCTATTGGGTCTTTTGTGGTCTCATGCAAATTTGGGGATTGTTTGTTCTACTTCTGTGAAAAATGGTATTGAAATTTTGACAGGGATTTCAGTGAAACTATAGATTGCTTTGGGTATATGAACATTTTAACAATATTAATTCTTCTAACCCATGAATATGGAATATCTTCCTATTTATTTTTTCTTCTTCAATTTCTTTCATTAATGACTTGTAGTTTTCAGTCTACAGGTCTTTACTTCCTTGCTTAAATTTATTCCTAGGTATTTTATTCTTTTTGATGCAATTGTAAATGATATTGTTTTCTTAACTTTTCTTTCTGATAGTTCATTATTATGTATAGAAATGCAACAGATTTTTGTATATTGATTTTTTGTCTTGCTACTGTACTGAATTTATTAGTTATAACATTTTTTGGTGTCAATTTGTTTTATTTATACAGCTCAGACTTAATGTACTTTTTTACTCTGAAGGAATGATTTAATTTTCTAAGAATTTCAGTTATTATGCTTTGAATACTATCCCTTCCCACCCATTCTGTCCTTTACTTGTGCAACTTCAGTTAATGTGTGCTGGAAATTTTAGTCTTATAGGGTGTTTACAAAGCCAGAAAACATAGCATATACTAATTTAAAAAAGATATTAAATTCATTAAGGAATAATTTATATATAGCTTACCCTCTATTGGTGTTCCGTTTGATGGGTTTTGACAAATATTTGCCCACATGTAATTGCTGTGACAATGAAGATATAAAAAAATTCCTATCACTCCAATAAATTTCCTCATGTCCTTTTATATTTAATCCTTTCCATGACTCTGAGCCCCTGGAAATCACTGCTGTGATTTCTGTCCCTATAGCTTTATCTTTTCAAGAACATCATAAAACTGAATCATAGAGGATGTAGCCTTTTGCATTGGTTTCTTTCATATGTTTTTGAGATTCATCTATGTTGTGGCATGTATCCATAGTTAGTATTTTTTAATATATTGCTGAGTGTATTCCATTGTATGAGTGTATCTGTTCATTTATACATTCACCAGTGATGGACGTTTCAGTTGTTTCTGGTTTTTAACAAATATGAATGAAGTTACTACAAACATTTACATACATATATTTTCTTTTTTTTTTATTGCTCTCAGTTAAACAACAACAACAACAACAACAACAACTAGGAGTAGGGCTGCTGGGATGTTATTGTAACCCCTCAGGCATGGGATGGCTTATGGATGTTATAAGAAACCAATAAGCTATTTTCCAAAGTAGTGATACCATTCTGTTTTCCTATCAGCAATGTATAAGACTTTTAGTTGTTCTGCATTCTTGCTAGCCCTTTGTATTGTCAGTTAAAATTTTTTTTAAGGGGCACCTGGGTGGCTCAGTCGGTGAGGAGTCTGCCTTCAGCTCCAGCATGATCCCAGGGTCCTGGGATTGAGTCTTGAATCAGGGTCCTTGCTCTGCAGGGAGCCCGCTTCTCCCTCTCCTACCCATTGTGCTCTCTCATGGTCTCTCCTTCTCTCTCTCTCAAATAAATAAAATCTTAAAAAAATTTTTTTTATATTCCTTGGTAAATTGTTTAAATCTTTTACTCATTTTTATTTTTTAAAGATTTTATTTATTTTTTGGTGGAGAGAGAGACAGCAAGAGAGGGAACACAAGCAGGGGGAGTGAGAAAAGGAGAAGCAGGCCTCCCACTGAGCGGGGAGCCTGATGTGGGACTCAATCCCAGGACCCTGGGACCATGACCTGAGCCAAAGGCAGATGCTAAATGACTGAACCACCCAGGCGCCCTCTTCTACTCATTTTTAAAATGAGTTGTTCAGGGGCACCTAGGTGGCTCAGTCGGTTAAGTGTCCAACTGTTGGCTTTGGCTCAGGGTTGTGATCTCAGGGTCGTGAGATTGAGTCCCATGTCAGGCTCCTTGATGGGTGTAGAGACTGCTTAGGATGCTGTCTCTCCTTCTGTCCCTTCCCACCTCTTTCTCTCTCAAATAAATAAATAAATAAATAAATAAATAAATAAATAAATAATCTCTCTTTAAAAAAAGGTAAAATGAGTTGTTCATTTTTTAATTATTTTTTTATTGTTATGTTAATCCCCATACATTACATCATTAGTTTTAGATGTAGTGTTCCATGATTCATTGTTTGTGCATAACACCCAGTGCTCCATGCAGAACGTGCCCTCCTCAATACTCATCACCAGGCTAACCCATCCTCCCAACCCCCTCCCCTCTAGAACCCTCAGTTTGTTTTTCAGAGTCCATCATCTCTCATGGTTCGTCTACCCCTCTGATTTCCCCCTCTTCATTCTTGCCCTCCTGCTATCTTCTTCTTCTTCTTTTTTTTTTTTTTTCTTAACATATATTGCATTATTTGTTTCAGAGGTACAGATCTGAGATTTAACAGTCTTGCACAATTCACAGCGCTTACTAGAGCACATACCCTCCCCAGTGTCTATCACTCAGTCACCCCATCCCTCCCACCCCACCCCCGACTCGAGCAACCCTCAGTTTGCTTCCTGAGATTAAGAATTCCTCATATCAGTGAGGTCATATGATACATGTCTTTCTCTGTTTGACTTATTTCACTCAGCATAATACCCTCCAGTTCCAGCCACATCGTTGCAAATGGCAAGATCTCATTCCTTTTGATGGCTGCATAATATTCCATTGTATATATATACCCCATCTTCTTTATCCATTCATCTGTCAATGGACATCTTGGCTCTTTCCACAGTTTGGCTATTGTGGACATTGCTGCTATGAACATCGGGGTGCACATACCCTTTCGGATCCCTACTTTGGTATCTTTGGGGTAAATACCCAGTAGTGCAATTGCTGGATCGTATGGTAGCTCTATTTTCAACTTTTTGAGGAACCTCCATACAGTTTTCCAGAGTGGCTGCACCAGCTTGCATTCCCACCAACAGTGTAGGAGGGTTCCCCTTTCTCCTCATCCCCGCCAACATTTGTCATTTCCTGACTTGTTAATTTTAGCCATTCTGACTGGTGTGAGGTGGTATCTCATTGAGGTTTTGATTTGGATTTCCCTGATGCCGAGCGATATTGAGCTCTTTTTCATGTGTCTGTTGGCCATTTGGATGTCTTCTTTGGAAAAATGTCTGTTCATGTCTTCTGCCCATTTCGTGATTGGATTATTTGTACTTTGGGTGTTGAGTTTGATGAGTTCTTTATAGATTTTGGATACTAACCCTTTATCTGATATGTCATTTGCAAATATCTTCTCCCATTCTGTCGGTTGTCTTTTGGTTTTGTTGACTGTTTCCTTTGCTTTGCAAAAGCTTTTTATCTTGATGAAGTCCCAATAGTTCACTTTTGCCCTTGCTTCCCTTGCCTTTGGTGATGTTTCTAGGAAGAAGTTGCTTCAGCTGAGGTCAAAGAGGTTGCTGCCTGTGTTCTCCTTTAGGATTTTGATGGACTCCTGTCTCACATTGAGGTCTTTCAACCATTTGGAGTCTATTTTTGTGTGTGGTGTAAGGAAATGGTCCAGTTTCATTCTTCTGCATGTGGCTGTCCAATTTTCACAACACCATTTGTTGAACAGACTGTCTTTTTTCCATTGGACATTCGTTCCTGCTTTGTCCAAGATTAGTTGACCATAGAGTTGAGGGTCCATTTCTGGGCTCTCTATTCTGTTCCATTGATCTATGTGTCTGTTTTTGTGCCAGTACCATGCTGTCTTGATGATGACAGCTTTGTAATAGAGCTGGAAGTCCGGAATTGTGATGCCACCAGCTTTGCTTTTCTTTTTCAACATTCCTCTGGCTATGCGGGGTCTTTCTGGTTCCATACAAATTTTAGGATTATTTGTTCCATTTCTTTGAAAAAAGTGGATGATATTTTGATGGGACTTGCATTGAATGTGTAGATTGCTCTAGGTAGCATTGACATCTTCACAATATTTGTTCTTCCAATCCATGAGCATGGAACATTTTTCCATTTCTTTCTGTCTTCCTCAATTTCTTTCATGAGTATTTTATAGTTTTCTGAGTACAGATCCTTTGCCTCTTTGGTTAGATTTATGCCTAGGTATCTTATGGTTTTGGGTGCAATTGTAAATGGGATCGACTCCTTCATTTCTCTTTCTTCTGTCTTGTTGTTGGTGTATAGGAATGCCACTGACTTCTGTGCATTGATTTTATATCCTGCCACTTTACTGAATTCCTGTATGAGTTCTAGCAGTTTTGGGGTGGAGTCTTTGGGGTTTTCCACATAAAGGATCATATCATCTGCAAAGAGTGAGAGTTTGACTTCTTCTTTGCCAATTTGGATGCCTTTTATTTCTTTTTGTTGTCCGATTGCTGTGGCTGGGACTTCCAATACTATGTTGAATAGCAGTGGTGATAGTGGACATCCCTGCCACGTTCCTGACCTTAGGGTGAAAGCTCTCAGTTTTTCCCCATTGAGAATGATATTCACTGTAGGTTTTTCATAGATGGCTTTTATGATATTGAGGTATGTACCCTCTATGCCCATACTCTGAAGAGTTTTGATCAAGAAAGGATGCTGTACTTTGCCAAATGCTTTTTCTGCATTGATTGAGAGGATCATATGATTCTTGTTCTTTCTTTTGTTAATGTATTGTATCATGTTGATTGATTTGTGGATGTTGAACCAACCTTGCAGCCCAGGGATAAATCCCACTTGGTCGTGGTGAATAATCCTTTTAATGTACTGTTGGATCCTATTGGCTAGTATTTTGGTGAGAATTTTTGCATCCATGTGCATCAGGGATATTGGTCTGTAGTTCTCCTTTTTGATGGGGTCTTTGTCTGGTTTTGGGATCAAGGTAATGCTGGCCTCATAAAATGAGTTTGGAAGTTTTCCTTCCATTTCTATTTTTTGGAACAGTTTCAGAAGAATAGGTATTAATTCTTCTTTAGATGTTTGGTAGAATTCCCCTGGGAAGCCATCTGGCCCTGGGCTTTTGTTTTTTGGGAGATTTTTGATGACTGCTTCAATTTCCTAAGTGGTTATAGGTCTGTTCATGTTTCCTATTTCTTCCTGGTTAAGTTTTGGTAGTTGATACATCTCTAGGAATGCATCCATTTCTTCCAGGTTATCGAATTTGCTGGCATAGAGTTGCTCATAATATGTTCTTATAATTGTTTGCATTTCTTTGGTGTTGGTTGTGATCTCTCCTCTTTCATTCATGATTTTGTTGATTTGGGTCATTTCTCTTTTCTTTTGGATAAGTCTGGCCAGGGGTTTATCAATCTTGTTAACTCTTTCAAAGAACCAGCTCCTAGTTTTGTTGATCTGTTCTACTGTTCTTTTAGTTTCTATTTCATTGATTTCTGCTGTGATCTTTATTATTTCTCTTCTACTGCTAGGTGTAGGCTTTATTTGCTGTTCTTTCTCCAGCTCCTTTAGGTGTAGGGTTAGGTTGTGTACTTGAGATCTTTCTTGTTTCTTGAGAAAGGCTTGTATTGCTATATACTTTCCTCGTAGGACTGCCTTTGCTGCATCCCAAAGATTTTGAATAGTTGTGTTTTCATTTTCATTGGTTTCCATGAATTTTTTTAATTCTTCTTTAATTTCCTGGTTGACCCATTCATTCTTTAGTAGGATGTTCTTTAGCCTCCATGTATTTGAGTTCTTTCTGACTTTCCTCTTGTGATTGAGTTCTAGTTTCAAAGCATCGTGGTCTGAAAATAGGCAGGGAATGATCACAATCTTTTGGTACCGGTTGAGACCTGATTTGTGACCTAGGATGTGATCTATTCTGGAGAATGTTCCATGGGCAGTAGAGAAGAATGTGTATTCTGTTGCTTTGGGATGGAATGTTCTGAATATGTCTGTGAAGTCCATTTGGTCCAGTGTGTCATTTAAAGTCTTTATTTCCTTGGGCGCCTGGGTGGCTCAGATGGTTAAGCGTCTGCCTTCGGCTCAGGTCATGATCTCAGGGTCCTGGGATCGAGTCCCACATCGGGCTCCCTGCTCCTTGGGAGCCTGCTTCTCCCCTGCCTTTCTCTCTCGCTCTGTCTCTCATGAATAAAAAAATAAAATAAAATAAAAAAAATAAAGTCTTTATTTCCTTGTTGATCTTTTGCTTAGACGATCTGTCCATTTCAGTGAGGGGGGTGTTAAAGTCCTCCACTATTATTTTATTGTTGTCGATGTGTTTCTTTGCTTTTGTTATTAATTGCTTTATCTAATTGGTGCTCCCATGTTAGGGGCATAGATATTTACAATTGTTAGATCTTCTTGTTGGATAGACCCTTTAAGTAGGATATAGTGTCCTTCCTCATCTCTTATTACAGTCTTTGGTTTAAAATCTAATTTGTCTGATATAAGGATTGCCACCCCAGGTTTTTTTGGTGTCCATTAGCATGGTAAATGATTTTCCACCGCCTCACTTTCAATCTGGGGGTGTCTTTGGGTCTAAAATGAGTCTCTTGCAGACAGCATATCGATGGGTCTTGTTTTTTAATCCAATCTGATAGCCTCTGTCTTTTGATTGGGGCATTTAGCCCATTTACATTCAGGGTAACTATTGAAAGATAGGAATTTAGTGCCATTGTATTGCCTGTAAGGTGACTGTTACTGTATATCGTCTGTGTTCCTTTCTGGTCTATGCTGCTTTTAGACTCTCTCTTTGCTTAGGGGACCCCTTTCAAGATTTCTTGTAGGGCTGGTTTCATGTTTGCACATTCCTTTAGTTTTTGTTTGTCCTGGACGCTTTTTATCTCTCCTTCTATTTTCAATGACAGCCTAGCTGGATAGAGTATTCTTGGCTGCATATATTTCTCATTTAGTGCTCTGAACATATCCTGCCAGTCCTTTCTGGCCTGCCAGGTCTCTGTGGATAGGACTGTTGCCAGTCTAATGTTTCTACCCTTGTAGGTTACATATCTCTTCTCCTGAGCTGCTTTCAGGATTTTCTCTTTGTCTCTGAGACCTGTAAGTTTTACTATTAGATGTCGGGGTGTTGACCTATTTTTATTGATTTTGAGAGGGGTTCTCTGTGCTTCCTGGATTTTGATGCCTGTTTCCTTCCCCAAATTAGGGAAGTTCTCTGCTATAATTTGCTCATTATACCTTCTGCCCCTCTCTCTCTTTCTTCTTCTGGGATCCCAATTATTCTAATGTTGTTTCGTCTTATGTTATCGCTTATCTCTCGAATTCTGCCCTCGTGATCCAGTAGTTGTTTATCTCTCTTTTTCTCAGCTTCTTTATTTTCCATCATTTGGTCTTCTATATCACTGATTCTCTCTTCTGCCTCATTTTTCCTAGCAGTTAGCGCCCCCATATTTGATTACACCTCATTAATAGCCTTTTTGATTTCTACTTGGTTAGATTTTAGTTCTTTTACTTCTCCAGAAAGGGTTTCTCTAATAACTTCCATGCTTTTTTCAAGCTCAGCTAGTATCTTTAAAGTGATGATTCTGAACTCTAGATCTGACATCGTACTAATGTCCATATTGAGTAGGTCCCTGGCAGTCGGTACTACCTCTTGTTCTTTTTGTTGAGGTGATTTTTTTCGTTGTCATTTTGCCCAGAGGAGAATAGATTAATGAGAGAACAAAATGCTAACAGGGTAACAACGTTCCCAGAAAATATACTCTAAACAAATCAGAAAAGACCTGGAGCTGGGGGAAAAGAAAGGGAAAGAGAGAAAAAAGAAAAAGAAAAAAAGAAAAAAAAAGGAAAAGAAAAAGATAAAGATAAAAACAAACAAAAACAGAACAAAACAAAAAAAACCAGAATGTGATCAAATATGATCAGGCTGGTGCATAGATCAGTGCCACACACTAGATTCTGGGTGTATTTGGTCTGTTAGAAGAAAGTACCTCCAAAATTTTAAAGAAAGAAAAACTTATATATGTACAAAAATAAGGGTTGATATGATGAAGGGATGGAATATGACTGTAAAGATGGAAATTATAAAAAATTTTATAAAAGGAATTGATAAGAAGTTGTTTGAAAAAAGAAAGAAGAGGATTTAAAAAAAAAGAGAAAAAAAAAGGGAGAGAATGTGATCAGGTAGGGGAGTAGAAAAAAACATACAATAGAGATTTAGGGTGTATTTGATCTGTTAGAAGAAACGATCTCAAAATTTTATAGAGAGAACAACTTATATATATATGCCAAAAATACGGGTAACTACTATGAAGGGATAGAATATGACTTTAAAAATGAAAAATAAAAATGAAAAATAAAATTTTTTTTTTAAAAGGGATTGATAAGATGTTGGTTGAAAAAGGGAAAAAGAAAAATAAAAAAAAAAAAGAAAAAAGACAGTTAAAAAAAATTAACTTTGAAAGACTAAAGAATCATGGTAAAAAAGCCATGAATTCTATGTGCAGTAGTCCCCTAGCGCTGGAGTTCTGCCCTTCTCATTGATCGGTAAACGTGGTCTTGGCTGGCTGTTCTCACTGATCTTCTGGGGGAGGAGCCTGTTGCCGTGGTTCCCAAATGTCTTTGCTGGAGGCGGAATTGCCTCGCCCTTGCCGGGTCAGGGCTAAGTAATCTGCTTGGGTTTGCTCTCCAGAGCTTTTGTTCCCTGCAAGCTTTCCATTGGGCCTTGGAGGCGGAGAGTGAAAATGGCGGCCTCCCAATCTCCGCCTTGGAGGAGCCGAGAACTCGGGCCCCGCTCCTCAGTGAGCCCCCAGAGAAAAGCCGCCAGTCACTCCTGTCTCCCCGGTCTCCAGCCACACTCCATGCTCACCCGGTCTGTGACTGCGCGTTTCTATCTCTGGCACCCGACCCCGTGTAGAGTCTCCAAACCCAGCAGATCCCTGTGCTGTGCTCCTGCACCTCTCCTCCCAGGGGAAGAAGGTGGGTCTCCCCAGATCTGCCGCTTGTTGTGTCCCTGCTGGAAGAGCAGTGGCCCGACTGTGCCCCGGATCCTGGTTTATGGCAACCCCAAGCTGAGAGCCCGCACCTCAGCTCCCTCTCTGCAGCCAGCTTTCCCGCTCTGATACCTGGGAGCTCTGCCGCACTCAGGCACCCCCGGTCTTTCTGTGACCCCGAGGGTCCTGAGACCACAATGTCCCACGAGGGTTCCACCCCCCGCTTAGCCTCCGGAGTGATGTCCTTCAGCGGAGCAGACTTCTAAAAGTTCTGATTTTGTGCTCCGTGGTTCTATCACTTGCCAGAAGTGGCCGACAGAGGCCCCTACCCCGCCGTCTATCCTCCCGAATATCGCCTCGGATTCACTTCTCCGCACGTCCTACCTTCCAGAAAGTGGTCGCTTTTCTGTTCAGAGAGTTGTTGCTCTTCTTTTCTTTGATCTCCTGTTGAGTTCATAGGTGTTCAGAATGGTTTGATCCCTCTCCAACTGAATTCCTGAGACCAGGCGAAATCCAGGTCTCCTCCTCCTCCGCCATCTTGCTCCGCCCCGCGTTGTTCATGTTTTTATTATTGAATTGAAGAGTTCTTTATATAATTTATAGACATGTCCTTTCTAAGTATATGTTTTGAAAATATTTTCTCCCCAGTTTGTGACTGGTCTTTTAATTTTCCTTACAGCATCTTTTGAAGACCATAATTTCCGATTTTAATGGAGTTGAAATTAATCGATTTTTTTCTTTTGTTCTGTGCTTTTTGTTTCCTAAGAAACCTTAGCCTGACCCAAACTTATTTCTAAGCAGTAGATTAGTTATATTAAAATATATATGATTGAAGGGTGGGGAAAATATATGACCCATATGTTTTTCTTCAAACTCCAGACAGACACATTTTCAGGTTAAAAAACATTTCTAAATTTAAAGCAATGAGTCTGATCGTTAGTCAGAAAGAATGCAACATATACACTGTTTTTTTCTGGGCTCCCAGGTTTTGGGGATAGTCATGTATTCTTTGTCCAGGTTAGCAGTTGACCTACTGCTTTATATTTAGAGATACATCACATGGGTATATTCTTCCATCTCATAACCACTCTTTTTTATTTTCTCTCATTTTATCTCTTTGGGTTCAATCTTGGGCCATTTCCTCAGAGTCCTCTTCCAAATTGCCAACTCTCTTTCGCTGTTTATGATCTGTTGTATTTCATTCACTGGATTTTTTTTTATGTTAAAGTTTATACTTTGTTTTTCATTTGGAAAATTTTTTAAGGTTTCTTTATTCATTTTTCAAACTGTTTTGCTTGCTTTTTTTTTTTAAGGATTCTGGTCATTTAATTTTATCTTTAATCACTTAAAACATTATTGTTCTGGAATCCCTTTTAGGTTTCTCGATGAATTTGAGTTCTTTGGGGGAAAAGTTGTGTTTCATGAAATGCCCCATCTCCTTTTTGTGACCTGTTTTTTTCATATCATCTGTAGCTTTTTGTAGTGAGTTGATTTTTTTATAGCAGCATTTTTTACTTTTTAAAATTTATTTATGTATGTTTATTCTGTGGAAGTACTCTAGGCTGGGAAAGTGACATCACAGAGCATTTTTGTGCTAGCTTGTTAATGGGTCCTAGTGGTATTAGTGGTCCCAGAGTGGTGTTTATTTTAATTTATTGGCTTATTTTTTTAAATTTCTGTGCGTTCAGGGAGCTCACTGGAGTCTTCTCCTTCCCCCTAATATGGACTTGAGGCAACACTTCTTCCTGTGTGTGTGTCAGAATTCCCATATCTGATCTAAAACCATTCCTATGTCCCCTAGAAACACCAGGTTCCCCTTAGTGTTTAGACTTTGATTTCATTCTTAGTATCTGACAAGAGTTTCCTGTATTTTAAACTTGATTATATATTTGAAAATACTCTTTAAATACTCATCTAGTGTTTTATGTGTTTTTAGCAAGAACCAGGGACTCTTTACAGCGTTGGTTTGCCACATTGCTAAAAATCTACTCTTCTTTAAGATTCTGCTTTCTGATTAAAAGCACCTTAGAGTTTGGCCTCTAGATTTCCTTGTTTATTTGTTTGTTTATGTCTTGCCTCCAGTGTTTTCAGTCAAGTGCTGAATCGTTTTCCAGAAGAGTGAAAGATGAATCCTGTTTGAAACTTGCAATTTTCATGAAATCCAAAGAAACTCTTCTAAAAAAATTCCTCTCCAGCCACTTGCATCCCCCACAATCTGAATCTCCATTCTTCAATTTAGATCTCTTTTCCCAGTTAAATAGTTTATGCACTTTAGGTTTACTCAATAACTCTACCTTTATCTTCTTGTGGAAACCTTCCCCTGAGTTATCAGAATCACTAACCCAGCACAGCCTTTCCCTAATGTTGCATATTTTTTCTTCTTCTTTCCTCATCAAATAATTAGTGTGAAAATATCATCATAATCTGCATTTGGTTCCATTATGCGCTTGGAGATTCATGGAGAACAGAGCATTTTTATTTGAGTACTTCTTGTATATCTGGTTCCATTTCAGTGGAATGCCGAGTGTGTAACATACTCTGGAGTAACATGTGGGAAAAATGTGTCAGGTGCCTCCACCCATAAGAATCTTACCACCTGGTTGAAGAGGACAGACTTTTAAAGCAAAGAATTTTATAACTGTCTGAGACAACATGTAATCAAGTGCTACAACACTGAAGAGTAAGCACACAGAGGTAGGAGATGGTCCTGCAAGGAATAAAAGGTTGAGGAAGGCTCTCCAGGAGTTGAGTTAGACCTGAAAACACAGAAGGATTTGGGAGTGGCCGTTCTCACGGGGAGAGTGCATGATTCAATACAGCATGTGTATGGAAGGCTCAGCAAAGGGACCCAAACATTCCCCACGCCAGCCACAGAAAGTAAACAATACCCAAGGAAATCACTTCTGCAAACAAAATAACTCGGTGATTCTCTTGAGTAAGTCCATAAGGAGTACTTTTGCAGATGGTTTAATTGGCAGCTACATTTTGTTTGGTGAAACAGAAACCAACAGGCAATCATTCTATTTACTGATACTAACTCAGAAACATCTCTAACCACAACATTTTCATTTTGTTTTACACATTTTAAGACACACAAAAGTGGATTTTTTCATTACAAAGGACTTTCGAATGTACATTTATAAATCCTTTCCGTTCTGGGGTAAAATCTAGTACTTGTTTGGGAAACAAAATGGGAGACACAGGCAGGTTGCTGCAAGGGAAGAAGGGTCAGTAGGTATCAGACCACTCCAGCTGGGGGGCCTGGGGGACTCAGTGGGGTAAGCGGCTGCCTTTGGCTCAGGTCATGATCCCAGGGTCCTGGGATGGAGCTCCTTGTCACGCTCCCTGCTCATTGGGAAGCCTGCTTCTCCCTCTGTCCTTCCCCATGTTCCTTCTCTCTCTCTCAGATAAATAAATAAAATCTTAAAAAAAAAAAAAGAAAAGAACACTCCAGCTTCCCAGACCTTCCTTCCTCTGAGCTCCTCTTCCAAAAATGATTTCTCCTTTACCAGTCCTTGGAAATTAATTTGGCTCTCAATAAACTTAGTTCTATTTGCATTCTTGAAGCAGTCTTAGGCTTGGTGGTAAGCATTTATAGAGACCAACGTGCTTCCCTGCAAAGGGTTATTCTCTGGATTTTCATGTCCGTTCTTGTTACCACCATTCATATCTCTGCATTTCACGCTGAAGCCAAAGGGAGTTCCACATTCTGCCCTGGATTCTGTATGGGTCTCGTCATTCAAGGGCAAGAACAAATTGCTGGCAAGCTGTGATACACATGTTTATAATCACTGACATTTGCAGAGCTGCGACTAAAGGATGCATTCTTTCTACACACGTATATTGAGGATGGTTAGAAAAATCTGTTTTGAGTTAGGCTTCCTCCCTTTGATATGTGTTTCCAATTGCTAACCAAATGCTGCTTTAATTTTGTTTGTAGGAAGCTGAACTGACACCAAGCAAAAACAGCCCGTTGTTTGGGCTGTCTCCTACATTTGGCTTTCCCGGAGGTTGGTATTACCAATGTTCAGAGATCCAGGAAGAAGCCACCTGTCGGATGTAGAAAAACCCAGCAAGATGCCACTACTATGTTTTTCCAGTGTGCTGGCATGGAGACTTAATAAGTGGATAGAATGTGCTTTTGCACGGGAATTAAAGAAACGTATCGCAAATTTGAGGATCCAGTGGGACATGTGGCAACTGTAGAGTAATCGTATGGCAAGCCTAATGGCCTTTTATTTTGCTTATGGATGGTCAGCTTTAAGCAAACTTCCACCGCTTTCTCAGTTTTCCTCGCTCTCTTTTAGTGTACCCTTCTTGCTCACAAGTACCTCACTCTTAGTAACTTTCCCACTCATGGTTCTGGGCTTTTATCCTGTTTCTTTGCTCACCTTCCTCCCCTGCATGTTCATCTCTTCATGTTTTCCTGTCTGGACCTCACACCTCCCATCACCTTTCAGAGACTGCACTCCTCCTAGCTGCCCATCCCCCTGGCCAGGGTTGACCTGGCTCTGTGTGCAAGTAATGTCTTACTAATGCCTTCTTATGAACACCCATCCATCCGTATGTTCTGAACTTGGCTTCCTAGTCTCCTTCATTACCCCTTGAATTCCACTCTTGAGGTTTCTCTGGTGGGTCATACCTTACTGCCTTCTGTAAAGAGTGGAGAGATTAACACAAGCATTACTTTACTTGGCATTTTCCTTCTTGCCTTTCCTCAGTGACTTCTTCAGCGTGGAAACATCTTAGTTTTTCCAGCACTGCCACGTAGGCCTTCCTGCCAGCCAAAACCAGAAGGAAAAGAAGAAAAGGAAAAATGACCACTCTAATTCCTGGGAGTTATAGCGAGTTAGGGAATGAAGGCCTCACATGGAATCATTGGTTTTGATTCTTGATTGGGATAGCAAGTCTCCAGAAGGGTTTCTCTGAAGTCACTTGGATTTGAATGAGGTCAAAATAACCAGGACACGGAAATTGATACCATTGTCATAAATAAAGAATAGGAAGCATTTTTGGCTCTTATCATTAGTAAATAGACAGATGGACTGTTCTTCGTCATTAAGACCAAGAACCTTCCTTGGATCTTTTCCTTAATTGTATTTTGCCTGAAATGTTTTGTAGCTATTTTTTATCTATAATCTGTATTAGGAACTAAATACATCTATTTCAATCTCTTAACTAAGATTTATAGTAAAACAAATTTATTTCTTATTAGTCTGTTCTTTGATTCATTGCATAGTATTGGAAAGATGACCTACATGGTGAGTCATTCTCTCAGGCTCATTTGGGAAGCAGTGTGGAAGAACACTGAGCCATTATCAAAAAGGGGCCACAGTTTCTCTTTTTCCAACCTGATAATCCAATTCTCAACTCCAAGACAGGAGAAAAAAGTAAGGGATCTCTTTCCCTTTCCCCAGCCCCTTACCATCTCTATCCCTACCCTCCAGTCCATAGGTTGGGATAGGAAAGGATAGAAATAAGATGTTGATTTCCAATTTTTTTCATTCATTTATTTATTCACTTATTATAGGCCAACTAATTATTGTGTGTATTGTACTGTGTTTTCTCTATAAAACCCAGTTCAGACTCAAGTGTTCAGTCATCAGCCTGTCTGGATGGCAAGTTCACTGGAAGGGTGTTTTGATGTGTTCCACATGCTTGGAATAGACTCAAAAATAATGGATACTCATTAAATATTTTATGTTATTGAGGCCACTGAGGTTCCTAGCATGCTAGTTACTAAAGCCCGCTTGCTGTTTACAACACCTTTGTTACTACATCAGCCAACTTCAAGGCTCAGACCTGCAGGCTGGACTCTAATCAGCCTGTTAGGTTGGGGCTGCCACGTCTCTCCATGTGGTTTGACACAGAAGAGAAGGCAGGAAGTAGTTCTTAGAGCGTCAGCGCTGAAAGCTCAGAGGAGTGAGTGACTATTGGAGTGAACTCAGATCCTGGGTTCTCACAGTGTATTCAAGCCAACTCTGAGCCCTGCCTCCTGCCTGCTCTTCTTTTTCTTGACTGGCTTTCTTGTTCCTTGGTTCCCATCAGAGCGGTCTTTCAGCACCCTCTGGGCTCGATGATTCAAGCCCTGAAGTTTATTTATTAGCCTTTTCTAGTTTCTGCCCGAGTTTATAAATTAAATGTCTTGTTACCTTTTTTTTCTTTTCCTTCAATGCAGCCTGGTCTATTTGGAAGAAAAAACTAAGAAATCTAACTTATATTCTTGGTTCTGGTATTAAATGGGCAACATTAGGAAAATCATGGTACCAGGGACTTTTCTACTCTTGGAACCCATATTGAAAAATGACTTTGCAGGTGTTGAATGGTTAACGAGCATGTACAATATGCTGGATGCTTTATGGGGCATTTTCATGAAGGGTCTCCTATCCGAAACATCTGGAACATCTGCAACAAGATGAGAACTTGAATTTAAGGCAGGCTGATCCCTGAGAGCCATGCCATATATTGTCTATTATAACCTTAGGACACTCTGAGGCCAGCATGACTAGAAGGCAAGTTTTAGTTAAAGCTTTATTATACAGATGAGGATATTGAGATGCAGAGAAAGAAAATAACTTGCTCAAGGTTATACAGATGTTTAGTGGGAGATCAGGGATGGTAGCCCAGTGTCCCAGCTTCCAACCCAATATTTTTTCTACTATGCATCTTCCCTATGATTCTGAATCATTTTGGAGTGGTGCAGCCCTGCCAATGGATATATTGTATAATATATCCCCTTACTCAGGTGCCACAAAATCTATGCTTATTTTAAAATTTCTTAATGTAAAAACTTTCAATCATATATGAAAGTAGAAAATAGAAAAATAGACCTTCAAATGCAGAATACCAGCTTGAATCATTATCAACATTTTGCCTCTTTTTGGTTTCATCTGTTTTCCTTTTTCAATTGTTAAGTATTTTTTTTTTCCATTGAGGCATTTTATTTGCATGTATGTATTACATCCCTAGAGAAAGAATCCCAGGATTTTCCATCCTGTATGTTTTCATCTTGCTTCTTCATGGCCCATGATGCCCCCTGAGGTTGTCAGGACAATGAAACCAAACTGGCAGGATGGGAGCAGATTGTTCTGCCATTTTTTCTAGATCTTTGAGTTGTACGTCAAATCTGGGGTTGATCATTCTACACTTACTTAACCTGCCCATGGGGTTCACAACAATTTCCCCAGCTCTGTGATCATCAATGATTTCAAATTTGCCAATGTAACCATGCTTCATCATTACAGTTAGAAACTGGATGATGACTCTGGGGTATGGCTTAGTAAGAACCTAGCATTTTCCTCTCTTTTCAGCATTGTTAATTTTCTTGAGGGCATCTGCCAGAACATTCATGCGCACCATTATGGCAGCATGGAAAGATGGCAGAAAGAGTTAATTGGTAAGTATTTTAAAACAAATCCCAGGCTGTATCATTTCTCCTACAAACACTTCTGTATGTATTTCTAGCAATTATGAAATACCATCATCATACTTAATAAAATTAACAGCAATTTATCAATATTACCCAATATGCTTTCTATATTCAGTTTTTCTCAATTTTTCTCTAAAACTTTTAACAGTTGTTTTTTTTTTCCAAATTAGAATCAAAATAAAGAGACTGTATGTCTTGTAAAGGCTATGTCTTGTAAAGATTTTTTTTTAAACAATTAATAAATCCCCATTTTTATTTTTTTCTGCTATTTATGGGTTAAAGAAATCAAGTAATATTTCTGTAAAATTTCTCATACTGTGGACTCAGTCAATTGCAACCTTGAGGTATTGTTTAAAATATTTCATATATGTCCTATAAACTGGCAAATGGATCTAGAGGCTCAATTTGAGTACAAGTTTATTTTGGGGGTAAGAATATGTCATGGATGGTGTTATGTACTTCCAAATTGCGTCACATCAAGTGATGGTAATACCAAGTTATTCCACTTCTAGTGGTGTTAAAATTGGCTGGTGAGTTTGTGATGTAAGTCTGATTCAACCATTATAAAATTCCCCATCAGCTTCTCACCTAAGGGTTTTAACTACCATGGCTCAAATCAATGATGTCAGTAAGGACTATAAAGTTTTGATTTTTTTTTCCTCCGGCATTTATTGATAGAACTCTTATGTAAAGAACTTTTCCTCATCAGCTATTTGTCTACTCTAAAATATAATGCATACAAGAAAAGCAAGTTAAATGCCTTTATTTTCAATTTTCATAATAATAAATCAGTACCCTAGCAATAGTATCCAATGGGGCATTATCATTTTGGAATTTTAAGAACTCAGGGAGCTTAAATATTTGATGTGTTTTAAACTATGATTAATAATATTTTTGTTATTCAATTGTCGATGGATAGCAGCCGCTCTTCAAGTTAGTCCTGTGTTTGATACAACCATCTGTAGCTTCTTTACCTTCTGGCATAATAGATAGATGTCTCAGACTCTTGTTGTATATACCTTGCCTTAAACCTGAAATTGACCATTTCTCCAAGGAGCCCAATTCATTTTAGTGATAAATATTATTCAGAAAGTGTTATTGGTTTTTAAGGGTTGTTATTGCCTCTAGATTTTTTAATATGCATGATTTAGAATGATATTATTAATTTATATAATAGATTACATGGTTTTTACTTAACTTTTATGATTTTATATTTGTATCTCTCTTTCTCTTTTTACACACGAGAATCTTGGTATCTGATGCTTGCATAGCTCACTCCCAGTCCCACCTGGCACTCAACACAGTGGAGATGGGGAACTTTTGGAGACTCCTCTGAACTGTACTCATGCCTCTCTTCTTCTGGGTCCTTAATGCTATGTTCCACACGCAACAACACTTGATTCTTTGTTGAATTGAACTGAAGTCCAAGTACTTTTTTTTAAGATTTTATTTATTCATTTGAGAGACAGAGAGATAGAGCACAAGCAGGAGAGGTAGAGGCAGAGGGAGAGGGAGAAGCAGATTCCCCAGTGAGCTGGGAGCCCAACCTGGGCTTCGATCCCAGGACTCTGAGATCATGACCTGAGCCGAAGGCAGACGCTCAACTGACTGAGCCACCCAGCTGCCCCAGTCCAAGTATTTTTTGAAAGGCGCTCTTTACTGAGGCCCAAGGAAATAGGGGGTATGGAGTCCAGGCATCCCAGCTATTTTCTAGTTCAGCCTCTCATTCACCACTGAAAAGAAACTGAGGCATCCTTGTTGAAGCAATGCGAATAAGATTAACGGAAAGGAAAAAACATCTGCAAAATGTAAACCACACCTACAGAGTAGTTGACTATTTAGAGCTGTGCAGATTTGAATTCTAAGAGATAGCTGGATTCAAAACTTTTATCAACTCTCTTAAGAGCTGCCTCTTCTATATCTAAAAAGGAAGAGGACAGAAGGAAGGAGAGACAGGGAGGTGGTCTTTTTCTCACAGGGAGGGAGGGGGAAGGGTTGGTGGAGAAAAGTAGGTGCACAGCTTTTGATGGGTAAAATGCCTGAAGATTGTTTTTGCCCTGAGGCAGCCTTGTTCTTCATTTGTCTAAGTATGGGAGCAGGCTACTCAAGTTTGAGCAGAGAATGGCCTCAGGGAAGGGGCAGGAAGCGTTTGTTCTCTACCTCCCAGAGGTCTCCGGCAAGCTGCTGCTCAGGGAAACATTTGATTGAGTGGATGCATATCCCTCATATGGTCACATTACCAAAAGTCCAAGTTTATTTATTTCTAGTAATTGGTCCTCTGTTGACTGAAAGCCACAATATTTAAGAAAAAACTTTGTAGAAGACTGGCCAGGATTTTTTTTTTTTTTTTTTTGCTTTTGTTCTTTAGAAAGCAATATAGTATTTTGTGAAACATTGCTTGTGGCATCCAAAAATTTTCCTGAATTTCAACAAATTCAGCTCACTATAACTCAACAAATATTTATTGACTATTTATTTGTAAGATGTTTATAATGGAATAAACATCCTGTGATAAGCGGTTAGTGAGAATTTTCACCTGCAAATAAACAAATATGTTCAGAAGCATATTTTCTGTGCCACTAGAATCATTTTACTACCCGTGTTTAGGAAACAACCTGATAAAAACTAATCTTGATAGACTTTCTATCTTTTGGGCACATGTCCTGGTATTCGGCTTTCTGCAAAACATCTATTTAAATTTCAGCTTTGTCTTTGAAATAACAGCCTGACCATGTTTCCAAAGAACATGTCTGCAGTCTGTGCCAATTTTCCTCTGTACTGTGTATCTCTTCATAAAAAGATAAAGCACTAGCTTTTTTTTTTTTTTTTAATAAGAAAACACCTCTCCAGGGGCACCTGGGTGGCTCAGTCATTAAGCGTCTGCCTTTGGCTCAGGTCATGATCCCGGGGTCCTGGGATGGAGCCCCGCATCGGGCTCCCTGCTAGGCGGGAAGCCTGCTTCTCCCTCTCCCACTCCTCCCTGCTTTTGTTCCCTCTCTTGCTGTGTCTCTGTCAAATAAATAAAATCTTAAAAAAAAAAAAAAGAAAACACCTCTCCAAGGAAACTTACTAAGACCTCCATACTGAGGAATAGGTGTGGCATCTCCAGATAAAACCTCAGTGCTGTTCACTAAAAATCAAATTGGAATGGATGTTAGCTAGACTTACTGTGGTGATTACTACACAGCTATCAAATCATTATGTTGTACACCTGAAACTGATAAGATGTTCTATGTCAATTCTGTCTCAAATAAAAAAAAATCACATTGGCGATAAAGCTAGGAAGAGGTTCAAAGCCAGTTGGAATTTTCTTTCATCTAAAGTTGCTTCTCAGGGGCACCTGGGTGGCTCAGTTGGTCAAGCATCTGCCTTCGGCTAAGGTCATGATCCCAGTGTCTTGAGATCGAGCCCTGGTGGGCTCTCGGCTTAGTGGGGAGCCTGCTTCTCCTTTTCTCTCTGCCCCTCCACCCCTGCTGTGCTCTCTCTCTCAAATAAATAAATAAATAAAATCTTTAAAAAAAAAAGGTTAAAATGTCAAATTAAAAAAAAAGTTGCTTCTCACATTCCTGAATGGTATGGAATTTCCACCGCGTTGGTGACTTCTTCATCCTGTATCAGTAACAAAGCCCAAATCCAGGCACGTCATTGTAGAACTGTTAAATTGCATAAATTTGCACTCTGTATGCAGACCTACACAATACCATACCAGCTTGTGCATAGCAGCACCCTCAAATACACCCCAATGAGACCTAGAATAATAAACCGATAAGAACAAGAAATAAGAATCAGAGACTGATGAAAAAAATGTTACATCAACTGAAAGCAAAGTCCATTTCACCTTTATGAAAACTGCCTAGCTCCTTAGAGGTAAGCAGTTTGCGCAGAGTTGCTCAAGGCGTGTGATTATGGCTAATGAAGGAAGGGTGCCTCATGCGTTCGCCCTTCTCGGTAGCGAAGGAGGAAGGAAGTGTAATTGTACCTTTCATCGGTGGAAGTAATAAGGAATTGAGAAATTATATGGCAGATGGTAGCGAGTGGCTTTGTGAACTACTCTGCTGCATTTTCCCCTGAGCGTGACAATGTTTATAATGTAACTGTGTTTTGCCTCTGGATGCACTAAAGCCCTGGAAATGAATTTTTGATGGTTCAGAATGAGCCCTGGGAAGAAAAGTTGTCAAATATGATATGAAGAGTTCTTACAACGCATCTCTTAAAAAGTAGAATGTATTTTGGAAGAAAGGTTTGCTTGGGCTTTTCTTGCCATAGGTCTGTCTGGGTTTTTACTCCCCACTGGAAAAGCAATGCTGCTCCTTTGTGGCGAATCCTTTAGTTCTGCTGCTGCAACCATCCGTCCACAGCCGCATGAGGCCCACGGTTCCTGATCACAGATTTCTGTGCTTCTGTCGCTGTGGGGTTGAGGCATGGGATGGTGTTTGGAAGGAAGTCAACATGCCCTGTGATAGACCAAGATGGTGAACGCCAGCTAGTGGGAGCTGTCAGAAGTAAACTTGGATAATGATCGCTGGAGAAAATAAAGCCTGTATTCTTGGCTACTGAGACTGATGCCATCCAGCAAGCTGTTCTTTGATTTTACTGCTCCTGGGAGTCTAAGTACATCTAACACCCTGAGGGGATAACACAGTTGAAAGACTCTATACTCGAAAACAGAAGAAATCCTAAAGTTACAAATACGTCTAGTTGGGATCCATCAGAGCATTCCATATTTTAGAGGATTTTATTTTCAAGTTCCCCTTTAATTCACATAGAAGCTCTCCTTCCTCTTTCTCTTTCTTGGCCAAAGGATGGGCACTTGGACAGGAGTTCTGGAAAGGCCTATAGAGACCCTGGGAGCTTCCCGTGCTGGTGGTGGCAGCAGGCGGAGGCCTATGATGCTATGCCTGTCGGTTTAATCTCACAGTTCTGGCTAATGGGCACCACGTTGTCCAGTAGTGCTTTTCCTGGAACTGTCTTAATGACTGTGAATATTATTTTGAAAGGCCCAACACCTGATCTTCCATCAACAGACCTGGCTATTTTGCTTTTAAATGTCCACAAGAGCCAATTATCCTGAAAATCCCCAATTAAGTGTACCAGATTGAATTATAGAAGTGCACATTTTAGGAAATTCCTTTTGCATTCTAAATTTGTCCAGTTGAGGTAGGGTGTTTATGGTGGGAACATTTCTTTTTGCCTTTTTGTATTTTGTCCCATTTTGGAGCACTTGCTTTACAATGCCTCTTGTCCTCAGAGGGAGGGGTCCTGTGTTGGCATTCAGCCTCCTGAGAGGTGGTAAGCCACATCTTCCAATGTCCTTATTTGACTCATAGGATGAAATATACATGGCAAAATGATACCTGATTGCTTGCTGTGAAGATTTATAGTGCTACTGGACTGTAGACAAGACCTAATGTCAAAATTACTTCTGCTCCATACAGAGAGCCATTTGAGGGGCAGGGTTGTCATATCCCTGATAGAGACATCAATGATGTGGTTATTGGCAGAATTGGATGCCATCATAAGGAACCTGGAAACTCCACATTTAGGTGCAGAGAAAATAAGAAATGTACAGTAATAATCTCAGTTGTGAAGAGGCTGAGGGAAAAAAAAACAACCATTGAAGAATTTTAGTAAGAAACTTTCTAGCTTTTGAACTCTGTTCAGGAATAGCTGTTGAATGGCTCAGTGGGTAGGACTTAAGGAAAACAGTTTACCCTCACAAATGACCAATTTCTGAATTCATCTGAATTAGGAATTCATCTAGGATGTAAAGAATTTTACATAGATCTTGGTATCCATTTCTTGTACCTGTTGTAGCTACTGGTGGGATATTGGAGGGGCAAGGTGGTGGTGGGTATACTGTTAAATATTTGGATTTTTGTCCTAGCTGCCAGAAGAATAGATTTTAATTTACATTTATTTTCCATGAACAGGGTTGAGCATCTTGTTATATGTTTAAAGTCCATTTGCATTTCTTTTTCTAAGAATTTTCTATTGTTGCCTCTTGCCTATTTTAAAAAATCTGATTGTTGGTCTTTTTCTTCTTTACTTTTAGAAGCTCGCTATACATTAGGGACATCAGCTGTTTGTGTCTGTGATATGTGTTACAAATCTATTTTCCTAGTTTGTCATTTGTCTTGTACTTTGATTCTGCAAATGTGTTTTAATTTTATGTAGCTAAATTTTTCAATATGTTCCCTTGTTGCTTTTGTGTTTTGAATCATAATTGGGGAAGCTTTGTGCATTTTCAGGTAATGAAGGAATTCATCCTTTTCTTCCTATACTTGTGTGGTTTTATTTGCTATATATTTAAATCTCTAACCTATTTGAAATTTTCATGGTGTCTACTGTAATGAATAGATTCTATTTTATCATTTCCCACATAGCTATTCCGTTATCCCAATATTACTTTATTAAGAAATTCATCCTTTCCCCATTGCTTTGAGGTTCTGCCTTTCCCATATACTAAATTTGCAGATGCAGCTATGTCTATTTCTGGATTTTCTGTTTTTTTCTATTAGTCTGCTTTGGTATTCATGAATCAATATCATCCTGTTTCTAATTATATAGATTTTATCATTTATACTCTAACAATAATTTATAATGTCATTTCATATATAGTAGGAATAGTTTCCCCACTAAACCTGACTCATTGTGCTCCTTTTCCAGGGTGTTTGTAATTATTCTTCCTTGATTTTTCTTCCAAATGAACTTTATATTCACCTTGTCTAGCTCCAGGAAAAAATATCTGTTGATATTTCCTGAGATAGCATTAAGCATGTAAATCACCTTAGGGGAACACTGATGTCTTTACGGTACTGAGTGCTTCTACCAAGGCACACTGCCCATCTTTCCATTTTTCAGTAAACCTTGTAATTTTTAGGAGTGCTTTATGATTTTCCTCATGTAGGTTATATATATTTCTTAATCTTGTTGAGTTGATGTGTAATTTTTTTCTATATGTAAATAGAGTCTTTTCCATTATACATTTTAATTGGTCCTTGTTTTATATGTGAGGCTTATTTGAAAAAATATCAACTTAAAACTATTGTGCTCAATTCTCTTATTGTTAGCAGGGACTTTCTATTAATTTAGTTTTGAGGGGATGTTACAGATGTATAATTTTATCACATGCATTCTATCATATGCATATTCTTCTTTTTAATTCTTTTTTTTTTCCTTTTTAATTCTTATGCCACAATTTCTTTGCCTTGTTTTATTACTTTGGCCCAAGTCACCAACACAGTGTTCAATGTGTAGCTCCATTGCTATTCACAAAGAATAAAGTTCATGTTTGGGTGACCCTGTACTCTTTGTCTTACTTTTGCTCTCCTTCTAGTAGAGATGTTGATGACTGGCAGAGTTCTCAAGGTTAAGCGTGAAAGAGACAATGGGAATCCAGGAAGCTGGATAATTTACAATTGGGAATTCGGACCTTGGAATATCTATGGTTCACATTAAATTTAACTGCCAACATGTAAATGCTTCATTTCTTTGGGAATTGCTGAGGTAATATCTCCCTTAACTGTCAAGAACCTGCATACTTACAGAGATATTTAACTTGAATCATTTCTTTTGTCAGTGTAAGATAAAGGATGAGTAAAGAATTTAACTTAGATAAGAAGGCCTTTTTTCATACCTTCTGCTTAAGCCAGAAAGCCAACCCCCTGACGTGTTCTTAACATTTATTTAGGGCTTACAAGGTGCCAGGTCCCAATGCCACATTTTTTCTCTCTTTGCATACATATAACACACCAAAGTGAGGTCTGGAGATGTTATGTAACTTGCTCAAAGTTTTAAAACTCATAGGAGGTGTAGGGGGGCTTAAAACCTAGGACTTGGATTCTAGACTGCCTCCTACGTGCTCCAAGTCTCTCAACTACAGGCCCTCGGTTGGATGTAAACATGTACTGACAATGAGTTATCTTTGAGCAAGGTCTTCCAAGGTGTGCAGGTTTCATGGCTGCTCCTAACATAATTACCAGTTATCTTCAAGTGATCACTGGCATTAACACTATTAAACAGTCAAGTTTAAGGAGCCATTTGGCCGTGTGGCTTTGTCACATTTGCTGACAGCAGAAAATGACTCAATCTATTACTCTGAAAAATTGCATTTCAATATTTTGAGGAAGATATTCAAGTCAGAATATTGTCCCCACTTTTGCTCCCATGCCACATTTCTGGCTTTACTGAAATCCGTTTTTTAACACTTCCATCAGAGCAAGGACAGTCGGCATACTTTAAAGCTTCTCTCTCTGCTTCCACCTGAGAGTAAAGCTTAGAAAATTGAAAAAAAGAATAGACTCAAGAATGAGCTTCTGCTGTTTTTAGAGAATGAACTTTACATGCCATATTAAAAGCAAGGTTATTTTTTAATACTCTTTATGCTTTTATGAACATGTTACGTGCTTTTAAAAGTATTATGCATAAAGACAATAAGAAAGTTTAAATAAAATCTTTTTTTCCCCATTAGCAGGTATTCAGTGATGTGTCAGATCTTGATAGAACCTAATTTGTCTTCTGTCAACTTTACTTTTGGGTTTCCTGATTCTAATTTTTTGAAAGTTGACAGACATCATGTTATTGTCACTAATTTCTCCCACTCAGCTCTCAGAAGTTCATTGTTCTGAGGAAGAAATTGTCATCTTCTCTCTCCCCTCCACTGGTGCTGCTTAAGAAAGGGAGGATCTTTTTTATGTGCCTCAGTACAAGCTGGTATTCAATTTTAGAGTGTCCTGAGTCCTGTTCTAGAAAGTTCTGACTTGCTTGCTCTTCAGTCCTCATAACTTCTCTGTGCTGAAGGAGAGAGGGTAAAAGGGTGAGTTTGCAGTGCCCTAAAAGGAGAAAGCCCATGAGCTGATGCTTAGCTACTGGGGGACACCTGCTTTAACACATGCAGTTAAATGAAAGCTTTTGCAACTGACAGAATCTGGCTTCATCCACAGAGCAGACCAGCAAACACACTTCAGTGTTTTGTCATTACACATACTTAGCTAAAGCTTCTGCAACCTTCCCTTTGACATACAGCTTTTTCTCTGAACTACTCAGTCGGTGACATTTAAATGGCTAATTTAGTGCAACCCAGTTGGTGGACTCTGTTTACTATCTAATTTGGGGTCCATCCCTGGGGCAGGCAGACTGCTGACTGCTCAGACCACCTCTGACAATCATGGCCTGAGAAAAATTAGGAATTTGGAGGAGTAATGTTGGCATGTTGGAAAAGCTTTTGTGTCTCTGTGGTCTGAGCCTGGCCTCATGCCTTGGAGCCTGGTGGCAGCCACTGAGAAGGATCAGCCTCATGAGCAGGGAAACATCTAGGCCTCATGCTCATGCGCCTTGATAGAATTCTTTTCTCACTTTGTCTTCTTTTACAAAATCTAGGGTCATGTGAATACATGGCTAGGACCTTGGAAGGGGTCTAATGAATTCTCTTTGCCTTTGTGGATTTTTGCAGTAGTTCATCTCCCATCCTAACTTCCCCATCGTGTGATCTCTCTCCCCTTTCCTAACTTCTTCTGAGTTATACACACTTACTTTGAGGTGGTTTTCTCCTCATTCCACATTCTCTACTGTTAGGTGATTGCATGAATGGTTTGTTAGGATGGCTCAGCTTAGGATATTCTGACACAGTCATTAATAGGGTCCTTTTTCACTCTCGAAACTGACCCAGTTTGGATGATAAGGCTTGTCACTTCCTTATTGCTTTTAGCAACTTTATTATTACATTTCATTATACTTCGTTATTACATTACATATTGCTCATATGAAATTGCTTAGTTTATGGCCATATTTACTTTTCCTCCTAACCTAATTTTGGCCATCCACAGTCCCCCCCAAATACAGTTAATGTCTGAGTGGGAACCAATCAGGGCTGGCATTGGATGCTTTATTATCAGTTTGCCCTACCAGCAACGTGAGCAAAGTATCCAGACTTATCTGTAAAACCAGCAGCGCAAACCGTGAACATCCATCCACATAACGGTTATTCTATCTCAGGACAAACACTTCCCTGAACCCAAAAACTGACCTTCCCCATATACTTTCTTATTTATTATAAAATTGTCCAAGCTAGGTACTTCCACTTACCGTGACAGAATATGTGGTTTGGGAAGAAAAATCTCAATGGTTTGTTTCTTTTGGAGGTGACTGTTTATGGTCTGTTTATTTGACATATACCTCGACAAAATGGTTTATATGAATGTGGTATCAGCCTAAACAAGAGCCTAGGCTCTTCACTGATTGGCTCTATGACCATGGACATGGGGGTCATGGGAACCGAGTGGAATCATACATATTAAATTAGTTTTAAAAATTCAAAGTATTATATGCAAATGTGATTGGCCCGTTGCTGTTGTTTGTTGTTATGAAGATTATGGACCAAAGGAGCTCTGGTGAGGGTGTCTACCCAATGAGGCTCCATCAGCAGAGGCTACTTAAAGACCACTGCTCACATCTCCTGTGTTCTGATGATGTCTAATATTGATTATAGACTTGGCCATATTATCATAAGAAGAACATTGATTTTATATGCACTGTGTGAAAGACACAGTATCCTATCTTACCCCTCCCCCCACACACACCTTTAGTGCTGGGGTCAGGGGACACAGCTCTAGCACCAGAACAACATCTACGTGTAGGACTTTGGAGGTCAGTTGACGTTTCTAGACATCTGTCCTTATTTCCACAGTGAGGAGTTGAGAATAGATCTCCCCAAGCAATCCACTGATGACTCTGACACCTACAGTCTAAGTGACACTCACTTGCCTGGAGTCCTGCAGGTCCTAATTGATTTGTCTATTCTTACTGCCTCTACAACCCCTTCCTCCATATCTCTTCTTCCATCACAGGTCAATCTTCTCCAGTGGCCATCTACAGTGTCTCCCTGTTACTCTTGGGATAAAGACAAGCCCAGTCCTCAGGCCTCCAAGCCTGTCCTGCTCTAGCTTGCCTACTTCTTCACCTTACTTTGCCTTGTCACACCTCTCTAGCTACACTAACTTCTTTCAGCCACACTCCTGCCTCTTTGCCTGGCCAACTCCTACTCACCCTCCTGTCTCCAGCTCAAGTGCTACTTCCTCAGGAAAGCTTTCCTTGGATCCCTGACCTGAGCAGACCCCTTCCTGCCAACTTCGCCAGCATTAGGTCTTTCCTCCATAGCTCATGTCAAGCACTGGAAATTTATATGAGTTCATTGACCGCTTGATTCCTCCCTCTCTCCCCACCCTGAACATAGCTCTTTGAGGATAGAAACCATCTTTGTTTACTGCATAACCTCATATACCTGGCATGTGGAGGTGTTGAATAACTCCTTTCTGAGTGAATACCAAAGTAGATGAAATACACATAAACTCTTAGATAATTTTAAAACTCCCACATATTGTGATTCTATGTTTTTTTATTCATCAATTCAGGGCTATTCAGTATGATTCTTATATGGGATGTCCCAATAAGGTCCTAGTCCCATTATTTCTAGGAGTCTAATTTCAAAGAATCTAACACTAGGGATTTAATAAATTAAGTGGACACAGGTATTTTGGAATTCTTTCCAAGATTTGAAATATGAGTCATTTAAGTAAGAGAATCAGAATCCAGAAAAGCCCCACAGAACTGATGGTGAGCAAGGCTTCTCTGTGGATCTGCTTCTGGCCAAAGCTGCCCGAGTTCCCTGCTGGGATGAAACTGATGTGATAACTGCACAGAGAGCTTGGCTCTTCATGAGCCCATGGGGTGTAGGTCCTGCGATGCTCTAGTTGTCTTTATTCAGTCTTGGTTCTCCTGGCTTCTCTCGCTCCCTCCACAGTTCTGGGCTCTGATTCATCTGAAATTCCACCCAAGCCCCCTGTGTTTATTAAGTCTGTAGCTTCCAGGGGGCAGCTTCTTCCTGATGCACGTCTCTCCTGAGCTCCACTGGGCTTTGGTATTCAGCTCCGTCCCCCTTTTCACATCCTCTGCTCCCAGCAGACCTGCCTTCCGATTCCCCAGTGACTCAGCATGACTTCACGAGGGTCTTCATTTTGATGTTTTCAATTGAAGCAGACTTTTAAAAGCCTCTACCTTTATTGACAGTGAGGGAAAAAATGCTCTAACTCAATAAAATATATCACCTGAGGTTTAAACTACATTAAAAAACAAGGTTCTTGACATGAAAAGGAACTTTCATTCTGTAAGAGAGAACAGGTGAAAAAAGGGTCAATAAATTGAGGGAGAATTCCCCGTAAGGCAAAATTAGACAAATTTAAGGCAAGAAGATAGTTTCTCAACCTTGACTATATATGAGGATCACCCATGAAGCGGGAGAAATGTGGACATCAGGGCTGAGATCCAACACTGCTGATTTCAGTGGACCCGGGGCAGGGGGCTGCAGAAACTTAGGACCACTGGTCATTTGGACACAGATGCCCAGGGACAAAGCTTTAAACTCTTCTGGAAGCAGCAATATTCATAGCCAAAGCATTTTGCTCTGGAGTCATCCTCAGGGATGAGCAGCCATGCTGGAAGGAACTGATGGGTAAAGACTGGGCATATAGGTCTTGATTAGACAACACGGTGGTTCTACTTCCTTGGGTGGATGAAATGTTCATGCAATAGACATTTAAACATGACACATTTGGGGCATGATTTAAAGACTATTTTGACTCTACATGTTGCTTATTACTCAAATGCTTCTGATGGCATTATTAGGAACATAATTTTCCTTTTTAGATGAAGGAAGAATCATGTGGAAAGATCCAATGTTGTACCTATTTTAAATTTTTGAAGGGAACTGTGAGTCTGTTGCTAGTATTTCTCTGTAAGCATCTTCCATCTTTGCTTTGTGTTTAGAGTATGGAAAGTGTTCCCCTTCCCTAGCCAAGTGCAAATGCATTTTTGTTCCACTATCTGAAGACATTTCAGCCTCACCTCTGCTTCTCACAGCACACTGTCTCTACCACGCCCCAGGGTGGGAGCAGCATGTGAGCCTGTGAGGAGGCAGGAGGCTCTGGTTGTGTGCACTGAGACTGACGCACATTAGCCTGCACTCCAGGCCACCTGGCTTCCATGGTCACTAAAGCACAGCACGAGGGATGGCACTTTTGCTAGGGAAGCAATGAGTGAAGAGTTGTGAGATATTCATGTCTAGACAGAGTGTGATTCTGGGTATCAAATTAACTGGAGGCTGCTTAACTGTTTCCAACTATAAACATATACATGCTTATTGTAGGGTATTAGAAACTATTTAAAAATATGAAGGATAAAATAAAAATTCTTTGTAAACCAACTACTCAGAAATAACTTTAGCAACATTTTGCATTTTGCATATATCCTTCCAATATGAAATATATATAAAATGTTATTCCAAATATCTATCAACTATTTATATATAATATATCACACCCATATAACATTTACATCTTAATACATATTATGTATTTAATAATGGGAAGAATATCACAAAATATTGCTAAAACTATTTACTTATTGTGCGTGTGTATATATATATATATATATCCACATATATACACAGAAGCAGAGACATAAATTACTTTAAAATTTGGATATTATTAAGTTTTTATCTAACATTATGTTGTGACATCTTCCCACAGGATTCAAGATACTTCAAATATATGATTTGTAACAGCTATGTGATCCATAATGCTATGATCACAATGAATTCTTACTCTATTTTGGGCCATTGATATTGTTTTTAAATATTTATTATTTATAAAGGAATGCATCAGTGAATAATCCCGAGCTTACATTTTTGTCTATATCTTTGATCATATTAACTTGTAGCTCCTTTAATAAGCCCAAACCAGGGAAGACTATTTTAATTTAGTGTCTCACTGGAATTGAGTCAAGAAACATTTCCAAAATGAACTCACTGAATTGCTTTCTAAATCTCTTGCTCTCAGAGGAAGGAAAGGAACCTAAGAAAGCCCCTTCTCTTCCTAGCTTTACAGGCACAAAGCTCTCTTTTTTGTCTGTTAAGCACCTGCAGATTCAGTGGGAACCCTCGTTAAGAAAGGTACAAAAAAAAAACAAAAACAGAAAGGGACAACAGACAATACTATGGCTACCTTAGTGGCTATTTCGTCACAGCTTTTCTGTGTGACATTCATGTATCTCAGAGGACATAAGTTTGCTCACAGAGTGTTTGATTCTATATACAAAATTTTGCTATGCGGGAGCTCTGGTAAAGAAACATACCCATAGGGTTAAGAAAACAATCCATAAAACCTCAGCAGGAAGGACCTCATGCTTTGAAAGAGCTGAAGACTGATAACAATTGATTAATGAGATGTCAGAGTCACTGAAGAGATGAAATCACTAATTACTACCTAACCTGTTTTTAGATCTAGTAGACTAGAGTTTTACAATTTCCAGCATCATCAGCCTTAATCAGACCATGACATGAATGCAAAGTGTAATTTCCACCACCAGAATTTTAGTAATCAGCTCAATAAAAAAAATGAGAAAACATACATTTAGTTTAATTTTCATCTTGGGGAATGAGAATTTGGAGTCATGACTTAGAGTTTCTAAGAAAAGGAAATTCAATAGTGATATGATTCAATGCACACTCCTTCCTTCATCCAGTGCAGATGGGCTAGCTGTTCGAGTGTTGTCTCCTGCCAGCTTGTGTTGGGGAGACATGTGCAGTTCCTCTCTCCGAGGCTTGTTTGGAGGAGATCTTTGGGATGTCACTGGGGTTGGGGAGGCACTTTTTGCTGCAATCAGGCCCAAATCACCAGCCCCGGTGTCCCATATGCTCATGCAAGCTCTGTTCTTCTGCTTCCCTCCCCTTCTACTGTCCCTGCCACATCCAGCACCTACGTCTCCTGTACCTCTGCTGTGTCTCTGGCTTGTCTCCTCGTGGTGACATTCCGCACATGGCCCTGGTGTGGAAGTCTCTGCCCACAGCCAGGCTTCACTCCATCATGATCATGTTTTATTGGTGTTATCCCTGGAGGTCTGCCTGCTCGGGACTACTGTCAGGCTTTACCCGCCTTTTGTCAGATTGAGCGATATGCTTAGTCTCTTTAAGCTCCTGTCTCTTCATCTGTAGAATGAGGCTCATAAGACCAATGTCATAGGTTTTGAGGACTAAGTGAGGTAATATTTAGTTGGCACATGGTGTGGGCTGAGTGTTAATAGTATCAATAACAATAAAGTTGGAAAGTCAGTTGGGAGCTCTTCAAAAGTCAGGGAACTGGCTCAAAGCTTCTTGTTTTATAACCACAGGACCTAGCACAAGGTAGAACATTTGTAGATGATCAATACTTACTTGTTATTTGACTCATTCCTAGAGTTCGGTGGTTATCTATTAGTATTACCTTTCTGGGAGATGTCTGGCTTTCCCGATTGTGACCTGTGTGGTATCTGGCCACGTGTAACTCCAAGGCTGCAGCCTCTTTTCCATCTTATACATGACCAGGAATGTGTTCATAAATGTTTACCAACCAGCTCTAGAAGATAAAGTTCTAATGTGAAGTGTTCCTGGATTCCTGTGGTATGAATAGCTTCACCAGGGCCCATTTCAAGCTACCATCATGACATGACTTTGGAAACCCTGGAAATTTTGCAGTGGACTCTCTGGAGCTGCTGGACACACCACAGTTCACCCTCTGTAAAACTAGAAACTAGGGGGCTTAGGTGGTGCATGACTCTGACCTCAGAATTCACTGGAGTTGGGCTGGTGTCCTGTGCACCATTTACCTTTCCTGAGACCCTGGGTGAAATCCAAATTCACATTCAAAAATCCATCTTCCAAAGCACATGGCAGCACTTTGGGTCATGTTGTTGGGTCTCCCCCACAATCCTGGTGGTCACAATGAGAAAAGTCAAAATTCACTTGCTTTATGGGCTAGCCATTTCATCAACAGGAGACCTCTTGCTTGTCATAGGGTATGAAAATGGATCTATTTAGCACTGTCAATGAATTCCTTGGAATTATTGTCTTTTCTGGCAGAAGAACTTTTCATTCTGAGCCATCATTCAGCTGTTAAATGAACAAGGCAAGTGCCATGCCATATATGTTCATTGGAACATCCCCCAAAGGGCTGTTGCCCAGGGCCACTTTGGTAGTACCCAGCACCGTTCCATTGGCTGCAGTGGGAACGATGCCTCCCGCAGTTGGGATATGCTGCTATCCTTTCTATTTTTATTTATAGGTGTTCCCTACTATACTCAGGGAGAAATTAAGACCAAAGAGCTAGAAACTCAGAAATTTTAGAAGGGTCTAATAGAAGAGTTTCTCCCACTCAGATCTATAGAAAAGGGGTCAGCCCCTATTTAACTCTATGGAAGATAAATGGTCTGTATCCAATTTGGCAAAGATTTACTGAGTGGTTACCACCTGTAAGGACTCTGCTAAATGCAATTATTACATTATAATGCCTCAGTGTACCCAGCACAAATTTGCAGCTTCCCATCACCCTGCCCTAGAAATCTCTTTTATTAAGAAGCACTCTGTTCACCTTCTATTGGTTAGATCGTATACTTCAGTGTATTCTATTGTTCACCCTGCTGGGTACAATAGGGATAAAGAAGATGCACAGGACTAGGCCACCTTCAAAGAGCCCTTATCTTGTAGGGAGGCCACATGGGCATGCATGATGATCTGAGAATGAAAAAGTAAGCATACCACTCAACAGGGACATACCGACTTTGTTTAAAGCCCAGACATATGAGAATTCATCTGTCTAGATGAATGCTGTCGACTTTAAACTAATTACTTTTGGAAACTGAGTGATTATTCCTCCAAAGCTGCTACTATTGTCCAAACTGGGTTTACATTTCCTTTTCAGGAACTGCTTACAGAATCCATGACACATTCTTTTGGATAGCCAGTTAGCATAATTTTTTGAGGGTGGATTTAGGACAAATGACAAATTCTTTGGTAAACTTACAGTCTCATAAACTGACTTCACAAATGCGGCAGATATTATAGGTTGGCTTATTCAATATCTATCCAGCCCTTATCCTTTTGCTTTCTTTTATTACAGAGGCCAGGAAACTCAAATAGTCAATCTGGCATTTGTGTGCAGCTCAGATGGCCAGGCGATAATACGTAGGTGGAAGTTCTTGGGAAGGCTTCTTTTCTTTCTTTCTTTCTTTCTTTCTTTTTTTCTTTCTCTCTCTCTCTTTCTTTCTTTCTTTCTTTCTTTCTTTCTTTCTTTCTTTCTTTCT
>NW_023270415.1:9473482-9731193 GCF_011800145.1 Mirounga leonina
TCTTTCTTTCTTTCTTTCTTTCTTTCTTTCTTTCTTTCTTTCTTTCTTTCTTTCTTTCTTCCTTTCTTTCTTCTTTCTTCCTTTCTTTCTTCTTCTTTCTTTCTTTCTTTTTTTTTTCTGTTTAACAGGCAAAACCTTGGGTGGAGAAAGTTTTTGGCCTTTTGTCTTCTTCTGTGCCCGGAGGAACTTCTAGATCCTTCTAGATCCTGGGGGAGAGTATTAACCAGTTTACAAACATGAGGACATATTGAGGACAAAATCCTAAGGATGGTTGGGCAAAATAGGAGGAGGTGGGCTCCTGACAACATCAGGGGATGGCCATCCCAGTCCTGGACTTTATGCCTCTGGATGTCCTGTTACATGAACAAAATAGACCTGTGACCTGTTAAGCATCCGCTTGTCTGGTTGTGCATGACTTACAGAGCAATGGATTCCTGACAGAGTACTGAAGATAATTCCATAAGAGGAATTCTAAACATGGCTTGAACCGTAGCAGAATTATTGAAATGGGTTAAGATGATTTGGGTTTTGATGGCAAGGGAGGGATCTGACATTTACCTAGGCTCTCCTTTATGCCAGGCACACTTCAAATGTTATTTCTTTTAAGGAGGTCAATGAAATCAGAGTTGGTATCATTCCCACAGCCACCAAATGGGAGGGCTGAAGTTCAAACTGAGGTCTTGATGACTCCCAAGATGTGGATGTGTGTGTGTTGGGCGGGTTGCTAAGAGACATTTCAAGTAAGGAACAATATTGATAAGAACAATGTAGGTAGGGAAAACAATAAGAAACTTGGCCTGGCTGGAGTGTAGAATTCGTTTTGAGAGTACAGGAAGATAAATGTGGGCCGAGAAAAGCAGAGCCCGATTATGGAGGGTCATGAATCTTAATCCAGTGACTAAAGCCACTGGTTAGTAGGAAGCAATTGTGCGTTCTTTAGAAAGGAAATGATATGGTATGTTCTTGGAAGACTTATCTGGCACCAGGTTTCACTATAAACAAAAAAGGAAATAGATTTAATCAAAACCAAATTAGATTACTTTTTAGAAGACTACTTTTGCTAACATGCTATTTCTTAGATTATAATTCTTGAGTACCAGGAACAATTACTATGCTTGCTTGATAAACAATTCCCCAGCTAGGAACTTTAGGTAGATAAGAACACAAGGGTAGGTGTTCATGGAATAAATGGAAGAGAAATTTACATCTTGCCTTATGTACCTTTAGCAACTTTGCATTCTTAGTGCTACTATTTCTCAAGATTTGATAAAGGATAGAAAAGCATATTACATCTCAGATAGCAGTAGAACATCAGAAAACTCTTTGATAATTTGAAATTGTGCATGACACAAAATAGCAGAAAATTGTTAATTGTTTGGGAGGCTGGTTTGATAATGCTAAGCTGCCTACATTATATCTAGTATTTAGACTCTCTTTCTGGTATAGTGATAGCCCTTTTAAAAGTTAAAAGTTAGCTGTTCAGTCTTTAATGAAATAGGTGGCTTGATTCAAACTTTTCTTTTCTTTTTTATTCTTTTTCTTTCTCCTTTTTTCTTTCCTTTTCTTTTTTTCTTTTTTCTTTTTTTTTTAGTGTAAGAGACTTATTTAATTTAAGAATCCATCAAAGTACTTTTCTGAGGTTTTGTCAACATCACAGCATTTACGACGATTTAACTATAGCAGGAGGCTACTGAGAGTAGAGACCAAACTTGGAATTAAAATTGACGTTATGTGCATATTACAAAACTATTATCCACAGAATCCAATGACTATCTGTCCAATCATTCTACTTTTCCTGAATATAATGATGTTTCCATTTTCTTTTTCTCCAAATACATTGTCTGTCAAGTCTAGACTGTAGACCCTGGGATTATTATATATAGGACATCATTAATAGATTTTTTTTTTTTTTTTGAGAGAGAGTGGGAAGGGGAGGTGCAGAGGGAAAGAAAGAAAGAGAATCTTAAGCAGGCTCCACACTCATGGAGCCTGACTCAGGAGTTAATATCATGACCCTGAGATCATGACCTGAGCTGAAGTCAAGAGTCCAATGCTTAACTGACTGAGTCACCCAGGCCCCCCAATAGGTGTCTTATATAGAATTATGCATAAGTAAAGTGTATTAATTATTAAGATAACTTGGAAGAGATTTGTATCAGTGTGCTTTCCTTTACACTAAATTAATATCTTACTTAAGTTTTAAATACTTTACTTAAGATCTAGCATTATCAGAAGTGTCTGTATGTTGCTAAAATCTAAGCTACGTTAAAGTTCTATTTATTTCAAGAAGATGTTTTGACCATTTATTATCTAGAGCTACTCAGTCTGCTTTAAAGTTTTCTGAGGATGGGAGAAGATTGCCTTCTAAGTACTGATGCTTGTCAGGAGCCCTTTGGTAGCCTCGGGGTGAGGCCATATTTCATTCCAAAGCACCACAGGCTTCTCTTCACTTAACCTAAGGAGACATTAAGTGTCTAAGAGGCATAACATAGGACAGTTTTATTGTGATGATTCTGTTTCAGTGGGTGACAATGCTGAAGCTGTTATTGCTTGCCAGTGGGCACTTTAAAATTTCTTTAAATACTATTATTTCTCTCCCAGCAGGCATCCTGTCTTATCTCCAACTGCAATAACAAAACACCACAGAATGAATGGCTTAAACAACAGACATTTATTTCCCACAGTTCTGGAGGCTGAGAAGTCTAAGGTCAAGGTGCCAGCAGATTTGGTTCTTGGTGAAGTTTTTCTGGCTTGCTGAAGGCTACCATCTTGCTGTAGGCTGCCATCTTCCTGTGTGCTCACATGACCTCTTCTTTTTTTTTTTTTAATTTATTTGACAGAGAGATACACAGCGAAAAGAGGGAACACAAGCAGGGGGAGAGGGAGAGGGAGAAGCAGACTCCCAGCTGAGCAGGGAGCCCGATGCAGGGCCTGATTCCAGGACCCTGGGATCATGACCCGAGCCGAAGGCAGACGCTTAACGACTGAGCCACCCAGGCGCCCCACATGACCTCTTCTTTGTGTGAAGATGGACAAAGAGCTCTGGTCTCCCTTTCTCTCTGTAGAAGGATGTTAATCCTTTTATTAGTACAACCGTCATGACGTCACTTAAACATAATTACCTTCCAAAGCTTCTTATCATTGGGGGATAGGGCTTTGATATATGAATTTGGGTGAGACACAAATGGTCAATCCACAACACACCATTCGCCTTCCTCCAGCCTAAAACCCTCTCTCCTTTCTCTTTACTTTCCCTGTTTGGGTACTAAAGAATGGGAAATTTCCTGAAATGGCTTCTATTTTATAATCTTACTTTTTTGTTTATTTTTTCTTATGAAAAAAGAGTATTTTAAAGGAGTTGTAGTGCAAAGCCAGCAAATCTTTTAGAGGACTTTAAAGCCAACTTTTCTGAGCTGTGCTGAAGGGACAGCTTTCCCTCTTCCAAGACAGCTTTCCCTCCCCAAAGCCTCATGATACAGACAACCACATTTTGCTTGTATTATTTTTTATTAAGGTATTTTGAAATCTTTCCCACATAAATGGATCAGTAGGGAGATAATGAATACAATTGTCAATAAATAACCCAATTGTTTGGAACATAAAATAGGGAACTTCAACCAGGTTTTGCCAGTAGCTGATAACAATACTCCTGGTGGCATAAAAGGTATCTTGCAGTTAAACAAACAAAGACAAAAAACAACCACAGTTCCTGAAATAGTAAAGTCATGGTGGAAATCTCAAGTTACTTAAAAAATTTCCAAAGGACATAGTCATCTCAAGAACAACAGAATTGAAATAGGCACTTTGTCAATTTATGTGGGGTTAAAAATACTTTGTATTTTTAATGATAATTTTAGATTTTAACTTTAGCTCAGGAGTTCTGCAAATACCTGAAGGAATTTCAGTGTTGCTCACCACCTCTCCTACACACCCTTGTCAAACTGCAGGACTGCTATTGTTCTAAGTTTTAGTATTCGTGTTATTTTCTATGTGGAGACAGAATTTAGAAGTGTTGCTCTTTTACTACCTTGTTTGGATAATTCTTCCTCTTTCTGGAGGGAAGTATGACAATAATCATATAGAATTTATGGTCCAATTTTGTCTCCTTCCATTAGAAATTTTCATCCAAAGTGCAAAACATCCAAAATAGAATGAAATCTCAGTAGAAAAAATGATGGTTGGGGCTCCTGGGTGGCTCAGTCGGTTAAGTGTCTGCCTTTGGCTCAGGTCATGATCCCAGGGTCCTGGGATCAAGCCCCTCATTGGGCTCCCTGCTCAGCAGGAGCCTGCTTCTCTTCTGCCCCTCCTCCTGCTCATGTGTTCTCTCTTTCTAAGAAATAGATAAAATCTTAAAAAAAAAAAAAGGAAAAGAAAAAATGATGGTCTGTTGGTGGGTGCTGGTGGTACAACCTATCCCCAAAGAACAAGTTCCCATTCCGGGCTTCTGACCTCTGTGAAGCTCAGATGAGGTGCATTGATTTATCATGCAGTGATGTCTAAGGTATTGATGCTTTAGGAGGGAATGAGCAATCTCACTTGCAGATTGCTAGCCATAGTACTTACTCCATATAAACCTGGTATCAGTTCCAAAGTTTATGAGACTTTGAAACATGAGAGGTTGGGAATGGGATGGATTAATGCAGCTGCTACTGGATGGGATAATCAGAGGGCTCTAAATGCAAGCTGATTCTCCAAAGAGCTCTCTTTGGTGGAATGGTAGAAACAGGCTGCAGACATGGCGTTAAGGCTCCACTTCCCTTCTTGAGGATGCCTCTCTCTTCTTGGTCCCAAACACTGACCACTTTGGGGCCTCTGCCAGGTGTTTTTTTCAGCTTTAAGAGAAACTCTCTGTTTAGTGGGAATGTAAGGTCTGAAATTGAGCCCAGGAGTAAAAGGCATGAAGATGTTTTCTGTGGGTGACTACATCCTTCTGTGGAGTCCAGAACTTTGTTGAGTGCTTGCTCACTCTCTGCCAGGCCCTGCTCCAGGCCTGAGGGTGCTGAACAATATGACAGAGCCAGCTGCTCTCCTGGATGACCTTGTGACTCATTGAGGGAGCTGACAATACGCAAGGGAAAAATGGGTAACAAAATAATTGCCGATGGTGATTAGAGCACTAGAGACAATAAACAGGATTCTAGAAGAGAGAAGAATCTTGTTTCAGACTCATTTTGGGTAAAGTAATTTGGAAAGACCTCTCTGAGAACCTGATCTGCTTGTAAAGTATGAGAAGGACCCAGCAATGGGTAGAACCAGAGGACAAGCATTTGAGGCAGAGGGAACAGCAGCTACAAAGAGGTTGAGGTCCTTTTCACTCTGGACATGGACTGATTTGGTTCACTCTTGAAGAGAGGACATATCTTTTAGCTACTTAAATGTCTTTTAGAATCTTACTCTCATGAGAAATAATTGTTCCCATCTGCTCTTGATTTTGACATTGGGTATGGATAAATGGAAGGGCTGATTTTCAAATATTATATCCTCAACTGGATGAAGGAGTGCTAAGTTTTCTGTTTTGTTTTGCCATTTGTTGTTTTTTTTCTCATGGAATTGGTTTTCAACCATAAGCAAAATATGGCTTTAATGTTAAAATCTGATTAATAAAAAAAAGCATATGTATGCATGGTCTTCTTTTTTTTCTCTCTGTTCTACCCAAATCATGAATATGGGCTTATTTTAAAAGTAAGTGTGAGGGGTGCCTGGGTGGCTCAGATGGTTAAGCGTCTGCCTTCGGCTCAGGTCATGATCCCAGGGTTCTGGGATCGAGCCCCACATCGGGCTCCCGGCTTAGCAGGGAGCCTGCTTCTCCCTCTGACCCTCTCCCTCTCATGCCGTTTCTCTCTCGCTCACTCTCTAAAAAATAAATAAATAAAATCTTTAAAAAAAAAAAAGTAAGTGTGAAATGTAAATGCATATGTCACTGGAAAACACACACTTCTGAAGGACTATAAGCCTTCCCTCCCCAAAGCCTAGCAATTGAATTCATTTTATAATAAAGAAGTCATTCCTTACTTTGTCATTTTTTGATAAGTTCTGAATAATTTTCAAAATAAAGTGGGATTTTATTCTTTTTGATAAAGGCAGCAAACACATTGCTTTGACTTTCAAAGTATGACAGTATTATTACTCAGACAAACTTCATTCTTTTCTGAAATAACAGAGTTCTTTATCTTTTCCCTAAACTGTTGTAATAGAAATATGGAGTTACAAAATAACACAGTTAAAAATATTAAAATTTTAGAAAATATGAGCTAATATGTTAAAGACATCTTTGTATTTATACTTAGATTAGAATAATTATTTATACCACACTGTATGTTAACTAACTGAAATTTAAATAAAAATTGGAAAGAAAAAATAGATTAGAACAATTAGTCTATGCTAAACTTATCGTAATATCTTATTACTATTTGTAATAAATCAATATTTATAATTTTGGCAATATGGTGAAATCTACTTTTCAAAATACTGCCATTTTTGGCTGTCATGTTAAAAAGCAAAGATCCTGAGGACACAGATACATGGTTGTGAAATCTGAGTGGTGACCTGGTAAGTCATCTTCCAAATGTTACTCTGTCAGAAGTGGCTTAAATCTTTCTTGGGCCCAAGGGATCTAAACCATACCTGGTGCATGGGGATCATGCCCCCAACATCTTGCTCTTCTGGAGGGCTGGCTCATCTTTTTCTCTCTACTCTTTGTCTTCCTTGTATACCTGGAACTCCTTAGATGCCCAGTTTTTGCTCAGTGAATAAATGAGTCCCTCATTGGCATAATGTCTCCCTTAGAACCAAGTATCCTACTTGCAGTGATAAAAATACTCACTCTGTGCAGATCCTTAGCCATTAGTACACCAAGGTATCAGGTTACTTTGACGAAACCTTAGAAAGCAAGACTAAAGAAAAGATCATTTTCCTTCCTTTCCCCTCCCTTTCTTGATTCCTTATTTCATTCTTCCAGTAGAGAGAAGAGGACCTGCAAAAAACTATCATTGGACAGGCTAGAGATGGTTGCCAGAAGGATGCACCTGAAGAAAGGTGCTAGAAGGAGGGAAAGATAGGATTGGGAACTGAGTCAGTTCAGCCCCTTCCCCCAGGACAAACTGGCCCATCCACATACACTGTTCAGTCATTCATGGTTTCTACTTCAACAGTGAATAGCTTTCTTCAAAATTACACTTTTAAAACATGATTTATAATGGCTACATCATCTTCAATACAAGGATGTCCTATAATTTACTCAACTGAGCCCCTATTATTGGGAATTCAGATTGGTCTTTCCAAGAGTTGTTAAAGTTGGGGCATCAATCCCCCATGAAGCATCTCCCAAGGGCTGGCTCCCCCCTTAGAACAAAGATCCCCAGCCATGCCTCCTGTTCTTTCCAAGGAAGACTACATCTTGGTAGGCCATTCTGTGTCACTCAGCCTGTCCTCTGCTGTCATGCATCGTGGCCTGGACATTCTATTTCCTAACAGTAGTTTTTTTGGCTCTGTAACACATGTCCGTATTTCAAAAGGCACTGTTGTGCCTGTCTCCTGCACTATGAAATATTTAAGGACTACATTTGTCTTAAATGCAGATACTCCTGGCACTGTTTGGGATGCCTTTCTCACGTATCTTTGTCATGCAGTTGACCCTTGAACAACAAGGGGTTAGGATCACTGACCCCCGTGCAGTCAAAAATCCAGGTGTAATTTTCGATTCCCCAAAAAATTAACTACTAACAACCTACCAGAAGCCTTACCAATAACAGTCAATTGACATTTATTTTGTATGTTATATGTATTATACACTTTATTTTTACAATAGTAACTTTTTCTTATTTATTTATTTATTCCTTTTTTGGTATTTCTAAGCAATGCAGTTTATCTGCCAGTTTTTTCAAAGTGTTGTAAATCTCCAAAAAATTTTCCAGCATATTTATTGAAAAAAAAAAATCCACATATAAGTGGACCAGTGCAGTTCAAAACCATGTTGTTCAAGGGTCAACTGTATATCCCTGACTTATACCCTGGCCTATAATCTGAATCCAAGCAGAGATTTTCAGCGACAATGTGGGGAGACAGAATTTGTCCAAACTTGGGTGCTTTTGACCAGGGCCTATAGAGTTAGGTCTGATCAATATAGCTCTTTTCCCACCCCAACTGGGTGTACTATCCTTCAATTCTAACTACCCAGAGCTAGCGTCAGAGTGCATGGATCCTCTACAATCAGCTGTTGAGGAGGAAAAATTTTTCTCTACTCTTCAAGATTCTTTTGGCTTGTCTAAGGACTAAATTGACATGAGACAGGGAGAAAATCAAATTTAACATGAAAAATCAAATTTAATTACATATGTATAGAGGTTCAATAAGAATATGAGGCCCATAGGCTGTCAGGCAATTGAAGCTTATGTGGCATCCAAAGCTAATGAGAACAGGGTAGGAGCCTGAGATTTCAAAGGGAAAGGAGAAAATTTACAGGAGGATGGCCAAGAATACATGGCCAACAAATGTTTGCTAGGCCACTCAGAAATAACAGGGCACAGAGGAATTTTAACAATCAGAATTTGCTAAGATTCCTCCCTGTCTACCACACCTTGTTCACATTACACCGCAGTTATGTATGGTGATAGCTCCCTTCCTGGAGTGGATCTTCTATCTAAATTTTTTCAGGCAGTTTGGGGGAGGCAAAAAGAAAAACTCAAGTTTTCTGTTTCTTAAAAATAATCAGCTCTAAATAACCCACAGATGCCAAAGAGGCACATTTTCGGGTGGCAAATTTTGCTCCCCTACACAGCCCTACTTCAGATGTCAGTTCCAGGATCCCCAGGGCACTCAAACTTCTGATTGATGACCTTCCCAGGTTAAAAAATTCACTAGAATGCCTTGCAGAGCTCAGAAAATGCCATAACTGTGGTTATAGTTTATTATAAAGGATAAACATAGGGCAAAGCCTGGGAAGGATTGCAGAGATTCCATGCCCTCTCCTCATAGCATTAGGACATCATCCTCAGGGCACAATCACATGTACACCAACCAGGAAGCTTCCTGGAGACTAGGTATACAGAATTTTTATTGGAGTTTCGTTACATAGGCACGATTGATTAAATCATTGGCCACATTATTGAACTTAGCTCCAGCTCCCCTTCCCGAAGGCCTGGTGGTTGAAAGTTCCAACCCATTAATTGTGTGCTCAGTCTCTCTGGAGACCAGCCCCCAACCTGAAGCTATTCAGGGGCCCACCAGGAGTCACCTCTTTAGCATAACAAGACACTCCTATAACTTGGGAAATTCCAAGGTTTTTTGGAAGCTCTGTGCCAGGAAGCAGGGGGAAAAGACCAGCTATATTCTTTATTAAACCACAGTCCTGAATTAAGTTGCATAATGGTTCCCTTGAATAAACTAAAATAAACTGGAGGTGGAGAAATACAGAGCAGTCCAAAAGCAGCTCTGTATAGTTATTAATGCAAATATTTGTATAGAGAAATTAAAAGGAAGTTGTTTTTAGCTACCAGGATTTGGCACCATTTGGAAATGACACTGATGCTATCTTTCAGAAGGATTTAAGATTGCCTCAGTGTTCAGTAACTGGGCTAGGTTGTTCAGGTTTCCATTATTTGGCAGAGGATAGAATTCTGAGTGTTACAAGATTAGTGTAGGTGTGTTGATAAGGAAGAGGTGATGATAGGTATTCAGCTAGTTAGGGAAGGAGTTGGATAAAATTTATAGGTCCTTGGACCTCAAGTGGCAAGTGGAAGTCCAAGCTTTTAGGAGGAGAGTCAGGGGCTCTGGGTGTGCAAGGAGGGTGCCATGCATAGGCTGATGGCTGACTGGGGTGGGGCAGTGTGGGGATGGGCTGTTCAGGGTAGATTGGCACCAAGTCAGACTCCTCGGCTTTAGTCCTGGCTTCACTACTTCAGAGCTGGGTAATCTTGGGTAATTTTCACTATTTAGAAGCTGTGAAATCTGAAATCTTCTTAGCCTTTCTGTGCCTCAATTGTCTTATCTACAAAATGGGAATAATAACAAAAATATTTCATAGTGCTATTATAAAGACTTGATGAGGTAATCCATGTAAAGTGCTTAGAACAACTGTTGGCGCCATAAAGAGCAGTCAGTGAACATTAGCTTTTATTGTGCTGACCTGGTGAGGAGGCTCTTAGAATGCAATAAACCTAAATTTCCTCCTATTTGAAAATATATATCTATAATTAACATAAAAAATCTGGCAATGTGAAAAAAACTGTGACTAGGAAAAGAAAATTTACTTAGAGTCCCACCTTCCAAAATAAGCAAATTTAAAAACTGGATGCATTTTTCTGGTCTTTGTTTCTATGCATTAGTTTATTTCACATGGCTGAAATACTTTTATTTTATGATTTTTCATTATCAATGGGATGTTATGTTTTCCATTTTATTGTTTCAATGAGTACATTAAAACATATTTTATCTAATGATAATAATAAGAGAAATAACTACCATTACTTGAATGCCATTCAAATATCAGGTCTGGGTATAGACATTTTCACAAATATTTCCACAATTCTGAACATTTTGCTACACTCCCCACTTTAGAGGTGAGCCTGACATGGCACAGCTCATGCCTGCCAGAGCAGAGGCTGAATAGGGAGTATCATTCTGCACAGGGGCCCAGACACTGCAGCTGATCATCTTTCTATTGTTCCATGTTATTCCAGTTTTCTCCACTTTAAATAATTAAGTGAAGTATACTTTTGTCTTAAGAATTCTCTAACTTACGTTTCATTCTTTCCTAAGGGCAGTTTTGGCACGTCTTCTTGAAACAACATAATTATTATACCCGAAGAAAGGGTGAAACAGCTCAAGGTCTGAAAAAGGGAGACATGAAGAAAACTGGGATTAATACATTCTTTTGGGCCCCAGCCCTAACAGGTGTGTCCAAATCATGTTCTTTTCATTCCCTTGTGTCTGTTATTAGCTATTGCTATTGTTACTATTATTGTTGTTATTACCCCTTTCCCTCAAGGTGTCTTCTGACCTTAATGGTGATGTCCCAGCAGAATTTCTACTAGAAAGTATTGTTTCCCCTTGTAAGTTGGGTTTTTCACCCAAGCCAGTCTGCTATGATTTGGGCTGTGTCAACAAGCCGTTCTTTCTCGGCCCTGACACATCTCCAGATAGATCAAGCTGAGAACCCAAACTCTAGGGTCCAGAGAGATGACAAAAGGCTGCCAAGTCAGCACCTGCAGCATAGCTGAGGGTTTCCTACTGGATTAAAGGCTGGGGAAGGCAATGAAGTGTGGATTTACCTTTTGGGAAAGTACAAAGTTGGTGACTGTCACACTATATACAGGTAATTGTGTTAAGTGCCAAAGGCAGCTGCTTCTTACTTGAAGAATGAACGAGAGGAAGGGACAATCATAGACCATTCTCCCTACATTTTCTTCATTAGAGAAAACAATTACTACTTTTATTTCCAGGGTTATGCTGTGCTTTCAAAGCCATACACTTTTCTTCTTACCATTGCCGAAGAGAAAACGAGTCAGCTATGGATCTGTTGTTAAGTTAGGAATTCAAATAATCCGTGTCAGAAGAGAGATAAACCTGAATAAAGGAACTGTAGGTAGAAAAGAAAAATTGCAGCTTAAAAAACTCAAGGAATGAACATTGAACTCTCTGTGTATAATTAAAAATTATATCACAAAGAACACAATCACAAAAACAAACTGTACCTGAATCTTTTGTGTCCAATTACATGATGTCATGCAGAAGATTAAAAAAAAAAATCTCTGCCCATTTTTATCCATGTGTCAAGGATTAACTCCCCAGTGATATCTTTAAAGGTCCATTTTTATAGTTGCAAAACAATAATTAAGGCTCTTATAATTAACTATCCCATAACTCAAAAACTGAGTGATATGAGCACCTGCTGATATATATGAGACAAGGTAATACTGCCAGTTTAAAATAATTTGAGGGTGCCTGGGTGGCTCAGTCGTTAAGCGTCTGCCTTCGGCTCAGGTCATGATCCCAGGGTCCTGGGATCGAGTTCCGCATCGGGTTCCCTGCTCAGCGGGAAGCCTGCTTCTCACTCTCCCGCTCCCCCTGCTTGTGTTCCTGCTCTCGCTATCTCTCTCTCTGTCAAATAAATAAAATAAAAATAAAAATCTTTAAAATAATTTGATAATTGGTGGGATATGAAAGTACTTAAGAATAAAATTTCTGGAGCAAAACTAAGAACGACTCAGAAATTGCTGAACTTTCATTCACTGCTTTATTTGAAGGATGTTCATGACACAAAGAGGCTAATTCATAATGATGCTGGTACCCATATACATTAAAGTACCTGTGTAATATTTAAAGCAACAGAACGTAGTTCTATAAGCTGGAACCTGGGAAAACGAAGTGGAGCCTAATACCTCCATCACAGCCTTTTGGATAAAAAAAAAGTACTAAGGGAATCAGAAACTAAGAATTGGCAAGACCTTGGAAGATTTCTTTCCTGACTCTCCTCCAAAGCAGTATCATTTGCACTGTATTCTTGTATTTCTTTTCAGTGAAAAAACATCTGGCGACATACATAATTTTCAACCAGGCTGAGTATACTGCCTTGTTTTCTCAAAATGACTGGTAAATTTTTAAACTCGATTTTTCTCAGAGACAATATGCCAAAGTCTAGGCTTTCTTTGTAGTCAAAATTTGTAGCCAAATCAATAGGGAAGAAGAATACACTAGTTATAGCTAGTGTCATCATTTGATGTGCCTATCAGCTCAGGAAGGATTTGGCAGCCCCCTGGTTGGCAATGAGACGTTATTGAAGAGAGTTACTAGGAAGCAGAGCATCTGGACTCTGGTTTCAGCTCTGTTACTCTTCTAATGGAGGGATTTTGGGCATCAGTTGCTATTGCGTAAGCCTCATTTCTTCATTGTTAAAGAACACAATGATGTTGGCTTTGGTGAATAATGCTTAAATTTAGATGGCATTTTACTGTCTTTTAAAAATGGTGCAGGTTGGGATCACATGGATGTGTGTGTATGTGTGTGTGTGTGTGTGTGTATTTATATGAACTGGTAATATCAGTCTCATGATTCTTCTAGGTACCTACTTCATAGAACTTTGCTGGGTAAAATATTTACAAGAGGCCTCTGAGGTGCAAAGCCATAAATGTGGAATAAGGTGTCTTAGAAGGAAATAAACTCCCCACTGTGGGAGGCTGAGGGACAGAGCGTCCAGATGCTGTGGAGGAGGCTCAAAGATCAGTCTGGTTATTGATTTATATTGACCCGTAAGATTCCTGGCAGGCTGGAGGGTCTATGGTAGTGTCTTTGAACACCGTAAAATGTTGTACAAACTAAAATATCATTGTTAAGGAAGACAAAGATTAAAATAAGTCTTCTATTGGAAGAGCTCAGCCACAAAAATATTTAAAAAAGAATTTATCCTTTTGTAATCCTTGAGAAAAACATTGTAACTGTTGGCTTTGGACAGTGTAGCTGCATTTTTTTTTTTTGCTATGCATTACTTAACAAGGTTCAGTTAAGAGTATAAATCAATTATTTCAATGCTTCCTTTCTTATCCTTCATATGCCATTCCACGTGCTCTTCATTTGTTTGGCAACTTTTGGACATTTCAATCATTTTGAGACAAATGGGAAATTATATTGGTCCTCTAAGTCAGACCTCCTTATAATCTGTGAAGATATGACTTTAGTCAAGCTGTTCTCATTGGACTCTTTCACAAAGGGCAAATACCAAAAACATCAACTCGCTGCTATCACTCGAATAAAGACATTATTTCTTGAAAATCTAGAGAATTAAATGAAAATTTTAGAAAGAGATTATATCTTCTCGAAAAGGGGATCCAACAGAAGGTATATGTTTTACAAGTCAGAGGTGGAACTTAGTCTCCTTACAGTAATACTTTATACAAAGTTCATGCTCCAGGAGGTGGCTGACAGGCTATGTCAGAACATGTGGAAGAATTAGTTATGGAAGGGCGCCTGGGAAGCTCAGTCGTTAAGCGTCTGCCTTCGGCTCAGGTCAAGGTCCCAGGGTCCTGGGATCGAACCCAGCATTGGGCTCCCTGCTTGGCGGGAAACCTGCTTCTCCCTCTCCCACTCCCCCTGCTTGTGTTCCCTCTCTCACTGTTTCTCTCTCTGTCAAATAAATAAATAAAATCTTTTTTTAAAAAAGAATTAGTTATTCATCCTGCCATAAGGAAACCACTTATTTGGTTTGGATAACAGAGAAGAGGAGAAAATCAAAGTCAGATACTCTAGATCATTTGAAATATTTGTTGCAAAGCCAGCATGTATCAAATGCCCACTCTGTGCCAGGCATCCTACATGTATAATCTTATTTGGTCCTTCCTATAACACTTATTATTTCCATAGTGGAAGAACATTTTGTGAAAGGGAATTGACATTTTGTACTACCTCAGGAAGCAGTAGTAAGAAAGTTGGGTGAAAATTACTGGCAGTTATCATGTGGTTCTCCGTAATAAAAGACAAGGGGGGGCCAAGTTGCACCATCCCTCCCTTCACGACTAGTCTGCTGGTGTGGCCCTTTAGACCATGGCTCCCTCCCTGTACTCTCCCACTGGGACCTCTGCCCTCCATCAGTGACAATGTCCCCTGCCAATGGAAGACTGGTCAGTCAGACCATTCAGTGACATTTGTCCCTTGCTTGATGCCCCAATTTAACCCACCATCAGGAGAAAGTTTGAAAAGCATACTTTTCCCCACAGGGAACTTCCTCATAACATAAATAAACCCTGCCACCAGCAGTCTTATCACAGCCTGGATTCTGACATAGGATGGAAAGTGGGACTAGATGATTTTTCCCTCCCTCACTCCCATCTCAGTGTTTCTTGATTATATTAGCTGAAAAGTGAATGGACTTTGTTATTTTAGAAGTACCCCACTGGCTTCTTGGAAAAAGCCCAGTTACTTTCTGAAATGGTCTTAGCTTGGCTCAAGCCTAATCAATTGCTGAGCCAAAGTGGCTCAGAAATAGATGAAAGTCACAATCAGGAAATACTATTTTCCTACAACCTTACGGAAACACAATAGAAAGCAACAGGTCTTGTGCTATATAAATCACACTTGAGAAAGCACAGTAAGTAGACTGTATATTTACTATCAAGACTTTTTTTTTTTTACAAGTTTTAGTTGTCAGTAAAAGTCACACATAATATTTCACTTTTATAGTGATTCAGATGAAATGATCAATCATTTATCTAGCACCTATTCATCGTCACGAGCCTAATGATCTATGTTATCTAAATGTGGATCTAGAAATAAATGCATTTTGTGTGTGAGGGCAGCAATAGAGGGATAGTGGGATGCTAGCCTGTTTGGAAAACATCCGAATATTGGCTCAGGAACTGGACTCAGTGGGGCCAATTCTGGGAGCAGGTGGTTTTCATGGGTAACAGAAGAGGACAGTGGAATTCAACTCTGTAGTGTCAAGATGATGAGTTAAATCCACATGGACTCGAGGTTCATGGCCATGAATATGGAATCAAGAGGAGGAAAGTAGGCAGAAAGTTGGTTAAAAGGGAAGGGTAAGGTATTCCTGAGTCTACCTCAACATAATGAACCCTTGCTGGTATTTGGTAGCCAGGAAATAGTCGTTGGATGGATGAATGGATGTGTGAAGAATGACAGCTTGAGAGATTTGCCTTTTGAGGTCTATGGGACATGACAATAGGGGGCACTGGCCAGGATACAAAGGTGAGAGGTAGTAGAGCAGGCAGCAAGGTGACGGATCTGATTCCTGCACACAGATGAGTGAAAGAGACATGGACATAATAACTGCAATAGAGGATTGTCGGAGAATTGGACACCAGGAAAGTGTTTATGCAGAGGGGTGGAAGATAAGGAAGATTTCAAAGCATGATTTGGGGGAGAACATAAAAAGGTGGAAGGGAAGTAGGGAGTAAAAATACGGCAAGAGGAAAATAAGGCACCAGAGAATAGCCTAATGCAGCCAGAGCATATAGTGTGTGCAGACAAGCCACAAAAGCAGTCTGAGACCAGAAAGGGTAGAACTTGAATTCTAGGCTAAGGACTTAGAGCAGCGTACGTAGCAATCACTCCTCCTTCCTATCAGAATAGATGTGAAACATGGGACAGATATACAAGTTAGTTCTACGAAGTGTTCAGCACGTGTTGCAATATAACAGGACAATATAACAGGATACTCGTAATGGACTCTCTGAAGGATGGAAGTAGTGAACATTAGCAAATGAGTGAAAGAGCAGAACGAGGGAAATTTAAATTATTACATACAAATTCTATAAGATGTGTCTGTTTTCTCAGGGCTTATAAAATATAAAACAGGACAGCAAAGAAATGCAAAGCAAAAGGACAGCTAGTGCTCTACTAACCTCTTGAGGACCAATAGGGGGACAGGAAATCAAAGTAAATCAGCCACATACAAATGGTAATGACATTTTTTCCCATTTTAAATCTTTTTTGGAACAAGGCAGATGTAAATTTAAAAAATGCACAGTTTAAAAAATCCTTTAGGTGTAGCATTTATAATGCCATGCGTTGTTATAAAATACTGAATAACAATTAGGTGCCCTATACTCTTTACCAACAGAAATACTTCACAGATGGTTTACGGGATGCATTTCTCTGCTCCATTCTGTAAAGCAAAATCTGGTTTAGTGGGGGAATTTTCTGTCATTATTTGGAGGTTTTCTTGTAATTAGAAAGCCATTTTTGCTGGAATCATTCTAGTTGAAAAACGGTCCTTATTCTTATTTTCCCCGCTTTCCTTTGTTTGGAAAGGAATGTAGGGAGCAGAAAAAGTAGAGAAAGGAAACAGGAGAATTTTGTCTAAATAATGATCACGAAAAAGTGAATGTTTGGCAAACCATATGCCTTTGCTTTATTAAGTGCCCATGATTATCTTTAGGAGAAAAAGCAGAAAATGGGTGTTGTAACAGTCTGAGAAGTAGAGTGCACAGAGGGGCCTGGACGTGTCCAGCTGGTGCACGTTGCACATTTTTGCTGGTGCCTTCTTAGGAGAGATTCCTGCCTTCCCATGAAACACATCAGACGCTTTTTGCCTGGGGCAGATGGTTGATGCAGTATGCAGCCTTCTAAATGGGGTGGGGTTTGCCCAGACATCTTGTGCGATCCAGACTCTCCCATCTATTTCTGCCTTTCTTCCATCCAACTTCTTGCTCATTTTGTGATCTCCTCCTTTAGTTTGTTCTTGGAATTTGTGCTTTCTAGTTCCAGATGGCTATTTTACTCTTCCCTACTTCTCTGGCCTGGCTTACCACAGTGCCTGGTCCACAATGACGATTCATGAAGGCTTTGTTGAGTGCCTGGACCAGATGGCATTGATTTCTTCTTTGATGTGCCTAATTGTGTGGAGACCCCAGACTCCCCCCAGTCTCCCCTGTATGCATCTGCTCTTGTCCAGTGGACCATGCTGAGTGTATACCTTGCCTTGGCCTGATGCCCTTTTTGTTTGTTTGTTTTGTTTTCCATTTATTTACAGCTTATGCCTGGAAATAATGGGGTTGATTATATCTAATTTCAGAGGCAGTCAAACACCTCTGATTTATGGTCCTCACACTCTCATTGGACCTGGGACCAAGGGTAAGTTAGTTAAACTTGCAGCATTTCACAACTTTCTTGTCTACACAATGGAAATGTCCCAAATGCTCTCAGGGATTCTGGAACGTCTAGTTCTAACAACTTGTTACTCTTAAGAATTTCCCCTAAATCTTCCTATTCTGTGATAGACTTGATTTCTTAAGTTCAATGACATTAGGGTGAATGGCCGTGTTTCCTTTTGCTTTACAATGACTAATGACTTTATAGCTTTTTTATTTTTATTTATTTTATTAATTTTTGGGGGGGTGGGTAGAAAGCTTGAAGGAAGTATCATGGGGATAATATTTTGGGTTTTCTCTATCTGCAAGCTGGTTTTCTTACTCTACTTTATCAACCATGATGATTCTAGGACAGATGTCCCCTTGGCCTGGAGAACCTTATGACCCAGGTAGCTGGCTTCTTGATAGACTCCTTCTGGCCTATGGACAGACTGTGGGAAGGGGAAGGAAGGCAACCACCAAAACCAAGTGTGCTGCATTAATCCTAGGCCCACACTGTAGATACCAGGGGTGGTGTTGGATACATGAGATTAAAGCTGAAAGCAAGCAGGTCTTTGCCCCATTTACCCACTGGGATCTGGGAATGCTGACCAGAAGCATCCAACAGCTACATCAGAGTAAATAAAGTGTCCATTGCAGGTATTTAAGCAGAAGAGGGTCTGCTTTTAGGGACCACAGGCTGGTTTTGACCAGGGCAACCTGGCAGGGCCTCAGAGTTTTCATATGTTCAGAGAAGAGACAGAGTGGCTGATGTGAGAACCACTAGGTGAACACGGAGGGGCTTGCCATAGGGGACATTGTGAGCCCATTATTGAAGGCTGCAGGGCAGACAGAATGGGACACCCAATGCTGGTTGAGAGTCAACACTGGACCATGTCAGCAGCTGAGAAGGATGTCAGGCCTGACAGAGACAAGCCGAGCCCTGAGATGCCCGGGTATGGGGATGGGGAGCAGACGTGAGCAGCTTGAGCAGGAACTGGAGCCCTGTGTTTCCTCTTCACTCCTGTGGAGGCCAGAAAGGGCCCACACAGCAGTTCCAGCCCCTGCTGGCCCACAGACCTCTGGCCATGTACCCTGTTCCCATTCATGGACTCCGTAAGCTCATGAATCCACCACCAACTAGGTGTCACTGTGGCGGCACAGCGGGGAAAAGAGCATGCTCCCCAAAAGACAGCTGTAACAGGGCAGGAGATACCTGGTAACCTTGAGACCCCACTATTTGCAGCAACTGGCAGATTTACAAGGCCTTTCCCCTCCTCGCTATCCAGCAGGGTTGGTGGGATGGGAGACTAAGGAGAGAAATATCCAGAGTAGAAAATGAACAAGACAGATATTCTTTGCTCACCTCGGTGGAAGTGAGTCCAATTTCAATCTGGCCACAGAAGGGTATTAAGAGGAAGCTGGCCTGCCTTTACATTTCCCACCCAGGGTGTACGCTTGTCTGCTGCCTTTCTCGCAACATCTCTCTGGCGGGTGGCTAGAGCCCCATCATGGTCAGGGAGGGCAGAGAATGACCATGCTCTTCGGGGCCAACTGTGCACAAAAGGGATGGAGGGGCGGGACTTGAAGACTCAGGCAGCAATACTGTGGTACCTGTCACGGGTCTGGTTAAGGCCCCCTGTCTGCAGAAGCTGTTTTCTGTTAGAGTCACACACAAAATAAGAGAAAGTGGTAGCTCTGCTGCACACAATTTTCTATTTTGGAGGTACAGACACTCACTAACATTTGCACTTAGATTTTCCTGGCTGGAAGTGAGAAAGGGTAACAGACCCATTACTGATCGACTAAGGAGCTGACCTGGTAACAGTATGATTCTCATGTGATGGCTTTAATGCCACAGTCCCTTAGAATTGAGATGGATTTGTTTTAAAACATCCCAACACATAAGTCGTAAAACAGAAAGAGTCTGTTCATTCCCCACCACATCTACCGCACCAGGAAATGACACTGGCCATCTCATGCTGAGAAAGGACACAGGAATGGGGGTGGGGGGGAAAGAGCACCTAGTGAGGACAGGGGAGAGGCGAGGAGGGGAAGAAACACAGCCCTTAACATTCCCCTTTATTGGAATAACTTACTTGGCATAACATCATGTTCTAATAACGGAAAGAGTAACTGTCATTCTCCTTTTCCCCACGAGGCAAAACAGATGCTGTCTCTATGACGAGGCACTCCGTCTTTAGCTGAGCAACCATGTCTATAGCCAGACGCCTCAATAGCAAACTGTTTCTAGGCCAGATTCTCCCTGCTGTGGATGGGGGCATCACACCCATGAGGGATGTGGCAGGATGTGAATATACTTGCAGGATGTGTGTGTGTGTGTGTGTGTGTGTGTGTGTGTAGAGGGAGGTGCAAGACAGGGATGAATGGGTAGAGAAAGAGAGAGACAGGGGAGAGAGAAATCCATTCCCCTTCTCCCTCCAAACTGACCCCACCCAGTGGTACTGAAGACCTGGAACTGGGATGCCGGTACTCAGGACTCAGGGTCCTCCTAGTGTTGTCTACTGAGAACAGAAGAGAGGGCCTGGACTTCAACCATAAAAGGACAACTTGGATAAAAGGAAGAACATGCTGTTCCTGTCAGCCACCCCTGCAGAGGCACCTGAGGCTGCGTGGGACCTGGGAATCACATGCCCACCAGTTATGCGCTAGAATGTGCAAAGACAAGGGAAAGGTGTTCCCACCTCAGGAACTTACATGCTGGTAGGTAAGAGAATGACATCTGAGTCATGCTTCTGTGTTCCCAAAGCTCTTTCTTGTGTTCTATTGCACTTGCTCCTCACACCCACCCTGTGATGTTGCCCAGACAGGTATTCTAGTGAGGAAAAAATGCAGCATCTTATAGTCAACCAGCTTGCTCCGTTGTCCAACCTGTCTACTACTACTAAGTAGTAGAGAGGGGTTCAACTCAAGGTGCTAACTCTGCCCTCAGACCCTTTCTATCACACCGTGCTGCCTCTTACTATAGAAGCCCAGAACCTATGACTCCACAGAGGCCTACTGGTTTGCAAACTTGGATCCCCGTGTAGACCTAAGAGGTGGGAAGTAGATGGGATGGGCTGGGTTGAGGTGAATGTGTTTCTGCCTTCCCACACAGCAGCCACTCCTTGGACACCCCGAGTACTTCCTTTTAGCTGAGTGTGAGGCCAAGTAGAGCATAAAACTTCTGGGGAGAGTGGGGAGGGTGCAAAATATAGTCTATTTTCCTGCAAAGTCCAAAAAATGTTTGGCCAGTTCATTTTGTTTTTGCTTGTTATGTATGACTAGAGACTTATCTGAAGTTATGTTCACAGCAATGCTTTCTCTACAACAAAAAGGCACATCAGCTCTCTTTCTTCTTGCCCTTGTTTTCTGAGGTCCAGTTGAGTTTTCCTTATTAAGAAGCTAGATTCAGAGCACTCAGATGTAAGTGGGGCAAAAACAAGTTGCCAAGAGGGTTAGCACTGTCTTTATGATGAACTGTTCTCCATTCACTCTAGGTATTATTCTATGTGTTATAAGCATTTTTATCTTAAAGATTTCTATCTACATTTCCTGCCTGATTCCTTTTTCCATGGGGAACAAATATCAGAAAAAGAAAGAAAAATCAAAAGGGTACAAGTATTTAACAGGTACTGGAGCCCAACTGGTCCTGGGGGATCTGCCCTTCTTTCCCATTGCAAGCATGGAGGTGAGAAAGGTGGGCTCCAGGCATGAAGTGGGTGAAGGCATCCTAACTGCTGACATCTCTCCTTTGTGCAAACTCTTCTGTATTAAAGACTTCTTTCTTGACTGGGGATAAAGAATGCGTGCTAAGAGGCTGAAGATCTAATTTGACAGGCAACTTGATGAGGATGCAATGCTTCGGGACCATGCAGAATGGAGGAATCACACCTCTTACACCCTGGGCCTGGCCTCCTCCAGCAACAGGGAGGTGAAACTTCACAGTGGTCATGAAAATGGACTTGCTGTCTAGCAGTCTTGTTGGGGTGGTTCGTTACAGACAGGATTGCCTTTAGGCTGTCCAACCTTCAACATGGAATCTCAGCAGAGGGCTGAAGATGCACAGTAAGAACACAAAGAGAGAATGCATGAAAGATAGAGGAACATCTCTACAGAGAGAGCACCCAAGTTCAGCTTAGGCTTGGTGTGGGTGACGAGGTGACCACAAGGAACAGAGGAAAGGTCAATTTCCTGGGCTCCTGGGGCAGGTGGCAATGCAGGTACTTCTTTAGAGAGTGCCTTTGAGACTATGAGCATGCTTGGTGCCATACCCATTCTAGTTCTCAAATAGAGGCAGGAGCACCTCCATGGGGCTCTTCCTGTGCTCTGTGGGTCTAGGTGACAGGAGCAACAAGGGATGGCAAATGCAGTGGGTTGACAGATCCAACTGAAAAGTGTTTGCTAGGCTTGGTTGGGCCATTGAAAGACTTATTCCAACGGTGTTTTCCCCCTTTACTTCCAGATACACTGAATATTCCTCCAGTGCTGCCCATCATCTGTGTGTAGAGGTAAGAGATAATCAGGCCTCCAGCGGGCTGGTTGGAATTCACTTCCTACCTTGCCCATCAGGTAGGCTGCTATCCACAGACCCAGCAATATACACTCCCCAGTGTTCTGTATGTTTTGGTGAAATGCCTGCCCAAGTCCATGGCTCCTCTCCACACCGCCCCCCGCCCCTGCCCCCCCCCCCCGCCGCCCACCAACGTGCTTGTACCTTCTGTATTAAGAGATTTTCAAGTAGCTGTTTCTCTCATCTGGAAAATTTCCCCTTCTCTGTCTAGACACATTTTTCAAAGTCTAAACTTAGACCCAACCTCTCCAGGAAGCCTTTGTGATGATGCCAGTCTGTGATCGCTTCTCCTCCTTCTGTATGTTCCATATTTACTACAAACCTGTCTTTATCATGGTTCCCTGAGAAATAATGTTCTATTTGTTTTACATTTTTCTGTCTCAAATGCAAGTACTGTGTCTTGTGCTTTTTTAGATGCCTCTAGACCAGCATATGGAAGGAGCTCAATGTTAGTTGCTTTATAAAATGACATTTCTGAGATTTGGGGGAGAACCTGGTTTATAGAACAATGTGTGTGTGTCTTTATGTGTGTGTGTGTATGTTTTTCTCTTTGTGTATGTGTGTGGTGATGGACAGCCACTTCCCATTCCAGGTCTCAGGAAGTAGGTTTAGACAACTGTGGGCTTACACAAATCTTTTAGAGTATCTATAGCCTTGTTGCTTTTACTACATAGCACAGTGGCCTAGAGTGGTTTGTTTTATGTGCCCATTTCGTTCTCCTGCTAGCTTGTGAGTATAAAGACAGAACTTTACCTAATTAATCTCTGCATTCCCAGGACCTAGCACAGAGCCTGCACACAGGAAGAACCAGGTAACGCTGACCACAGTGGAATGAATATATTTGTAGGAAACATCATTCTTTCCCCTCCTCATCATTCTACTTTGGCCCACAATAGTAAATAGGAAATTCCTCCACCTGGAATTTTGGAAGACAGTAGCTAACTCCTTTCCTAGCCTTGCATTTGTCATCCCCAAGAGTAGGGAATGAGTCGTCAATTGTGAGCCTAGGAGAAGGAGCTGGAACTGGGTGGCTCCCATCTTTGGAGTGGTCTCTTTTCCAGGACTGCTTGTCCTCAGGTCACACATGCTCCTCTTCTCTGTGGAAGGGCATGTCGAGGTCCAGTTCTGTCTCGGGGTGTGAGTGTGTGCATGCGTGTGCAAGCACAGGCATGTCTGCACACGTGCTCTTGCATGTCGATTCCAGGGGAGGATGTAGATGTTCTATTGTTCCCAGGTGCGAGCTGCATTTCTCCAGTTCAACATCTTTCACAACAAACCTGATATTTTTATCTCCATCTGGTTGCCTCTGAGTCTTTCTCAGTGGGTTCTAAACTCTGGGCAAGAAGAGGACCCATTATGAACCATCACATCCAACGCCCCATCGATGTGAGATCACATTTTGAAGAGTGAATCAATAGCTCTGCTTCCTTTTCTCCGACTTCCCTGTGTGTGTGTTCCTCATCCAGGTCAGTGTGAGAAGTATACAACGCCTCTGAAGACTGAGGGCTGCAGTGGTCGGGGTGAACCGCAGCAAGGCAGATGCCTCTGGCTTCTGAAAGAAGAAAGTGACTAACTTCTCTGAGCACCCCTTTCACCTGAACTGGCCTCCTGTTTCTTGGAGGCTGTATATTTGCAAGGGGTCCTAAGTAATCACTTGCAGAATTTGGATGAAGGGGGGCTAGGAAGGGCATAGTGTGAACTTGGATATATAGATATCCACAGCTTTGGAAGAAGGGTTTATGTATTAGCCAGGCCTTTTATTTTCTCTACTCCCATGCTTTGGTATTTTGGGGTCTTGTTGACTGGTGAGGCTGACCCTCCCAAGGTCTGCTAATTGGTAGAGAGAACCAAAAACTCCTTTGCAATTCCTCCTTTCCTATGCAAACCACCACCCCAAAGCCCACACCCCACCACCTCCTCTATTGCTCTCATGCTAGGGCCACTATCCCCCTGCCCTGATCACCCCAGGGCTAGGGACAAGACCTCTAGGGACACCTCATGCCCCAGAGCCCACTGAAATTATTTTAAATAGCCAACCAGAACCTGTCTACTCTGCCCCTCCTGTTTCTCCCCATGGAAACCACAATAAAGGCTCTTGTTTCCATTTGCCCCTCACTCCCTCTGCCTCTTGCTGATCCTGGTGCTTCTCTGTGTGGCCTCCCAGGACCCTCCTCTTGGATCTGTGAGTATGACACACTCTCTTTTCAATGCCAGTCATACCCTGATCTGTTGGTCTTGTCATACCTAAGTAATAATAAAGCCTACATTCTCAAACACTTTTGAATTACTGAACAGAAAGAAAGCTGAGAATGGAAAAATCATAACAGAGCCACTGCTCTAGGAAATTGGCTCCGTGCCAAGCTCTGCAATAAGCTGCACGTGCATCAGGCTATCCAGGCCCCACCTCTGCTAATAGATGTATTTTTCTAATGAGCTAAATGGCTGGGGACAGAGAGGTCAGATGACCTTCCTATGGTGACACATGCAGGGAGTGGAAATGACTGTGGGTTGGCTTCAGAGACAAGAGTTTTGTATATTATAAGAAGAGGTAGAGATCACTGCAGCTTCGTGCAGTGGCTGCAGATAAGCCATCAGGCTCTCGCACGTTAAAGATCTCTGGCCTGCGCGTCTCATGAATGGCAATGAAAACTGATGGGTTGGACGATTTCCATCATGAGTCTCCTCTTAGCAGCCGAAGGGAGGGCCACGCTCTCCCAAATTCCTGCCAGTTTCACACTCCTGTTCCTTTGCCTCGGACATCTCGGGAGGTATATCCAAAGCCCTGACTCACATCACGTCCTTCCTGAGGAACAGTTTCTCATCATCTTGCTGTGTTCCCATCACCTAAAAGCTCCAGGAAGTGAGCTGTGGAAACCCCAAATCCATCCTACAGTTCAAAGTCAACTGTAATACCTTCCTACTCTCAGGAAGCCAAGAACTACACTTCACAAAAAGTAACCGCCACCGACTCCAGCTTTGTTTAAATCATGACAAAACAAGCAATTGAGAATTCGAATTTAGTTTAACCCCCTACCTCCATGCCTTTTGCATTTTGCCATGAGAGAACTTTGCAATAATAGATGGTGCACTTGCTATTTTGCCAGATTCTTTGTAACTTAAAACCAATTGACTTAAGTCTGATTAATATGTGCGGTGTAGACAGCCAAGGGTTTCTGAATCCATGTGAGTAAATTACCATTCATCAAAAGATACCCCAGAAGAGGAAGTGTCTCCAAATCCAGTGTGAATTGATAGTTAAAATCACATGGCAGGCTCTATAAAAATGACCTTGGCTAACAGCCATTTGACTCTGTCTGCTGGAATTGGTTGGGTTTGCCTGTCTCATTGATGAAACACTTTTTCCTTCAGGAACTCCTACTTCAGTTTTTGTTTACCTGGGAAGTTCAGAGACAAATTGCTCTTTCCAACAAACATGTTTGAGGCCTTTGAGTCTGGACAAGAGGACACTTTGCAACGACTCTGAATTTTCCCCTACCATGGACCATCCAATCAAGGATGCACATCCTCAAGATCTTCCAGAGAATTCAGATGATGGCACCTGCCATGCACAAGGAATTGATGATTGTTAATGATGTCACCAAGGAGGAGCCAGCAACCCTGGGGGGCGGGGATCAGGCTCTGGATTAACCATTTCAGGAGTTAATGAGTACTACATAGAGCTATGAAATTTTCCATTTTGATAGCTTAAAAATGTCAAATATCAGCAGTTTTGTGTAGTTGGAACTTATTCTACAGCATCTCCTCTATCTTACTATTACTATTATCTGGAGGAGAGGGTGAGCAACCATTCTGGTTTGCCTGGGACTGTCCCACTTTTAACACTGAAAGCCCACATCCAGGAAAACTCTTCTGTCTAGGGCAAACTAGGATGGTTAGTTGTCCTGCTGGGTAACCAGGTTCAAGTTCCTCAGCTTGGTGTCCTATCTACATCCTCTGCTCCATTTTGGTTTCATTAATAAAGGCAAATGTAATTATGGTCACAAAGTGTCAAGCATTGTACACGTCCTCATCTAGTCCTTGAGATGGTCCTCTTGGGCTCAAAGAAGTAAGGTGGCTTCCCCAAGCCCTCCTGATGGTGGAGATGGAGCTTTCCTCACTCCTGAACTTCAGCCCCTGATATGTGCCAGCCACTCTGCCAGGTCCTTCCTGGAATTAGATTGGTGACAGACAGACCAGACTTCTGTGTCCAGAAACAGAAAAATGCCAAGCTACTCCTGTTTAGTGTTGGATAGAAGTACTTTAAAAATGCAGGAGTGCAGAGCCTAGAACTTTGATCTCCTGGCAGCTCAGAGGTGCTGGGTCAGTGTGTGCAAAGTATGGGCAGAACCAGACCCACTTATAATGAAACCCTCATGGCTTGTTGGACTCTCTCACTTACTGGGCGAATGTTGTAAGACTGAAGTTCCACTCACTGTCTAGATGACTTGCAGGCAGGCACTGGCCAAGCCCGCTGGTCACAACCAGGTGAGATCTCTGAAGGTGAGACCCAGGCAGGAGAATCGGGCACCACTGAGCCCCCACATCTGAATGTTCTCGAGGGACACATGCATTAATCTTTCCTTAGGCTTCTCTTCCTGTGGCTTGCTGCTCTTCTGAACAGCTTCCCAAGGGGATTACTGGTACTTCATCTTTTACTGAAAAAGAAAACATGTCAGAGCAATAAAAGAATTCTTTCAAAGATAACCAGTGACCCCCTGATATAATTGCCTGTATTCTGCCAACTGGAGTGTGCTGTGTTTTCCCAACAGATGTGAGAACCCACAGCATAAACAAGGAACATCTTTGGGGAGAGTCAATTTTACTTGAAAATTTAGGGAATTTTTCTCTGTTACCAAAGCAGATTTATAAAGGGAGGGGAATGGAAAATTCTTATAAATATTCAATATACAACATGCAGACTTAACAATTTTGAAGTTACTTTAGGCTCTACCCCTAGGCTCTTAGAATAAACTTTGAGGGGCACAGAACGAAACTAAAGTCCTAAGTCATAGGAAACTGCCTTTATATGTCATTCAATTATCTTCTGAACTTGGTGTATGCTAATACTCCCTATAAAAATATATACTTTTTTTTTTTCATGTGGGTCACCAAGAATGTGGAATTTATTTTGTGGAGACAAGCTACTTTTTAACTATTTTATTTTATTTTTTCATCATGATAATTGCACTCTTTAATCCCCATCTTCTGTTTCACCTCCCATCTCCCCTCTGGTAACAAATAGTTTGTTCTCTATAGCTAAGAGTCTGTTTCTTGGTTTGTCTCTCTCTTTTTCTTTTTCGCATTTGTTTCTTAAATTCCACATATGAGTGAAATCAGATGGTATTTGTTTTTCTCTGATTGACTTATTTTGATTAGCATTATACTTTCTAGCTCCATCTATATTGTTGCAAATGGCAAGATTGCATTCTTTTTTATGGCTGTATATATAAACCATATCTTCTTTATCCATTCATCAATCAATGGACACTTGGCCTACTCCCATTGTTTGGCAATTATAAATAATGTTGTAATAAACATAGGGGTGCATGTATCCCTTTGAATTAGTGTTTTTGTAATTTTGGTGTAAATACCCAGTAATGTGATTCCTAAATTGTAGGGTAGTTCTATTTTTAATTTTTTGAGAAATGTCCATACTGTTTTCCACAGTGGTTGCACCAGCTTGCATTCCCATCAACAGTGCATGAGGGTTCTTATTTCCTTGCCAACATTTACCGTTTCTTGTGTTTTTGATTTTAGTTATTCTGACAGGCGTGAGGTGATATCTCATTGTAGTTTTGATTTGCATTTCCCTGATGACAAGTGATGTTGAGCTTCGTTTCATGTGTTTCTTGGCCATCTTTGGAGAAATGTCTGTTCATGTCTTCTGCCCATTGTTTAATCGGATTACTTGTTTTTTGGGTGTTGAGTTTTAAAAGTTCTTTATATATGTTGGATACTAACTTTTTATCAGATATGTCATTTGCAAATATCTTCTCCCATTCCATAGATTGCCTTTAAGCTTGTTGATTGTTTCCTTGGCAGTGAAGAAACTTTTTTTTTGATGAAGTCCCAATAGTTTATTTTTACTTTGGTTTCCCTTGTCTCAGGAGACATATCCAGTAAGAAGTTGCTACGTCCAATGTCAGAGAAATTACTGCTTGTACTCTCTTCAAGGATTTTTATGTTTCAGGTCTCACATGTAGTCTTTAATCCATTTTGTTTCTGGTGAAAGAAAGTGGTCCAGTTTCATTCTTTTGCATGTATCTGACCAGTCTTCCCAGCACCATTTATTGAAGAGACTGACTTTTTCCCAGTGACAAGCTACTTTTAATCAAAAATCATAAGGCACTGTGAGTGATCAAACATATTTTCTGAATAGATTTTGGATACCAGGTTTTGAAAGCATTTTTTAATGTCTACATCATCGTAGAGGCTTGAACTAAACTACTTTATACTTTATTGCCATTGTAGTTTGGTCTCTAATATATGTAAATTGTTATTGAATAAAACTCTCCTTAAATGCCTAGAATACTTGGTTGGTTTTAAATGACTAATTATTGCTGTAATTATTATGCAAGAGCATAAGGTATGTTCTGTCTTAAAAATAAAGCATGGCAAAGTTTTCCGTGGTTTGCAATTCAAATTGGATGGCTCAGAGTCATTAAAAAGCAGGTGAACAGAAGGTATAAATCACTTTTTTTAAAAGGGGGCTATTTTTGCTCTGATCTTGGCATCATTTTGTGGGAAGAATTGTTTAGGACTGACGGTTAGCAGTAAGTATAAAGTAGGAGTTAGGTTCAATTTTTGGTGACCAGTTGAACTTGGCCAAGCCATTAGCCAGGCGTTTTGAAGCTGGAGTGTCAGAAACCACAGCCACCCCTCATACAGACAACGTGACTTCCAAGTCCAAAATAATGACAAAGTTTCTATGATATTGCACAGGCTCTGTGGAGGGGGCCAGATTAAGTCAGCAGGTTTCTGCCTCCTCACAGCTGCCTGAATTCTTGGGAAGATGGTGTTTGAATGCACTTGCGCTTTTAAATGTCTTAGATTGTTTTGATGACGTGGCTTTGACAAAGAGGTCTTTGTTTGCTACTTCTCTCCCCTCTGTGTAAATATTTTTATATTCTTTGAACCATCCTATGTTTTGTGTTGTTGCTTTTGTTAGGAGAGGGAAAGTTAATAGATAATATATACCCTTAAGATTTTCTCCATTCTAACCTGGCATTTTGTTGCAATTTTGTGTCTCGTATTGAGTTTTAAGTGACAGCGCCATTATGGAAGTTAGTAAGCACTTACTTAACAATTGCCAAGAACGAAGTTAGATTCAAACTCACCATGACAGAATTTTTATTTGAAATTCAAGTTATGGATATTTTTCTTTGATTTCTTATGGATTTTGCAATTTGTAAACAAGCAACGTTTCAGTACTCATATTCTCAGTAAGAGATGATAAAATGTATGACACATTTTAGCAACCCAGAAGACTATATTCCTCACTTTTTTTTTCTCATAGGGGTGTTTTATTGATTGGTCATCAAGAGAGATATTTTTTTCCACAGAGAAGTACGGATAGAATAGGATATAAAATCTATTTCTGAGTATCAGCTGGTGAGGAATCATTAGGCAGTACGTCGGTACAGAGATACATATTTGAAAAGGAAAAATGTGAAGGAGAGTTATTTCTAATTATAGAAGTTACCGCTTGCCTAAGAAAAAAGATATTAGAGTCATCTGAGATAGTTGTGCACTCGAGTTTATATAATTTTGCACACATTTTCAGGGAATTAGATTAAATTAACAAATGAGATAAGTAAACAGCAGGAGCAGGCCTGGAATTGTAACTTAGCTGCTGTTGTGTCTGGGCGGTAAATGACTGTGTCACCAGACTGTCCCCAGAAGCTGTCATGATTCCTTAAATCATGTTAAGAGAAGGAAAACTACTCTGTAGTCCGAGAGAATCTGGCTGTGAATCTAGACTCTAGTATTTGGGGATTGTATGAATTTGAACAAGTTAACTTGGAAGCTCATTTATCTCATTTAATAATTGGCACAAACAATATGTTCCTTGAAGATTTTTTTTTTTAGATTTTATTTATTTATTTGAGAGAGAAAGAGAGGCAGAGGGAGAAGCAGGCTCCCTGCTGAGCAGGGAGCCCAACATGGGGCTCGATCCCAGGACCCTGAGCTGAAGGCAGATGCTTAACTGACTGAGCCAGCCAGGTCCCCCAAGATTTTTCTGAGAGAAGCCAATAAAGTAATATCCATAACACCCATATCCTGGTTTCAGACCCATGGCAGGCTCACATCCAGCAGGATTATTGTACAGCTTCTCCAACTCCTAAGAAGCAAACCCTGACACTGAACCTCAGTGCCCCCTAGAAAAAACAAGGAGTCCCCTCACCACAAAAACACACTTTTAACTTTTGAAACTTTCTTTATATGACTTAATCTAATAGCTATTCATACTCATATTTGACACATATAATTAAAATATCCCCAAATCTCAAATTTATCTTGGCATTGAAATAAAGGTAACAATAATGACAGTAATATTAAAGTAACAGGTAAGCACCGGCCTTTGTTTATCTTTGGTTAACTTAAAAGGGGTTAGTGTGGTATGATGTTAGTGTATTAGGCATTAGTAATTACTCTTATGCATCCGTCTTGTTCCAGTCAGGAGAGAGAAATCACATAGAAATTTGAACATGGATAAGTGTCTGCCTTCGGCTCAGGTCATGATCTCTAGGTCCTGGAATCGAGTCCCGCATGGGCCTCTCTGCTCAGCGGGGAGTCTGCTTCCCCGTCTCCCTCTGCTACACCCCCGTACTTGAGCTCTCTCTCAAATAAATGAATAAAATCTTATAAAAAAAAAAGAAATTTGAGCATGGAAGATTTAAGGTAAAGAATGTTAACTGTAATAGGAGATTGGAGTAAGACGGGCTGGAAAGAAGTAAAGCGAGCTCTAAAGAAGACAGGAATAGTGGCTCTAAGTGGCAGCCAAGCCTAGGGCTGAGAAAAACACCCAGAGAAGGGCTGCGCGTCAGACCTCACGGGGCAGGTGCAGCCCTGGCTCACTGGATGGCAGACCAGTCACTGGAATTTGCTGGAAACCCATCCTCTGGAGCTTGCGGGGAATCCTTTGTGCAGGGTGCAGCAGAACACTGTGTGTGGTGACGTCTTCCTGGAGGCACCGGCCTCTGCCACAACCCTGCCTTCGGGGCACTGCTGGGGGAGGCGGCTGGGTGCTGGTGGCCAGCTGGCGCTGCAGGAGCCGGGCGCTGGAGAAGGCGTTTGCACTGCAGGACCCTGGCAGAAGCAGGAAGCCAACACTCCTGCCTGTCGCCCATCGCCTTTACCGACAAAGCTTCACATCCTACCAGCTGGCAGAGCAACAAAATTTTAGACGGCTCAGAACCACTTTCACAGAGCAAGCCGAAAGGGTGAATTTGGAGGAGAGGGATAAATTTACTGTCAGAGAAACACCTTTCCGAAATACAGATGAAACACATAAGGTAGGACTTAGGGAAGGCGAGAACAGAATGATACTAAGTACACGAGAGCTTACCCCTCTTTTCTTAAAGACAGCCTGCACTGCCTCCTTTTTGCCTTTTTTATATTTGTTTTCCCTACAACGGACTGGGGATGTGAATCATGAATGGAGGGACACTGTAAGAAACAACTTTGTGGAATTTGGGTTTATGGCTAGAAAAATATGAAGTCGTCGTTCCTTCCGGTACATAGGGCACTGCCATGAGAAGTCTGTGGGGCATCTTCTCTCTCGGGGCCCATGTCTTGAACAGCATGCTGCATTTCCCTTACCACGTGGAAGTAGCAGGGATGCACCTGCCCCGTGGCACAGGGTGATCACTGGGTAATTGACTTGTATAACTGACCAGACTCGGAGGTTTAAAAGGAGAAATTAATCAAGGGTGGGGACTTAAAAAGGAAACATAAATAAGATTAGTACAAACATAAATAATATAAGTATGCTTTCCCCGGTAGAATATACATTACACACTAAGCTTTCTTTCCAAGTAGCCTTATGAATTAATTGGTGTTCGATTGCAAATAACTGCCATTATTGAGTAAGTTGAAGCAACCGGGAAACAAAGCCTAGATTACTTCTTCAAGACTATGTCTACGCAGGGACAATGTGTTTGAATTTAGTAAAATTAACTCAAAAAAGGATTAAATTTTCCAGACACTTAGGCTTTATTCTTTTTTTCCCTACTTTTTTCTTCTCTTTTTGTCTAACTAACAATTAGCTCTTTTTGAAAAATTGTATAAAAAATGTCTAATTAAATCTTATTGAATTAATTCTATATGTAATAAAAGGCAAACATCATGAGTGCAAGAGAGGGGGACTAAAAGAGAATGAACTCTGAGAGACTATCTCAATGCTTATGTTTCTTTGATTTGTTGAAGTTGGATGAGGCAGAGAAATGTCTTAGAGACACTGTATCTATTCTGAGCTTGCAGGTACACTGCTGGATAAGATCCATCTTGTTTCTCATAAACAGGAACTATGTATTCTCTGCTGAAAACAGAAATTAAAACAAAAACATCTTGCAACATTGACTCCAGTGGGCTGTGCTTACTCCATAGATGGCAGGGAGAGCTAATTAACCAGAAAGTTTAGTGTGGCCGAATATTATTCATGTAAAAGAAACTTAAAGTAGTTTAAAAAAAATGCATGTTTTACTTGCTATGTACTACCTTTACTTATCACAAATAATTTAGAGTTGTAGGGTTAGTCAGATTTTCCAATACATCTGTACTTTCTATTTGATCTTTTTGATTACTTTTGTCAGTTATTGAACAAATGATTCCTTAAAAAAATGTACAACATAACCCAATAAATCTTTTTTTTTCTGGTTGCTTCTTGGTAGCTCAGTCCCACTTCCCCTTACTCATGGATTAGGGATAAAGATTTCCTGTTCAACAAATTTGTGCTTAGTCAAGAACCATTGGAATTCGTGTCTGTCAGAGAAATATAAATTTCTAATTAGGCAGAATGAGAAGCCCTAGAATTATCATCATAACCACTCCCAAAGCAGCATGGAGGTTATATCGGGAGATCTTCTGGAATTTATGGACAACCTCAGCAGGCACACAAGTCCTTGGAATCTGGGATGATGTTTTCTGCATGTATATTCAAATAGTTGTACTTAAATCAAGAGACTAATAAAGAAAATGTCAATTAATTCTAGAAGAGATTATCATTTAAATGGTCTGTTAGAAAAACTTAAGCAGCATTGTTCCTCTCAAAGAAGACTGAAAAGATAATTCGACATCAGTAGAATACCAACACAGTACTGAGGAAAAGAAATGGCACAGTGACTTCTAAAATTTATAGAAATAAAAATGAGCACAGAGACCTGGACCCTCATTAGTACTAGTGGCAAGATGACTACTAATGTGGTTGAACAACTGTTTAAGTTTGTACAGTTCCAGAACAATCCTTGAGATTGTTCAGGGAATCAGAATGGGCCATGTTTTAGATCATCTTTTGTATTTAAAATGGGCAATAAAATTTGTCTTGCCAACATATGCCTAAATCAATATACATGTTTCACTGAATCCAAATCAAGGGCTCTATCTAGCAAAAATTATATGTTCATTATTGTTACTGTTGTTGCTATTGTTATCCGTCCCTTTCTCTTCCAGGGGCCAGATCCAGTTAGGCGACGACATACAGGAGCTAGAGAGGCAGAGATCAGAACACCAGTTTTATGACTCACGGAGGACAGATGGGAGAATAGGGGTTTTTAATGTGTGGGCCAAAGGGGATACTCATTCCTACCCTATGAACAGACTCAGTCCCTAACACTGCACGCCCTCTGCTCCCAGGGACAGACTGTCTGCCCTCTGGATGCCCGCAGGCCCTGGAGAGAAATGCCCAGGAGAGAGCATTCCCTGCCATCTTCCTAAGGGAGGGCAGTGAGGGGCGGGGTGCTGCTCCTTAGGGGAGTGCCCCTGGGCACTGACGACACACCTTTGGTAACACAGAAGACTCTTCTATGGACACGCACATTTGATTTTCATACTGATTGACTCTACTTTTTTTTTCTGTGTAGTCGTGAGGAAATGAGAATTTCTTATATATCTCCACCAAACCATGACTCACTCCTGATTGAATGAATTCCTTATTCCCTTGTAACTAAGACTCACAGGTCTCTGGGTTAAACTCAGTTTTACTTGACCAAAGTCAGTTAAAATAAGATAAAACAAAATACTAAATAAAATATGATAAAGATAAGTTTAAAATTTTGCCTATCCTTACCAGAGTTTCAAGTTTCTTGACTATCAGAGGCCTAGCCTCAGTATTTTCTTGCTGTGCTTAAGGTAAAAATTGAGCCGCTGTTTTATGGCAAAGCGAGAACCAGAGGCAAGCCCTCTCATGTCCCCATCTAAAATCTTTTCCACTTCAAATCATTTGCCATCATAAGACCTTTGGAAAGGGCATTGAATAGCAAGTCAAACTGAGCAGTTGGGAGCAGTCTTGAGGCCGGTGGTTTTAAGTTTGACTTTCAGCTCTGCTCTTACTAGCGCTGTGACTTTTAGAGACATCATTGACCTTCACCAGCCTCAGGTGCTTCCTGTGCAAAATGCAGAGGGCAGTACCCCTCGCTCAGTATTAGTTCATTTAAATGAGATAGTGGGTTCAAAATGCACAGGGAAGAGGCCCCTGGGTGACTCAGTCAGTTAAGCATCTGACTTTTGGTTGTGATCTCATGGTTGTGAGATTGGGCCTCGCAGCAGCTCCTCACTCAGGGCAGAATCGACTTGAGATTTTCTCTCCTTTTCCCTCTGCTCCTCCTGCTCATGTCCTCTCTCTCTCAAATAAATAAATAGATAGATAGATAGATAGATAGATAGATTGATAGATTGATAGATAAATCTTTAAAATGCACAGGGAGGTACTAACATTACCCATCACCAAACTGCAACTGTATGTAGTATGAATAAAAGAGAGTTTGATTTTACATGAGTGGTAAATGGAAAAAGAATGCTATGTGAACCACCTGGAAAGATACATCAGTTGCAAAGCCACTTCCTAACAGGGTACCATCATCAGACGTGAACTGTCTATGCTTCTTTACTTTCTTATATTCTGGTTTGATTTCTGACTGTTCTGATCAGTTTTTTTCTTATGTGGCTGCCTTGAGTCCACACCTAGAGCTTTGTTTCCAAAAATCTTATCTTCATGACTATTTTCATGGCTACCTACTTAACCGTGACTATCTTCACTTTTCCTAAGGGCTTGCCTTTATTTTAAGGGGATCAAGTTTTCTCTTTCTCAGATAACAGAAAGTAACATTCTAGCAACTACCAAACCTGTCATTATAACAGAGATTCTTTGGGTTCTGTAATAATGTAAAGCTATCTCTTCTCTTTCTTTTAGAAATATATTTGATAAACTCTAAGTAGTACTTCCTATGTGCCAGACACTTTTTTAAGCCCTTTATAAGTCCTAACTCATTTTATCCTTATACCTTTTCTAGGAGTAGAATCTATATTTAATTGAATTTTGTGTAAAATGGAAACCAAGGCAGAGAGAAGCTAAATGCCTTACGGAAAAATTACACAGCCAAGGGACTGGTAGAAGCAGGATTCTCTGCAGGGATTCTGGCTCTAGCCTCTGTGCTTTCAACAACTTTGCTTTTAACAACTCTTGGCTACCCTCATTAAATCATCTTCAAGTCTGGTACTGCTGCAGAAGGGCATTACAGGCTTCATTAGATGAGGACTGAAGAATTTAAGAATGTAAGTTTTAAAAAGTTCTGTGATGCCTTTGTCAACAGCACTTAACAGAAAGGTGATCCAAGAGGATGACATTTTATAACATGGGTTTTGTTTTGTTTTCTTTGTAGCACAGACGCAATGAGAGGGTTCTGAGCATAGAAAATGAGGGGGAGCTAGGGATTGGAGCAAGGAGCAGGAGATTTGCAAATTGTCAGAGCTGAAGTCAAAGAGCAAAAGAGGGAAAGTCAGTTGGGCTTATGGGATCAGTGTGGAGTTTACCATCACTGCCCTGGGCAGAGAGCAGGGAAAATCATCTGGGATGAGAATGAGGAGGGAGATGGAAGGATGAGCATCAATCAGGTAGAGTGGTATTTGGGGTAGAGGGGAATTTGATGTCATCTCTTCTCCTCTGGGGTTTGCCACCCCACTTCCCCTGGATTTTTTGCCTTTCTAAATTTGGTACTGGTTGTGCTCGGAGTTATAATTGGAGGCACTTGAAACACAATAAAAATGAAATGCCACTATCAGAGTTATGAATGATCTTGATGAAGATGATAGGCGGGAAGCATCTAAAGCCTGAAGCAGCCACTCCATAAACACAGAGTTTATCACTGAGCTCAGGAATAAAATGGACACGTGCTAACCATAGCAGAGAGCCATCTAAGCAAGGCAAAGTATCACAAAGTAGACAATGCTTATTAGTAGTGTTAGGAACATAACACCCAAATGAGCTGGGAGGTAGTATGGGTTTCTGACACCTCCATTTAATATCTGTGGGCCTTTGAGCAAGTTAATTAAGATCTCTATGCATACAACCCCTAATCAAAAAATGCGGAAAATATCCAAATGGTGTTGGTTAGGGATGGCATTTGTTAAGTGTCTAGTTCAACACCTGGCAAGTAGTAGTCGGTGCTTAAAATATTTACTGAATGAATAGTGGGAACAAAAAAAATATTAGCTTTTCACCGGAAAAAATTTAAAGAGAATTTGTAAAAACACAGGAGTAGAGAAATGGTATAGCAATCCAGAATTGATGACCATTACAAATCTGTCAGAGATGCTTCATTTTCTAAGTAAAAGAAAATAAATTATTGTACATTTCAATGTTATATTTGGATCGAGAAAATGTATAAGGATCGTAAAGTTTCATTCTTTGGGCAGGTAGCCCAGGTGAGAGATCAGAGGGAGAAAACATAGCTACTCAACCTTCATTTGGCTTCCACTGCTTTGTGGCAAGGAGAAAGATATTTCAGAGTGGAATAAACATTGACAAAAGTATCTGAAGCAACTTGTCCTGAATCATTTCATCTGAGGACAGAAACAGATAGGGATGTCCTTGGGGTATCACTGTAATGTGATATTTGAAGAATGAGGGAGAAAATAATTGGTCCAGAGAAGCGAAAGAAGGCAGATGTTCCCCATTTCCAAAGGGAAACCATCTTTGAGCCAATGGATGGAGAGCTTAGCCCAGGCAACACCATGGGTCCATGCTCAAAGGAATGGTTAGGGGAAACCTAGACCAGGAAGAGCTGACCATTGGGATCCAGCACCAATTTACTCAGGAAAAAAGTATATCCAGGATGGATATAATGGTGAACTGGTACTCCAAAGAAACAGTGTCAATTTGTGTAAGTGAGGACTTGATAAGTCCCCTTTGATATCTTTGTGGGCAAAATCATAAATATAGGTACAGTGGTGATACAATTAGGTAGACTGATAAGTAGGTGGTTGCGAAGTGTATGTATGAAATCTGAATAATGGTTGATGACAGCAGAGTAAGAAGGTGCTCCCAACATGTCTTTCTTTGGTGGCAGTAACCTGGTCACACTTTATCATGAAATACCTCTGCAGAGATGACATAAAGATTATTCATGGGCTTTCAACATTAACATTTAGACACTTCTCTACCATTGCATGTTTCTTTTTGAGGACTTGTTCATTTAATTTAATAAATGTCATTTAGTAAATGTTAAAGGTCACTATCTGAAAGGAAAATGGTAAATCTCTAATATTCATTAATGAAGCCTTTATTGTAACTATAACACACTTAGAATTATCTTAAAAGTAAGAATGAAATTCTTTCAGCCTTTTATTAAAGCTTCAATTATTCAGGGCTAATATTTTATCAATTGTGTATATTTTGATCTTATCCTATTTCGCTTCATGTCCCTGTTCAATGAATTAAATTGCTAAAGATGGAATTATGGGGGTCTTGAGGGATAAATCCATCTTTTTTGGTTGGTTGTGGTCCTTCCTTTATTTACAAACAGTAAAGTCTCTTTTTGCTTTGTTAGTGTGAGTTCTCGGATCATAATTGATCCAGGCTAATCACGGTAACCTCATTTCTTTTGCTAACAATTAGTCCAGGGTGTGCATGGAACTACTTCTGGCCTTTGAGCTCAAATGGGAATTCTGGGAAAGATTTGTCTCCCTGATAGAAGGGCGGGAGACAGCAGGGCGAGAAGACAGCTCCTCTGACTTCTTCTCTTCTTCCCTTTAGACACTGTTGTGTGAGCACATGATGTGTGCAAGGCAACAGCCCACATGCTGAGGATCATGGTGAAAAGGAGAGGAGTACAAGTGGCTGATGGCATTGCTGGATGCCAGACCAACCCTGGGCCTGTCTGCCTACCTACGAGTTGCTGTTAATAATGATGTTTTTGGGTGCCTGGCTGGCTCAGTCGGTGGAGCGTGCTTGATCTCCGGGTTGTGGATTCAAGCCCCTTGTTGGTTGTAGAGATTACTTAAAAATAAAATCTTTTTTAAAAAAATAATGATGTTTTGAACTATTGGAGCATGCACTTGCCATTACTTGTTGCTGAACAGGTCCAAACTGATACAGAGGCATCCCTCATTTGTGGTAGATCCCAGAATAATTTCTTCCAGCTACCATGGTACAAGTCAAAAAATTTAAGTTCTGAGACAGTGAATCAGCTCCCCTCCAGAAGTTAAGGCCGGGTGTGGTTAATCCACTGACAAGGAAAAATGTGGTTTGGCCATTGAGAGATTGTTTTTGTTTATTGTGAGTGCTCATACAGGATACGGAAATTAAATTAGTTTGAAAGCCCCTTTTGAATGGATGATTTAGAGATAATATTTAGACATAAAAATGATATGTGTGTACTGAAAGATTAAAATTAAAAATAAATGAGATCTGACATTCTCTGTTAGTACATTTTTCACTTTTATACTCTATGCTAGTTGATTTATTAAGGCTTTTCGGCTGTGAGCTTATCATATTGTGATCTTTCCTAGGAAAAGCAATTTGAAGATTTCTGTAGCTGAAGGCACATTATGGTGGTGGGAAATCAAATAGAACACTGACTTTCATTTAAGATTGTCAACTTGATGAATAGAATGAAGTTGACTTCAAACAGACAAGACCTGATAAAAATGATCTATTTCTGACAGGTGGAAGGCATGCAGAATGATGGTTAAATAGAGCATATATGTTTACTGTGTTCCAGAAATTATACATTAGCTACTTTTGAACATGCAGAATTAAAACCAGCTAAGGTATAGAATCTTCCAGACCAAATTATCTTTAAATAACGTACATTTTGGTAAACTTTGAAATCATATATATATTTCCTCCTTTTTTGCCTTTAATAGGAATTTTAATTCTTTAAAAATTATTTTTACCTAGTTTGTTATTCAAAAAGAGTATGTATTTCTAAAACCATTTTTATGTAATAATTTATTATGAAATATTAACTTTGAATGATTAATCCTGTACTTTGTAATTCTTCTCCAATATGTAGCTTATGCAGGGTCTGAGAACTACTTATTCAATATTTTTTATGCTTCATGTGTTCATGGACTGGGTACTCTGTGCCCTGTAGTAGGGAAGAAAAACAGACATCAGGGGCACCTGGGTGACTTGGTCGGTTAAGCATCTGCCTTCTGCTCAGGTCATGATCTCAGGGTCCTGGGATTGAGTCCCACATCAGGCCCTCCACTCATCGGGCAGTCTGTTTCTCCCTCTCCCTCTGTGCTCTCTCTCTTTCTCTCAAATAAATAAATAAAATCTTAAAAAAAAAAGAAGGAAAAACAGACATCAAATAATCACCCAAATAAATATGCTATTAAAGTTATGAGACTCTATTATAAGTGTTTTAAAGGAACAGTCTTGATTCTGATCTGGTTTGAGGGTCAGTCAGTGAAGTTTGAATTGAAATCTGAAAGACAAACAAAATGTATTATATGTACCAGTGTTATTTTTGTCCAGTGTTTTTCTTTTCCTCCTTGGTGATTGAATCTTGAGTGTGTGTGGTGTTCAGGTGATTTTCCTCTGCTGGAGAACTGGTCTGAGCCCTGACGAGTGAAAGGATAATGAGCTAAATCACAGGGAGGCTTGATAGTTACCTAAAATATTCCAGGAAGACAGAATCCCTGAGGTTGGCGCAGAAGAATCCAAGAAGAGAAAGAAAAACTCAAATGGCAGATCCTGGGCAGAAACACAAATCGTTAGTTTCTGTAGCTTTTGTATTCGAGGAAATGAAAATCAAGTTATTAATCTTACATGGGAGTAATTTCATCTCATTTTCAGGTTATGTCATTCAATCCTTTAGCCACGTGTAGAGTCTATGAGTAATAACAGTTTGAGCGCATTAACGTGAGGAAGAGTGGGCCCAGCCCCGTTGCTGGAGTAGGGTTGGTGTCCAGCGCCAGAAGACACATTTCCTGAGAGCCAATGCTGTTGTCTCTTCCATTCATGGCTCTCTTCCCTGTGTCTGGAACAGAGCCAGGCATATGTGTGATATGTGCGATAAACACCTGCTGAATGAATGAATGAATGAATGAATGAATGAATGAATGACTGTCAGCTAAAAGGTGAAAAGGCACTCATATGACTGTGCATGCATTAGGAAGGATGTTTTCAACTCTTAGGTTTCCAATTTCTCTCCTGCTTACAGCCCAACTTCTACAGAAAAGCACAGAGATTTCCATCAGACAGGTTTTGCAAGATAAAAACTAAGCTTCATTCTTGTTTTTGCCCTCAGAGCACAAGGCCAGGGCAGTAGTAGTTGCTCCATAAAGCTGTGTAGAAAGATTGAGTTTTGGGGGTGCCTGGGTGGCTCAGTTGTTAAGCGTCTGCCTTAGGCTCAGGCCATGGTCTCAGGATCCTGGGATGGAGCCCCACATCGGGCTCCCTGCTCAGTGGGAAGCCTGCTTCTCCCTCTCCCTCTCCCCCTGCTTGTGTTCCCTCTCTTGCTGTGTCTCTCTCTGTCAAATAAATAAATAAAATCTTTAAAAAAATCTATGTCTAGAAAGATTGAGTTTTGCTTTTGCTTTTTGCTTTTGCTGGAGGTTCCAGGGACTAAAGAAAGATTGAATTTTAATAGTGCTTTGGGATCAATAACCTTCCGTTAAGTTGTTCTGGGATTCTGAACTTTAAGGGTCTCAACTCTGGGGCCATCTGAATAGGGAAGATGCCTTATTCATGCTGTCCCTTTGAGGACACACAAAGCCTTTTGCCGAGGGGCTAGAGTATGGGTACCCGCTTTACATCACATCTGGATCTGCAGGGGACCGCGTTCCAGGAAGCACAGGGGCACTGGGCACCAACATTTATGATTTTTCCATAGCTCTTGTTTTCTGTGATTGGAGAACTTGTAAAAACATGTTGTAAGCAGTAAAAGCATTATTCAAATATAAAATATGAACCCCCAGGCTTACCGGATACACGAATCAAACACTGGCACTGTTAATCTTCAGTCTGTAAATGTCTTTAACCATTTCCTTTCTCTCTTCCTCCCCCTTTCCCTTCCTTCCCTTTCTTCCTTTACCAAAAACAAACACACAGACACACAAAAACCAGTTTTATTGAATTCTTAGTGTGTCTTAAATTGGAGGTAGAGGGATGAATTAGGAACATTTGCTGCCTTTAAAACTCTCCTTTTCTAGTGGGGAAATAAGCATGGAGGTAAGTGTAAAAGGATCTTGGCACCAGACTTGGAGGTTTGAAGGGTTTCATGAAGCCAGAGGGGAGGGGTTTGAGTAAAAAAGACAGACATAGATGATAAGTGTATTTGTTCGCATCTGTTTACACCAAGAAGTGCTGCAGACTTGGTATCCATGTATTCTAACATGGGAGGGGAAGATCAGGATGAATGGGGACTGACCTCTGATAGAATAAGTTCACTGGTGCAAACATCTAATGGGTTAAACGTGTATTGGACTATCTGTTTTCAGGTAGGAGACAGAAGAAGGAAGGGCAAGGGGGACATGGTGGGGGCTGGCTTGTAAGTTGGACACTTGTGACCTTGTAGCTGCTTCAAGGTGTGCTACGTAAAGTGGGCAATGTGGGTGCCATGAAGAGAAGTGGGATATATAAGGAGACTAGTTCATGCAGTGAAACAATTGCTTGAATACTGTTTTCAAAACCTTATGTGTTAAACTTTTATTATAGGGGCACCTGGGTGGCTCAGTCGATAAAGCCTCCAATTCTTGATTCAGACTCAGGTCATGATCTCAGGGTCCTGGGATCAAGCTCTGCAATGGGTGCTCAGCGGGGAGTCTGCTAGAGATTCTCTCTTTCCTTTTCCCTCTACCCTCCCCCCCCGCCCAGCTTACTCTCTCTCTCTCTTTCTCTCTCTCTCTCAAATAAATAAATAAAAACCTTTAATGAATAAATAAACTGTTTATTATAGAAAATTTCAAACACACATAAGTAGAGAGAATAGTGTAAAGCATGAGAGTATAGTAATAAAATGATGCCTCCCCCCTTCCATACCCATCACCTGATTTCAACAATTACCAGCTCACAACCAGTCTATTTGATGGGACCTCCCCACTTTCCACTACAGGATTGTTTTGAATTCCAGACATCATCTAATTGTATCTGTAAATGTTTCTTTTTAAATCTCTACATTTAATAATTTTTTTTCTGAAAATAGAGCATAGTGTCATCATCTCACCTAAAATATTAATAATTAGGGGCGCCTGGGTGGCTCAGTCGTTAAGCGTCTGCCTTCGGCTCAGGTCATGGTCCCAGGGTCCTGGGATAGAGCCCCGCATCAGGCTCCCTGCATGGCGGGAAGCCTGCTTCTCCCTCTCCCACTCCTCCTGCTTGTGTTCCCTTTCTCACTGTGTCTCTGTCAAATAAGTAAATAAAATCTTTTTAAAAAATTTAAAAAGTAAAATACTAATAATGATTTCTAAATAGTATCAAATTATCGTCTGTTCCTATTGTCCCATATATTTTTTTCACTGTGGGTGTATTTGAATCAAGATCCAAACAAGGTTCACAAATTGCAGGTATATATGATATGTAGGCTAAATCCTGTCTTACCCATAGGTTTCCCCTCTCTGACATTCTTGGTTCCTTGCAATTCATTTGTGGAAGCTAGGTTGTTTTTCCCATAGTGCTTCCCACAAGCTGGACTTTGATGATTGTATACCCATGGTGTCAATTGGCATGTTTTTCTAAATTCTGGTTAGATTTATACATCTGGTCAGATTCAGGTTCAGTTGTTGTTGTTGTTGTTGTTAATATTTCCTAGGTGGTAGTGTGTATTTCTATAAGGAGACATAGCTCCTTTAGAGATATTAACATTGGTCAGTGAGTTCATGGGCTATCAGCCTGCCCCATCCATTGTCATTTTCCCTTCAGCGTTCCACCTCGTGGTTTGAGTCACCACTGACTCTCATTGCCCACGTCCCTGTTTCCATGCGGGCTGCAAAATGACAATATTCTAATTCAGAGTAGATGATAAATCCCACCAAGATTTGAACCTGGATGCCTGGATTCAGAGTCCAGTGTGTAAGACTGAACAAGTCTGAGTGACCTGAAAAATTGTCAGTCTTCTCTTTCAAATCTTACACCACGTCTCATTGTCTCATTTTTGCTGAGGTCAACTTGTCTTCCTAATCTGTAGTGCTTTGTTGTATCAAGTTACATTAAATCAAATTATATTATTTTTAAAAATTCTTGAATTACAATGAAGGGTGCAAACTGAACTGTTTTAAGAGCCATTTTCCTAGAATTTTCTCTTTACTCTAAACAAGGATGACTTCAAAATGAGTAAAGCTGTTAACAGAAGAAAAGCATGCATTTCAATATGCAAACATTCAGCACCTCATTTGAGTAGCTCATTAAATAACATTTAAAACACATTTCACCATCAGAGTTGTTAGTGGAATGTGCTAACACTGTTAGATAATTTGGTAGTCTTTATTCATTCCTACTGGCTGAGTTTAAAGTTTTATTTATGTATTTTTATGTATTATATTTGTGTTCATTTGCTTTTTAAAAACTAATGTCCTTATTTGGGGATGGGAACACCACTGAGGAACAGGACAATAGTATCTCAATTTGGCAATATTAGAATGATAGAGCAGCATCGTTCAGAGGCATCCTTCAGTGGATGCATTGGTGAAAATGGTCACTCCACAATGATGTGTCACTGAATGCTTCTTTGTTGGCCCACCCATCTCCATAGACTGTCATATGTGGATTTCCCAACCTGTGCAAAGCTGTGTAAGCAGGATGGGCTTCATGGATGTGCAAAGTGTTACATAGTCAACTCAAGACCCACATTTAGAAGGGCTCTGTGCTGGGTTCTGCAATTCTTAATAACCTGATCTTTGCACTTGTATTTTGTAGCTGAAGTCCAGTGGGACAATGGAGAGTGCATATGAGCAGATGAGGTCCCAGAAATCTGTGACTGTTGTTCCTTGCTGCTCCATTTGTATATAGCATTGTGAGAGCCAATTGGTGAGAACCAAGAAATCTGGTAGACCCACAACACATGGGAGTCCCTCAAAGTGGGTATAGGTAAGTGTGTTATATCCATGCCGAGTATGTGGGGGGCTTAATGGCCCCAAGAGGCCACATTTTCTGTTTGAAACAGAACTGACCCTGAACACGGAAAGAAGTCAGTTGTGTTCTAAGAAAAATGAGTGACCAAGGAAGCTTGTCTTGTCCTTTTTTACTCATGTTACTTCCTTACATTAGCCAAACACTGAAAATACCATCAGATGAAAGCATAGTTCCTTTTCCTTTCAGTCTTCCTTCCTCATCCATAAGCCTGAGGTAGAGAGCTGGTAGAGGGCATGCATATCAAGGAGTGACATAAAAACAGATGAGTTAGTTTTATGCAGCATTTCCACTCTTCTGGTAACAATACATATGCAAGGAAGAGCTACAAAATGCAAATTGTGTAATTTGGTGATTCTGCATAGGAATTAAATGCTCTTGTATTTGCATTTTAAACTGACATTGCACAATGTAAAGATGGAAGGTAGAATTTGTGCTATTAAAATTTTTAAGTTTTATTTACTTAGAACAACACTAAATAGCAAATTAAAAAAAAAAAAAACCCACAATGACAAGTCAAGAGAAAGACTATAAGAGAAAGTAAAAAGATTCAAAAAAAGTTTCAAATTTTAGGACACTTTAATGGTGCTTTGGGGCCAATTTTTGAACAAGGGACTTGACATTTTCATTTTGCACTGGACTCTGTAGGTGATGTAGCCAGTCTTGTCTATAAGACACCACAAGGTTCATGTCATTTCCCAGCCCCCTGTGATGTTATACTTGGCTATTACTTTTCTCTTTTCTCCTGATTATCTTGACATTTTGTATAGTCTTACAGAAGCTAGCTCAATGAATGATTTCTCTTATTTAGTCATACAAGGGTCATTTAAAAATATAAAATCTGAGGCACTTCAAGATTTCTGCTCATTTGTAGAGACACATGGGGTTGTGTTTAATTAGGAGAGTTAGTCTCATAAATTAATTATCCTCTTGTCTGGTTTTGTGTTCAAAAGATTACATTCAAATAAGAAGAAAAGATCCAGGTTTCCATTTATAGGGAAGGAAGAGAGTAGAGGCAATTTCTTAGGATTGTTCATGTCAAACCAAACCAAACCAAACCAAACCAAACCAAACAATAGAAACCTCTCTTGCAAGTGAAGTTGTCAGCTCTTAAAATGCTCCATTCTGGTAGTGAAATTTGTTATTAAAATCATATTTCCCCATTAATCAAATTATGCTTTAACATTTCTTGGAGAGCAAAATAGCAAATAGATGCCTTGAGTTGGCTATGAACAAAAATACAGCAATTTACTTAACTTCTCCATGTATTTTTATGGAAAGGTAATTATCTTAATTTGAATATTTCCTCCCTCTTACAGTTTGTCATTTATCTCTGCAGCTTTTCTTTTCTTTTCTTTTTCTACAGCTGTCTCTGCTTTATTGAATAAAGGTGTTCTGATCTCTGTTGAAATGCCTCAAAATTAACTGCTGATTTTGTCGGAAAAATACGAATTGGTTAATCAAAGAGAAATCACCACCTGGCTGTCCCATTCCATTCACCCAACAGAACACTAACTGTTTTTAGAGATAATGTGATGCATTTATACTCAGAGAATTAATCACACATGATTTTTCCTGTATCTGAAATTATGTCAAATTTAACTCACCTCATTTTCATTCCTATTCTTTTGGTTCCTTTTAAGATAATATTACTAGTTATTTTTATTAGTCTAACTCTGATTAATATCATACAATTTATGTCTCTTCCATTAACATATACATACAATAAGGCTGCTTCTGTTTTAATACTTTTTAATTTTTCCCTTGTTCTTTTTTTTCAGCTTGCTGACATATTGCTTAGTCTGTTAGTAACAGGTAGTTTCATGCATTTATTCATCAAATATGCATATACAGAAGAAAGTAGACAACCTGGACAAGAAATCTAAAGGAAAAATCACAGAATGAAACTCTGGACAAGAGACTATTAGTTTTCTTATTAGAACAGCTTCCTTGTAGATGATAATCAAGGTCAGGATGTCTGCATCAAGCTCTTCAGAGCAGGCTGTCCTACCTCCTCTCTTCTCATTTTATAAGGTCTCCCTCATCAAGCTTAGTTAGTCTGTGAGCTCAGCTATATCCTAGACTTGGTGGTTCATAAGCCTTCCTCACCATTGAACCTGTTCCTCTGAGCTCCAGCTGCTCATGAGACAACTCCATGTGGCTTTCCCACACTGAATTCACCAATTGCTCTTTTGTGTTCCCATCTCAAATAGTGGCTCCATGATCTATTTGGGAATTCATGCCAGAAACCTTGGACACTTCAAAGACTATCCCTTTCCATCTCTTACCCATCTGCAAGTCTGTTGATCGCATATCCTAAATACCGTTTGTGTCTGTCTTTTGTATTCTATCTCCAATGCCCCTTGACATAGTGGCACTAAAAGATCATGTTACTTTGCTTCTGTCTGTTTCACTTCTCTGGACTTCTCTGCATTGCTTTCAGAATAATGTTTATGATATCCAAATCTTCCCAATATGATGATGAGACTCCCATCCTCAGAACAATCCAGTTCATTTTCTAGTTCATCCATTTGTTTATTTTTTAGTTCTTTTAGAAGTTGTGATCTAAACTTTATTACATTGCACATTCAGTATTTTACCATCCAGTTTCTTGATAGCTGCCAAGGCTTATCTGTGGCCTAACACAGTCTCTCTCTCTCTCTCCCCCTCCTCAGTCTCCGTTTGTCTCTCTCTCTCTCACACACACATTATATTTAAATAACATACAATAACCTGTATTTAGGCAAATATATACTCTCCCTGGTGCTCCCACACTTTTGATTGTGTGGTTCTCTGCAAACAGAACACCTTCTCTTCACCTGGCCACTGGGAAATTCCTACAAGTTATTCAAGTTGCAACTCCAACACTACTTTCTTTGCAATGTCTTCCTTCAAGCTCAGGCTAGTCTCAGGGTTCCTCTTCCTCTCCTCTCACTGCACTTGGTACATGCATCCATTACAACTGCGGACTAACACATCTGTAATTGTTTCTTTATTTGTTGGGCTCTCCACTGGCCCATAAGCTCTCTGAGGGCAGGGAACATGTCATTTCCTCTTTGTGTCCCAGTGTTTAACACAATGCTTGACAATGATAGACTTCTAATGAGTATTTGTTGAATAAGTGAAAATATTCTATGCCTGCTTTCCTACTAGTTTTATATTTCAATCTTCCATTTTCATTGACTGGATCTTATGTTTCTTTTTCTCAACCTCTTTTGTCTTGTCTTCAGCCTTTCCCTTCTAAGGGGGTTGAATATCGAGCATCAGACACAGAAACGGCGTCTCCCCTCTTATGTGTCATGCTGTGCACAAAGTAGTGAGAGGCCAAAGGTACACATACTTTCTAATGTTGAAGAGCCCAGGACACTCTAGGTCTGTAGCTCACCAAAAGAAGCCCCCATTTATTGCTTGATAACAGCAGATGTGACATTTCCCTTGACCTGCAGTTTCCATAAAAATTGAGTATCTTGGGGCGCCTGGGTGACTCAGTTGGTTAAGTGTCTGCCTTCAGCTCAGGTCATGATCCCTGGGTCCTGGGATCGAGTCCTTCATTGGGCTTCCTGCTCAGCAGGGAGTCAGCTTCTCCTTCTCCCTCTCCCTCTACCCCTTCCCCATCCCTGCTCATGCTTTCTCTTTCTCTATCTCAAATAAATAAATAAAATCTTAAAAAAAAAAAAAACCCTGAGTATCTTAAGGGCTCTTACTGTCTCTTCATTCCCAATGCTTAGATCAGTGCCTAAGAAAATAATTATTCTCACAGTTATTAATGTGAATCACTTTTCTCACTGTTGGGAGGATCAGTTGTAGAGATCCGTCATGCATTTTTTAACCTGGATATAAGTGTATTAGGGCAAAGGAAGTTCTCAGGCTAGTTAATTTTCTTCAGTAACCAATCCAGCACATATTTACTGAGTTCCAGGCTTCTTCATGAAGTTTATAGCCTAATGAGGAAAGTAGATTTCAATCAGCCCTCCCTTTAGGGAGTGTGATAAACTGAGGCAAGTTCTGTGACGGAAGAAATGTTATTTCTTAGGTGGAATAACAGAGAAACAGGTTCCATACCACAGTCAAGACCAGAATTAATTTTTGTTGTTGTCCAATTACTTCACTTGAACTTAGGCATGACGCAGGGCAGTTTGGTGGTCACAGTACAATTTTGAGTTTCTTCACAAGGGCATGAGTGTGACACTGCCCTCACTTTAGATGTCAGCGACAAGTCTGGGTTCCCAAACCATCCACACATCTGACCAACTGGCTGCAAATCAGGGGCTCCTATTACCTGCCCCCCATATTTGATAATTCCCAAACCTCTAATCATGTGGTTGGTCTGGCTGGCATGGCCAAACCCCATCTTGAGTGATGTCTTTAGCATAAACTCATAAACTCAGGTGGGCTCCAGGGCCCACCATGAATAACAGGGCCATTCCTATCCCAAGGGTCTAGAGGCTCCCTCCTAGGACCTGAGGACGAAGGCCATTCAGATTCTTTATTATACAACGGTGGTTTAGTTCCTCAATGGCAGCCATAAAAAGAGATACAGCTGCAATCACATGGAGGATGGAATTCATGGCCTGAGTCCGGGAAAGCTTCCTTGGTTGGGCAAATAGCCATCTGGAAATGTGTGCTATTAATCAAAGTTGATGTTTTCAGAACCCTTGCTAAGAGCCAGGTTTGGTATGCAGTACTTTCCAGTTATCAACTCTCTTCATCTTCATGACAATCCTGAGACTCTACCATTATTATCTCCATTTAACAACCAAGGAAAGTGAGGCACAGAGACATCCAATGACTTTACCGAAGTGCTGCACAGCTGAGAAGGGAGACAACCATGTTGTGGACTCAGGTAGTGTGGCTCGCTCCAGAGCCACAGGCATAGCCACAACCTGTACATATCAAGAGACGACCAGAAGAAAGGGTGCCTGAGTGGCTCAGTTGGCTAAGTGTCTGACTTTGAAAAGTTTACTAGAGCCTTCTGGAGAACAAATAGAGCAAGAATAGAGCAACAACATCCAGGGGAATGGAAGTAGAAAACCTTGTAAAGAGTAGAGAAAGAGTAGATAGAAATATTTTCTGGGGGAAGGGGAGCGTGAGGCCACACACACACACACACACACACACACACACACACACACGGAGTGTCTTCAAGAAGGAAGCAAAATGCCTCTACTGCAATAGGGCATTAGCTAATAAATTATATTTCATGTTCCATAACCATTAAGAATGCATCGTCTGATAAAGAGGCATTTAATTTTGAAGGACATTTCTCATTCCATGGCATACAATGTACTCAAACTGCAGAAATTTTATCAGTGTTGAGGATAAAGACATGGAAAGTAGGCTGATCAAATTTTCAGGTAACAAAATAATTTGAGGAAATAACATAACCATAATTCAAACCATGGCATTTGAACATTTTTATTATGGATTAAATTTGGCAAAAAAATTAACAAATATAAATATAAAGACTAACAAATACAAATATAAATTACTGTACTTAGGTCTAAGCAGGGAAGATATATCTTTAGAGAATCATATGTTCAAGGTACTTTGCTGATTAAAAAAAGAATTCTGTACTGAGAGGTCAAAACCCTGACTGCTCTTCTCTGCCCTGAAATTCTACTGCTGTGTTCACTCAACTACAGCCTTGTTCTCTCACACATTTGTCAACCTTGGTCTCCCCTTGGGGCTTTGCAAGGGCTGTTCCCTCTGCCTGGAGTGTTCTTCCCCAGATACACACATGACTCATTCCCTTACTGATTCTGATCTCTGCCCAAATAGCCTCTCAGAGGTCTTTGACCACCTTATTCAGAATACCTCCTCCTACATTTTCATTTTCTATCTCTGCATCTACTCTACTTTCCTTCATGGTACTCTCCCTGCCTGACATTGTGTTATATGGTCAGTTGCTTATTTGTTGTCCATCTCTGCTTCTCAAAGGTAAGCCTCACGAGGGGCCATTTGGTCTGTCTTATTTGTCTCCATGTCCCTCCCCCCAAGGGTCCTCATTCTAGGCCTTTAATTGGGATCAAATATCAAATATCAAATAACAGGTTGCATTAGGCTTAGACATTCTCTTGCATCTTAAGAATTTGTCTTATGCAACCACACCTTCTCTTTTTGATCGCACGCACATCATTATCACATTGCAAGGAGATAGGACAAATGTAATTATCTTAATAGCTAGCACCTGAATCTCCTTGATACACCACTTGGGGTAGAGGATGAGACTTTGAAGAGCAGACTCAAGTAGCAAAACTCTCTCACTAAGAATGAGGCTTGCGGGAGGATTTATTATACTTTGTGCTGGGGACGTTGGGCCACTAGGGTTGGAAGAGTGGGACTGAGAAAGGGAGGCAAGATGGAAATGGAAGAGGTTGAGATTAGGGCAAGTCAGAGAAATGCCCAGGGCAGGGGAGGGGGGGGCGTGTCCAATGTCATTTCAGGAACAGGTCCTTTTTCATTAGAACTCTATTTCTCCACAAACATTTTGTGAGAATAGACCTAATGTTGTGCTGTCATAGAAACAGGAGACCAAAAGGCAAAATACTCCCTGATGTTTTAAGCACCTAGAAATTTGTAGAAATCTTAGCTTGTGCTTCCAATATCACATGCTGAGAAATTTGGGTTTCTAAGCTGAGATTTTAGGATGCTGAGATAGCAGGGAGGACAGACAGACACCTGGTTTACAAATACAGCTTAATAATGGATGTTGAGGGAGGGGCAGAGGCATTTGTTACTCTTGGCTTAACTTTTATCACTTTCTCCCCCCATCTCCAAGCAAATTCTTACACCTTTCAGTTTGGAATAGGAAGCACTCAGGTCTCGGTAGTGCTTCACAGACTGGCTAAGACCATAGATCCTGGTGCTGGACACTGGGTTAGAATCTCAGCTCACTACTTCTGAGCTGTATGATCTTCGGTATGTTACTTGATGTCTCTGTGCCTCACTTGCTCTATCTGTAAAATGGAGATGGTATTTCTTAAGGATGCTATGAGGATTTTAGCTTAGACATAATTAATGTTACTTGAGTGTTTGTTTTCCTTATTATTGTTACTATTATCATTATCATTATTATTATTACATGGATAGATCAGAGACAGGTTGAGACCTGAAAACAAAGCCCATGAAACCCGAAGGCAGTGACCAAATTGGAAATAGAACTCTGGTCTCCCTGAATTTCATTCCCCTCTTCTTGAAAGGTACAATGTTATTTGAAGAGAGAGAAAAGGAATATTTATAAAACTCAAATTTTTCCTCTCATTTCAGTAAGATGATATTTATCTCAAATTTCCTTGAAGTCTCCTGAAGTACTTTTAAAAAAGTGCGTGTGGGAGGGCATTTTCTTCCCGCAGGCTCTCACATTCTTCTAGAAGCTTCTCCGCTGAACTTTTTAATTCTCCCACGCCCCAGGCAAGCTGGTGTGGAAGGTGTTAGCAGGCCAACACTGAGTGAGCGAGCTCTGGGAAACAAAGTCCAGGTTTGGTCATGGTGCTCTCAGGGGGCAGGGCCTGGACAAAATGTTCTGTGTTTGTGTTTGTGCCTCTGCACTCAGAAATAGCAGCAGACTCTGGAGGTCTCAAGAACTCTGAAACTTTGCTTACGAGAAGCTGTGAATTTTCCAAAGGTTATTTGGACAGAAGAGGATGTCAGCGTGCAGAGGAAAAGATCACCATTGCTGGCCCTTTCAGTTGTAGCCAAACACATGGCATTGTTGACAGCTGGGCAAGGCCAGTTCTCCCTCACAGAGATGACCTGGGTGCAGCACCGGGCCCCGGGGCCCCCAGGAGGCTCTGAGCAGGCCAGAAGGGAGGGCTTTCCTTATAAGGCATAAGCTGGTGGAAAGACAAACTTCTGCACAGGGGCTGTGTGCCCTGAGGAGGAGGCTTACATCTAGACGTACGAAAGTGGCAAGGAGCTGGCAGGGTGTGGGGCTGTGTGGCCAGCCTGGCTGCACATGACCCAGTAGGATGCAGACTGATCTTATAACACCTGAAGATGAGCAACCTCTCCCATGGCCCTGTTCATTTACACCAGCTAAGGGAAGATATGCCATTTTGTGGCCGGAGCTGAGAGAGGCGCTCCTCACCAGGAACAGGTAATAATACAAGGGAGAGGTAGACCGTATTTGTTCAGTGAAGAACTGAAACTAAGATATACCTGAGGGTCATGGGATAAGACTTGGCCTGTGCTGCTGGGGGCGATGGCAGTTGTCCTGTTGATAGACGTGTGTGTGCGTCCTACCTAAGTCATAAAAAAGGCACTCGGTAGAGAAGACTTTTTTGGGGGGATGGGTTATGTGAAGAAAGATGGTGTTCTCATGGTCCTGGTGACCTCATACCCTTTCAGGTTTAACTTTTATGACAAATTTAAGGCTCCTTTTTTTCTGGTAACCCTTTCTCTCTCTCTTTTTGTCCCTGTGCATTAAATCCCCCTGAATTACTTTTTCCGGTAACTCCAAGAACAATCTGGTTCCAGGTGAAAGAGTGCTTGGAAATAGCAGTGTGCCCTGGTCCACTTCCTCCCTCTCCATCTGGTCCAGGAAGACCAAGCACTGCTGTGAGAAAATCCTTCAACGGTGTTCTCCATGTAGACGAGCTAGGAGCGTCTCCTCTTTCCTGTCCTTCATGTTCCCCAGAGAAGAGCTGAAGATCTGCAACCTTCCTGCGATTGTCCATATGACATTCGGAAACAGGGATGACTTCTTGGCATATGCATACCTTCAGCTTTGCATTGTGACCTGTAATTAGCGGACATGTGTTTGACCTCATCAGAATGGCTGTGGTCCTCCAGTTATCAGGCAAGGTCATCTACCTGTAGTTCATGGGGAACCCCTGTCCATCGGGATTCTATGTCTTTGTGTCGTGGAGAGATGGAGGCAAATGAAACAGAACTCCCAGTCCCCATCTGGCAAATGAACCAGAAACTCGAGGTGGAAGGATCATAAATACAAACAAGATAAGACACATGAGCCCATCATGAAGAAAATATAAACAATTCCTTGGTGATTTAAGATGTTTATTTTTTCTCCCAACTATTAGATTGTGGTTGAGTATCTGCCTTTTTCAATGAATGTGACTATATCCAATTCCAGAGGAGTTAATCACTCCAAAGTTATGAACATCTTGTAATTAGTAGAATGCATAAAGTGAGTTCATGCGGTAATAGTCATTTCTGCTTCACAAAGTGCCAAAGAAAATAGGCATTAAAACCACATTTTGTTGTCACAAATATTGTCTTTTAAATTTTCACTCCTGAAATTTTCTGAGATATTTAGAAGTGTTCTAGAGAATTCCTAAATGTATTAGCTTCCTACATGGATAATTTGTCTGTTTTGAAAGAGTGTAGTGCTGAATCTTGACAAAATTCCCATATAAAATTATTTCTACTCTCCTCTACTCGGTTGTCACAGGCTCAGAATCCGCCCCTTCCCCAAAGATTTTTGCAACTTTCTAAAATATCTATCACTGAAAAAAAGAATACATGTGAGGTCAGCCATCACTAAAAAAGTATCTTTAAATTGATTAGATAATAGATTAGTGACTTCATGCTTAGGAAAAGGACATGGCTGGGGAAAGGCATAATTTGTGGGGTGCTCTAAAGGCCCCCTTTATATTCTATTATATTTTTATGGTTAAGATTTATGATTTGGGGTAAAGATACCAAAGCTTTAAGGCTCTTGCTAAATAAAAATCCCCCAGGGCTGAGAGTGGGGAACATGACAAGCATTTATCAGCCTCTACTCCTTCCTATGAATTAAGATCATATTCGAGCTGAAAGCAACTTGGAGACCATTTATTACATATTCTTCATTTATAGTTGAGGAACCCAAAACCCAGAGGGCATAAGTAATGATGCTGACGATGCTGGAGACAGGAGCTGCTAAGGGGAGGGTGAACACACCAGCGTTTTGTTGAGGGCTCCCCTCATTCATCCATATTCATCAGGTGAATTATGGAATGCCTGCTTCTTTCACAGTTCCGAGAGCAAGTTCTTATTTACACCAGGCTTTATAGGGGTCTTCAGAGACCAGAAGCATGCTTTTCTCTGTCCCTAATCTCAGCATTGAATCTGGAGCAAATGCTTCATTGTGGAGAAATTCATATTCCCCTAAGGATGAGCAATTTATCCCTTCTCCCTGGTGAAAACAGCCCCTCAAGAAAGCCCTTGGAGCTACTGCGGCACCCGAGCACCAGGGGGCCAATTTGTTTACTGCCTTTATTGGCTGTGTTTGCTAAATTCCTGTCTCTAATGAGCTAATAGATGTTGGATGCACATAAAGTTCATTTATTTCCTTTGATAGGTTTACATATTTACAGAAAAACAAACCCCTCCAAGCACTGAAAGAACAAAGTCATGCAGCTGCTTAAAATCTTTTAATTATGACAGAAACAATTCTTTGAGTTTTAAATTAGTAAAACAAAGTTAAGTGGAAAAGCTCATGCCTGACAAACATATTTCCCCAAACAGATTGAATACTTTTGGATCTCAGACACTATTTTACTAGTGTTTTTAATTCATAGAAGACTTTAAAAAACTCCTGACCCAAGTAAATTCTTTTTTAAAAGCATCAGCTTTATACCATTTGAACATTAAATAATGAGAGGCTTTTAAAGTAAAAAATTGTTACTTAGGGATTCCAAACAAAAGCTTGAGCTCCTTTTGGAAGACACAAAGAAATATATTTAATCAGATAAGTAAATTTATTTCAACAATATCAATTACAGTTCCATTCCCAAGTTAGCTTACATAAACAGTCTTTGGTAGAAATTACTGAAGTTTGGTAAAATTAAATTGTTATGAAATCTATTGTACTTAAACTTTCTTTTGTTTATTAATAGATTTGAAATTAGACAAAAAAGAAGTTAAAAGTTTATTTCCTAGAAGGATTTGTTTGAAGTTCCATATAGGTCTTACAAGGTGCATTTAATTAAGTTCCCAGTTTTGTAATTAACAATATGTTAATTGGATTTCCCTGAAGTTGTTCCATGTTAACTTGGAGAAAAAGTCTTAGGTCCAAGTATGTCTCAGATTTCAGGGTAATATCTTAAAAAAACAAACAAACCCTCCAGAACGTTTCCAGGACACAGTGCTCCAAGTACAATAGCTGGATGTTGAGATTCTTTAATCTTACTGTTCTTTTTATACCCAAGGGCCCACCTATAGTTTGGGAGTAAAAGTAATTGTTTTAGTGGGGAAAAAAATCAGATCATCCTCTATAAACTATCTGAAAAAAATTTTTTTCAATTAAAAATATAAAGAGAAGTGCTCTTTTTTCCCCTGGCTTTTGAAATACTGAGAAAAAAAAATCAAAGAAAATACTTGATCTCAAAATTCCCATATTTTACATTTTAATGTGTCCTACTTACAGAGTAGATTGCCACCCCAAATTACTTTGTTCTCCATATAGTAAGGCCTTTGCTTTTTCCAGAAAGCTGCGCCTAGTTAAATTTGTTGTCTTCCCAATTCTGCGGGAACAGAAGACTCAATGCTGAGGGTTATCCAAAGAATTAAAAAAAATTTTTTTTTCCATTTAAATTCATGGCATCTTGAATGTATCACAATGCATTTGTGACACCTGTCAAAACAACATATTACTCAATGTGTTCAAATTTTGCTCTTCCTCCAAATGACCACTGTGAAATAATGCATGCCCGGAAACTCACGTGTGATGGCGATAACACAGAGAGAATTGTTTATCTGGAGACTGTGTACCTACGGAAAAGGCAGATTGTAAACTGAGCTCACAGCCGATTTACTGAGTTCAGGGATTTGTTACACAGCCATTCAGTACATTCCACAAAGATTTCATGATACTTGTTTTGTGTCAAGCATCGTGTTATGCACTGGGAACACCCTGTTGGATAAATACAAGCATGCTCTCAGGGGACAGCGTGGGGCTGGTGGGTGGGCTTCAGTGTGTGCTCCTGTGGGGAGCCCTGGGAACTTAGCATCCTTTCCTAGCATGGAGGGAGAGCAATATATTACCTGTTTTTAGAAGATCAGGTATGGTGCTCTTAAATACTGCATATATTACTTATTCTACAGTTTGTAGAACCACAGACAAAATCAAGAATTTAACTTTACTTGCCTAAGAGCCATAGCCAGACCTGGCATCAGTCCTTTCAGAGATCCTAAGGTGGGAAAGGATGATCCTTTGAGGGAACAAGGAACAGGTTCTCATACGAAGTACAAAGGAAGGGGCAGGGCACTGGCCCCTTATTCACCTCTTGGGTCCACATGGACGTTGGCTAAACGTGGCAGTCAGTTCAGAAGCTCTCCGTGGATGACAGAAGAGCAATGACCTGATCCTGTGGACTCCCACTGAAAGGAGATCCCTACCGTCTGCCTCCAAGGAGCCTGATGGGAACAGACAGCTAATGAATAAAGTCACAGGATGCCTGTGCCCTGAGCCATGTGCCCTCCTGCCTGGACGCTCATAATTGGAAATTCCCGGGCATTCAGAGAGATGGGTTTATACAGAACCATTTCTTACTTCCATTCAGTGAATGTTCCTGTTCTTAGCACAGGTCCTGGCTTTGGCAGGTGATTAATAAATATTGGCCGAATGGAAAGGTACCAAGTTCCTCTATACCTAAACACTTTGCTAAGGGATACAGAACAAGAAAAAGACAGATTCCTTTACTCATTCATTAAAAAATTAGTGGGATCAGGATTATGAACTTCTAGAAATTGAGAAACAACCTTTGCTTTTTAAAAGGACTATTTATTCCCTCCCTGTCACGGTTCCTTTCCCTTGAAACTGGCAGGATTACAAGGAGGTCTTGCGAGAATCAACAGGCAGGAAACAAATCCGCTCTGATCTAACCAAGTGTCTCCCCTCCTTGGCTTTTTCCCGCCCACCACGTCACCCCAGGTCAAATAATTGTGGAGAAAAGAGCTCAGGATGGAGTTGCAAGAGTCCCACTGTTTCTAGAAATAAAGGAGAATAAAATCTCAGTTTGCTGTTATTATGTATCTTGTGTGCTACAGAATAGATTCCTTGGTACTTCCTTCTCAAGTTAAGAGCTGACTTCTGTATTCCTTTCCATTAGTAACATTCTGAAATATACCCATGCCTAATTGTAATTCTAATCACTACACTTCTATGTGATCTAGATGAAAAGAAACACAATAGCTTTTTATTTTGAAAATTTGCCATCAAATACAAAAATAAGGACAGTAGTACAATTAATCAGGTGCACCAGCTTTCAGTTTCCACACTGTCAACACAGGTCATCTTTTTCATCTATATCTCTGCCCACTACCCCTTGGTGGGATTATTTGGAAGTAAAACCGATATATCATGCTTCATCTCTACGTATTTTGGTATGCATTCCTAAAAAATAAGGACTCTTAAAACAAACTACAAGACCATTGTTACATCTAAATAATTAAGAAGGGTTCATTAATATCATTAAATATTTACTTAATATTCACATTTCTCCAAGAGACTTCAGGTTAGTTTTGATAGATATGTTTGAGTTTGAATCTGAAATCAGATTCATACACTGATATTGGTGATGTATTTCTTAATTTCTTTCAATAGTCTGTATGTTCCCCTCTTCATCTCTCTTTACTTGCAATTTTTTTTAAATTGAGGTAACTAGATCATTTGTCTTGTAGAGTTTCCCCAAGGTCTATATGTCTATAAGTTTGTAGATTACATACCCGTGGTGGATTAATGATGGTCTTTGGGCCCTTGTATTTTCTGTAAATTGGTAGTTATAACTAGAAGCTTGACAAGATATATATATATATATATATTTTTTTTTAAACAAGGTTTCCTCCTATGTGGTACTGTCCACCCTTATCAGAAGATATGCAATGTTTGGGTTTTCTCTTTTCTTGTCAGGCTACTAGCCATTGATGAGTATTGCCTAGATCAATTACTTTCTTAGAAACTGCAAACGACAAAATTATAATATTTCATTTTCTCTTAATCCTTAGCTAGTGAACTTCCAAAAAAAGAGATTTCCCCTTGTTGATTCTTGAGTTATCCTGAAATATGGGTTGTATAGAAAAGGCAGGATAAATGTTTTATTTCTTGATTTACCAGTTTTTAAAATAATGAGTGGTTCTATTTGCTTTCCTGAAGAGAGTGACTGCATTTTTCAAGTATAATTATGAACTTGTGGGTTTAATTTAATTATATTTAATAAGTTTTGATCCATTGCATGTATTATACTCATTGATACTAAAATCAACTTATTTATGTATAGTAGGTCCTTTTGATACAATCCTAGAAATCTGTGATAGCTTCCTTGTTTTCTGTTTGGATCAGATAGTAAATATTTTAGGCTTAGCAGGCCATAAGGTCTATGTTGCAATTGCCATGCACAGTTAGTATGTAAATGAATGAGTGTGGCTGTGTTCTTTATTAATAAACATCAGGCCCACAGGCATTATTTGTGGACCCCTGTATTAAAGAGTATTAAAAACCTATGTTCGAAGAGAAAAAGAGCAAATTAACAACATTAAGTGCATTTAATCTTTACTCTATCTCTTCACCCTACCAAAATGCATTTCTGTTTAATAGTTTGCAAAGGAAAAGAAGGAAAGCATGGCAGAACAGAGGTAAAGTGAATGGCAGGGAGTAATGGCATTGGTCTGATGAAATACTAATACTAACTTCTTATTGCAATTAAAAACCTTTATTTTATATGTTTTTATACATTATAGATGTTATTATGCATACATATATGGGTATACACGTGTGTATACGTAATATCTCTCTATATATACACGAGCACATGTGTACATGTATAAAAAGGGCTATATTCAATCTAGTCATGTTAAAAGCCCTCTAGCAAGACTTTTTTAGGGATTGCCTGGTGTCACTGTGGATAGACTCCAGGAACTTCAGGGTTGGATGAGGTCTTAATTTATCCAGTATAGCCCTTCCTAATGTGTGACTTCCTCTATAAATCATCTGGCAACCAGCCAACCAGACCATTTCATCCATCCACCCATCTAGTGATAAAAGGCTCACTTCCTCCTGTGCTGTCCTATTCTTGGAATGATTCTTTATTTTCTTTGTATTAAACCCACATCAGTATCTCCTCCCATTATTTCTATCTGGAAGTCATTCCCAACTGCCTACTTGGTCAAATTCCTCTATTAGGCGCTTTCCTATGACCTTCACCTCTTCTGGGTAAAATGTTTCACCTCCATATATGTGGGTGTTTTGTTAGTTATTATTCCTGTATTAGAGTGCAAGCTTCAAGAGGACAGGGATTTTTATTCACTCTGTGTACCAAATTTCCAGCACATAGCAGATTCTCAAGAAATACTTTTCAACTGAATGAATCTGTTATTTTTCCCTCTATAGTTATATAGTTATATAGAGTAAGTACAACCCTTTAAAACACCATATTCCTCTTAAATCTTATTTTTCCTGAATTAACACCTAAGCCTCTCATTAATTCCTTCCACTGCATAGCTTTTGATGAGTTTATTATTGTGGTTGTTTTCATTTGAATGGATTCCAATGGGCCACTATCAAAATTGACCAATAGTCCAGATGCATCTTGACCAGGTTGGGGTTGGAATGGGACCATCATGTCACCGTTGTTATGCCACTAGCATTTGGTTACAACATTGCATGACTTATAAGATGCATTAAAAATATTTTGCCTCCTTACTTTTATATTTCCAAGTCCTTACTGAACCCATGGCTGTTAAAACTATCAGTATTTGATTTATTGAAATTCACTGTATTCCCAGTGAATACACATAATATTGGCTTAAAGGGATGTCCTACTATATATATATTTATATTGAAAGCTTACGTGTGTGATCCCCGAGTAGCACAACTGAACACAAATACCTGCTTCATCAAACAATCTTAAAACTCAGAGGGCTCCTCTATATCTATCTTTGGGCAAACTTCTTCCCAGATGATTTAAATCTCCTCCACTTCATCCTAACATCAACCCAACACTTCCGCTGGTGAAGACTTGATCTCTGCTCTTTCAGGAGCTCATTTTCAACATAGTTTTGGCTTCTAAATGCCCACCATCCTGCCATTTCTGCTCTGCTCCTTGTTTTGGATGGTGTTCCAGAAGACAGCAGCAGTTTATCAGTTCCTATGCCCTGATAAATGCCACTTCCCACTCCAGCAAATCTACCTCTCTGTGGGATCTGCAGTAGTAATTGCGTGTCTGGATTAGGCATCTGGTCTCATGAATTCCTTCTTTGGAATACATTCGGCAACTCTCTAACCTCATCTCTCTCACAAACAACATAGGCCTGAAACATCGTGCTCTTTCTTATTAATTAAATACACAAGGAACTAGGGACCTGGTGCCCTGAGAGATTCCAGAGCAGCAAAGGCTCTGGAGAAGAGCTGACCTGGGAAAAAGTGCTGCTCAGCCCTTACCCTTTGAGGGTGGGGATCTATCTGATTTCCATTCATGTGGGGAGGACAGAAGGTGCTGAATTTTTGGTTTCCTCTCTGCCCTTATAATATTTCATGGGCGTCATGGCTGTGGGGCGTAAACACACACAGAAACTCAGAAAATTCTAAATGATGTAGGGTATTTTTTTGTTCGACTTAAGACTACAGAGACAAGTTCCGTGCTCCAGGCTCATCTCATTTTTCTACCTTCTTTCTGGGCATCTCAGGGTACGTCTGCAATGGCTGCTCCATCCCTGTTCTGCGGATTTTCAACTGTTTCTTTCCCAAGCTTTAGGTCCTAGACTTTCATTGACATTTCCAACTGGACTTTTAAATAGTTCCTCAAACTGAACATATCCAACATCAGAGGCGTCCACTTTTTCTCCAGATTCTTTCAAAATTTCATCTTTCTGGGGCGCCTGGGTGGCTCAGTCATTAAGCGTCTGCCTTTGGCTCAGGTCATGGTCCCAGGGTCCTGGAATCGCGCCCTGCATCGGGCTCCCTGCATGGTGGGAAGCCTGCTTCTCCCTCTCCCACTCCCCTGCTTGTGTTCCCTCTCTCACTGTGTCTCTCTCTGTCAAATAAATAAATGAAATCTTTAAAAAAATTCATCTTTCTGTTAATACTAATACCACTTATCTAGTTCTCCAGACTCAATGTCTCAGTCATACATGCTACCTCCGTGTATCCTCCTATGTCCAGACAACCTGTAGCCTGCAGTGTTAAAATGCCTGTTACTTATTTCTCCACCTTAAACCTCTCGAACCTTCAATCCACTCCTTCCACTTAAATCTTTCAAAAGCATGCCCACTAGACTAGAAGACCCACAAAGGCAGGAACTGTTGTTTTGTTGTTGTTGTTGTTGTTCATGGCTGTATTCTTGACACATAAAACTGTGCCTGGGGTATTCAAAAATGTTAAGTGATTTCGAAGCTCCTCAAATGTCCATATCATGTTATTGAAGGCCAAAAGAATTCCCTAAAGAGTTTGGTGTCCCAGGATTCAAAGCATTCCAGGATTTAGCCCAATTCTGTTACTCAAAATCAAAGCAGTCCCCCCAAATGGCAAGTCTGAGGATGAATAAAATTACTGAACAATTTGCTTTGCTTAAAAGCAACTAAGATTTTTTTTCTCTGTCAACAAAGAAGTCTGTCATGAAAGGCAGTAATTTTAGGACCCCATTGCCCAGGTAGAGAGAGGAACATAAAAAAGGAAAAGAGAAAAATATCATGATATCATTTGGCCCATTTATAGAGAGGGTACATTTTTAATTTGGAACTAATCTAGGTCATAGCAAACTTGCCAAATTCTTTTCATGGTTTTGAATGAGTGAAAATCCTGTAATTTTGAATAATTTAATGGGTCAAACTTACAGTAAGAAGAAATTATGGCCAATTTTGAGGTCTACTCATTGACATACAATTTAGTTCCATAAGTATTTATTTATTAAGTGATTCCCGGGTATTCTTCTTCACAGAAGAGACGATCTCCTCAAAACTGCCTTTTTTGGGGGGATATGATGTGGAGTGATGGGAACAGAGGGCAAAATAAAAAAGGGTAAGAAAAATGAGCTGTCTAAAGGAGGGTACCTTCTTAGGCACAGCTGTTAGCTAATTAGTTGAGCAAATGAGGCAATTCATCCTGGAGAGCTGGCTTCCCAAATGGACAGAGAAAGCGGTTGCCCACTTGCTGTTGGTCAGGGGCATCAGGACGGACTCTATTCCATAAAGTGTCAGCCTGTGAATGGCTGGCATTTTCGATTTACAATACAATCATCTGGCTTAAAATATGATTTCCTATTTCTGCAGAATTGCCCCTGCATTAGGCTTATCCTCATCTGCAATCATGTTTACCTCCAGGGTGCCTGTGTTTGCAGGTTCTTCTTCCAAGATGAAAGACTTAAGGAGCACGCAGGAATATACATGGGGCATACTCAAGTCAGGGAAACGGTAGGAGAAGGTGACCAACTTCACAGTTTGGACAAGTGCCACTGGCTATCCATTCATTCATCCCATAAATAATTGGTGAGCACCAGGGAGTTTTATTAGTTTTTGTGTCTATTTTTGAGCAATGTTTTCACGTGGGCCAGGTATAAATTCCCACGGCTGATATTTTGTTTCCCAGGGTGAGGACACCAGGACCATTGTCGAGGAGCAGACGGTGACAAACTAAAGTGGTTCAGGAGTTTGAATGAGGGCCTGAGAAACAAGTTGGTTAGCCACTCTCCTCTTGCTGGGCCCTCCCTAATGTTCTTTTTTCCTCTACCAGGGCTCAAACTTGCTTTCAGAGACTGTAGAGTTTATATCACAGGTGTGTGTATGTGTGTGTGTGTGTGTGTGTGTGTGTAAGACTGTTTCACATGCAATTTGTTCATTGACTCATTGGACAGATATTTCTAGAACAACTGCTATGTTCAGGTACTCGGTTAGGGAATGAGATCTGGTGGCTCCCTAAGAACGCTAATCCTGCAAGGAAGACAGATGTGAGCAGGGAATCACCCATGGGAAGTGTCCTGCAAAATGGACACCTGGTGGGCCATGGCTGTGTGAAAACCAGGGGGAAAGGCAGTGAGAGGGCAAAAGATGTCATCACTGAGGAAGGAATGAAATTACAGGAATTTTCAGGTGGCTTATTGATTTGGAAGATTCCCCCCCGCCGAGGGGCAAGGGAATTAGTGAAAGGATTTTAAGCCAGAGAATAACATCATCCTATTTGGGTTTTTAAAAACAACATTTTGGGTTCAGTGTGGAACATGGGCTGGAGGAGGTGGGAGGGGCTTCTGGTGCTATAACTAAGTGGCCATTACAAGACTTCAGGCAGGGTGATGTTGGTGTGGTCTAACGCCATGGTGGTGAGGTTAGAGAGAAGTGGGTTGGTGAGAGAAATAGTGAGGAGGGTGTGAGTTCGAGATTGAGGCTTTCCTGGAGGTGTTGGTCATCAGGAAGAGGGAGTAAGAAATTCTTCCAGGTTTCTACCTTTAGCAATTGAGTGGTTGGAGATAGTACAATTTACCACTGCAGGGGACAATGAAAAATCAGGTTAAGGAAGAGTTCATGAGTGCATTTGTCTCTAAGTGGAGTTCGAAGTACCAATGGGATATAAGTCCCACTGAAGGAAACATTATTCTATTGGTTTCATCATGCCACGTATTTGAAAGCCTCCCCCATCTTCTACTGTATCAACTCTAATCTTTTAAGATTAACCATTATCTGACTATAATCTATTTACATGTACTCCTTTAATTTGGTCTGGCAGCTTTTAATCATTTTGGGGGGGAGGGGGCACAAATCTCTAAGAATCTCATGAAAACTGTGAATCTTCTCCCTAGAAAAAGGTACATACAAAGAAACACATAAAATTTTGCTTACAATGACAGTGGGCTCAGAAGTGAGCTTAAGTCACTTCCTTTTACTGGGCTTGCAGGTGTATGGATTGAGTTTATCCTGGGCCATTCTGCCTTGCTCTTGGAACTGTGGTGTTATGTCCAGTGTTCACTTTCATTCTCAAAACTGCTCCTACTTGGATAATCAGTTATGTGGTGACCTTCATGAGGGATTACGTGCCCCCTAATCCCACACAAACCTTCCAGGGATGTATGGGCCCACTTCAGGACCCCGGTCCCCTCAGCATGCCAGCCACTGCCACAGTGCCTTTGCTCAGGATGGTCCTTTTATCAGTAATGCCACTCTCAATCATTTCCACCTCTCCAAATCCCACTTCCTCCATAAAAGACCCACATCAACGCAAACTCCTTCTGAAAAGCACTTTCCTCTAACGCTTTTATCTCTTCTGCATCGCCATCTTCTTTTTCTGAATTCTCCCCATATGATCATTCATTTGCTTATTCAAACGTGGTATTACCTTATATGGTTGATTAATCATTACATGGGTCAGTTTTATTTCTCCAGTTATATAATGGCAGAGTGATGAAGGGGTCATTTATCAGCTGCACAAACTTGCATAAATTACATAACCTCCCTGAAACTTGGTTTCCCCTTGTGAATTAGGTCTAATACCCATTCTGTAGGGTTGTTGAGAGAATTATAGGAAAACTCTATAGCACCTGTCATAGAAATGATTCATATTATTGATGGCCAGCTTCATTTATATTGCCCTCTTTCCTTAACTCCCCAGAGATCCTATCACAATGCTGAGTACTAGTTAGTGAATAGTAATGTGCAGAGGAGGAGGCCGAAGGCCTTGTCTGTGGTTACTGATGAAAATAGAAGCCGTGGCTTTGGCACAGTAGCTAGGAAGCCAAATATGTTTGCAGAGATATTTGTAGTAATTACTGGTGAGGATCATTTTTTTTTTCCCTTTAAAAAAGTGACCAACTGGTATTTGACCTCTTGTTTTTTTGTTTACCTTATCAATGTGAATTAAGGTAGATTCATATTGTCACAACAAGGTAAGATGTTCTCATTTAACTACAGAAAAGTGTATGCTTTCTCATCTTAGGAATTTCATGGTTACCTTGAGTCTTGTCTTCCTTTTGATTTCATTGAAACCTTCTATGGGCTGAGCAAGTTCACACATACTCCACCTGCCAGTGGTGCAAATCATTCTCCCACATTCTCTGCCTTTCTCTACGAAGGCGGTACTTTTTTGTAGCTCTTCACAACGTCCACTTTCTCTTTGACTTTGCTTAAAAGGAGCTCAGATGTCTCCTTCTTCCCATTTCCTGCCTCCGTCCCTTTCTTTTTTTCTATAGGAGAAAATAATCTCCAAATGTTCCACTCATCCCTTGTTTGTTTTCTCCCCTTGCTGTGTTCTGCTGGCCAGGAAGTCCTTGTTTGAACTTCAATGCCTTTCCCTCTACAGCTTGCTGACAGGTGAACAGTCTAGTATAATGCATGGAACTCTAATCTCAGCTTCGTAACTATGCTTAAACCTTGGGGGAAGAAAGGAAAAGACTGTTTTTATGCTAGTTTTATTTCAAAACAAACTCAATTATCATGTATTAGAAAAATCGATTTCTCAAGTTCAAGTTGATGCAAGTGAACCGTGCTCTGGAGCAATGTATGTTTGTTCAGCTTCACCATATTCTGCCAGGAACCCCAAACATTGCCAACCAGGCAGCCTGTCTTACCTAGCATTCCCTGTGCCCACTGGTCACACACAGGAATATGTGTGCCCTCCTGAAGTTTCCTTTGAACTCTTAGGAGAGCTGGAGCTTTGGATACTTGTCATGCTCAGTTCAGAGTACTCAGAAACAATTTGACTCCAGCTTTAGGTCACTTATTGATCTGCCTTTTAATTATTTTGGTGGCAGCTTGCCTTTTCAATGACAACTACAAATAAAGACAATTTCACTTCTTCCTTCATAATTCTGATGCCTTTTTTCTTCCTTCCTTCCTCCCTCCCTCCTTCTCTCCTTCTCTTTCTCTCTCTTTGTCTCTTCTTACCTGATTTCTCTAGCTAGGATTTCTAGTTAGAGTGGGCACCCTTCTCTTGTTTCTGATCTTAGAGAAAAAGCTTTCAATCTTTCACTATTGAGTAGAATGTTAGATGTGGGCTTATATATGGTCTTTATTATGTTAAGATATGTTCCTTCTTTGCCTAATTTGTTAAGAGTTATTATTATAAATGGATATTGAATTTTGTCAAGTGCTTTTTCTATGTCTATTGAGATGATTATATGAGTCTTTTCTTTATTCTATTAATATAAAGTGTCGCATTGATTCATTTGAAACATCCTTGCATCCAAGGGATAAATCCCACTTGGATCATGTGAATGATCCTTTTAATGTGCTGCTGAATTTGGTCTGCTGGTATTTTATTGATAATTTTTCACTTATATTAATCAGAGATATTGGCTTGCAGTTTTCTTTTCTCGTAGTTTTATTTTCTGGATTTGGTTTCAGGATAATACTGGCCTCATAAAATGAATTTGGGAGTGTTCCTGCCTCTTCAATTTTTTGGAAGAGTTTGAGAAAGATTGGTAACAGTTCTTGAAATGCTTGGGAAAATTCACCAGGGAAGCCATCTGCTGCTGGGCTCTTCTTTGTTTAGAGATTTTTGATTCAATGTCCTTACTAGTTATTGGTCTGTTCAGATTTTTTGTTTGTTTCTGATTTGGTCTGGGTATGTTGTACGTTTCTAAGAACTTCTCTGCTTCAAGCTTGTCCAGTTTGCTAGTGTATAGTTATTCATTGTAGCCTCTTATGAGCCTTTGAATTTTTGTGGTATCAGTTGTAATATCCTTTTCATTTATAATTTTATTGATTTGGGGTTTTAGTTTTTTTTTTCCACTTAGTTAGTCTAAGGGTTTGCTTCCTTTTTATCTTTTCAAAAAACCAACTCTCTGGTTAATTTTTTGTTTTGTTTTTCTTTGCTCCATTTCATTTATCTCTGCTCTGATCTTTATTATTTCCTTTCTTCTGCTAACTTTAGGCTCAGGTTCTTCTTATTTTTCTCATCCCTTAAGGCATAGAGTTAGGTTGTTTATTTGGAACTTTTATTTGCTTCTTGATATAGGGATTTATTGCTATGAACTTCTCTCTTAGAACTGCTTTTGCTGCATCTCATAAGCTCTGGTGTATTGTGTTTCCATCTTCATTTGCCTCAAGAAAGTTTTTATTTCCCCTTTAATTTCTTTGATCCATTGGTTGTCCAGATGAGTGTTGTTTAATTTCTATGCGTTGGTGACTTTTGCAGTTTTCCTTGCATTGATTTCTAGTTTCATGCCATCATAGTCAGAGAAGATACCTGGTATAATTTCAGTCTTCCTGAATTCTCTAAGACTGGCTTTGTGGCCTAACATTGAGTCTGTCCTAGAAAATGTTCCATGTGCACTGGAGAAGAATGTTATATATTTGTCTGTCAGGTCCCTTCGGTCTGTAATGTTGTTCAAGTCACTGTTTGTTGATTTTTTGTCTGGATGATCCATCCATTGGTTAGAGTGGGGTATTAAGGTACCCAACTATGAAATTACTGGTTATTTCTCTTTTTAGTTCTATTACTTTTTGCTTTATATATTTAGGTGTGCTGTGTAGAGTGCATGAATATTTATGATTATTGTATCAGCTCAATATATCATTATATAATGACCTTCTGTGTCTCTTTTTAACACTTTTGGTTTTGAGCCTATTTTGTCTAAGTATAGCTACCCTGCTTTTTTTTTTTGGTTACTATTTGCATGAAATATTTTGCATCTCTTCCCTCTCAGTCTATGTGTGTCTTTAAGGCTAAAGGGAGTCTTGCAAATAGCATATTGTTGGATTTTTGTTTTTTCTAATCCATTCAGCCATTCTATGCCTTTTGATTAGAAAATTGTAGATATGACTTTCTCTTCTCTAATAACACCAAAGGACATTTATGAGTGCTTAGCATTTTCAGAAACACAATCAAAGTTACTTGAGTTAACTTTACCTGTATTAACTCTTTTAATCTTTAGAGCAACCTTGTGAAGGAGGTACTACTTGTGTCTATTCTGTACTCAAGAAGCTCAGTCACAGAGAGGCAACCATCTTGCCCAAATGAGTGACAAGACTGGCACTAGTATCCAATTAGTGTGACTTCAGAGCCTATTCTTCATCATCTCATAATCCACCTCCTGTCTCACCCTTCCATCTTCTCTCTCATCCACTACTTATAATCCCTTCTACGGACATCCTACCTGTACCTTGCCTTCAGTCTGCCCTCCCCGCAGTATTCCACATCCAGCGGAAAGAATCTGCCCAGTCCCTTCAGACCTCAGGTGCCTGAAACTGATCTGAGTTGCTATTCCATGATAATGGAAATAAGAACACATGAGAGTCAATTAGCAGTAAGATAATTGAAGGAAGGACTTTGAGAGGAAGGGTATCGGTATATTCGGTTACTTGTTACTCAACAATGTCATTGAACTTTCACTGGGAATAAACACTATCCTAGCCAGATGTGGGAGGGGGCTACAAAATGAATTGCAAGTTCCCAGACCTCTGGGAGCATAGGATCTAATAAGAACAATCAGGCAAAGGGAGTTACATTTTGCAATGATAAGGGTTGAAGATATTTAGGGGAGACAGATCATTTGAAATTAGCGAGAAGACATTGAGGAATGTTTGGGGGAATTAGAATTTGAATCAAATATATTGCTATATATCTGCAGTCATCCACATCTCAGTGATGTCTGGGCAGGGGAGCATAAATAAGAGAGCAGGTTCCAGTTCTTTTGCTCATTGTCCCTAGAATATGCCCAAGGTGCTGTGGACTGCCCAGTCCTGCATAGAGCACCTTTTCCAAATGTGGCTGGTGACATCCCAGCTGGAGAAGATGTCCAAAGAGATTAAAGAAGATTGAAAAATGCCTTTTCGGGGCACCTGGGTGGCTCAGATGGTTAAGCGTCTGCCTTCAGCTCAGGTCATGATCCCAGGGTCCTGGGATGGAGCCCCACATCGGGCTCCTGGCTCAGCAGGGAGTCTGTTTCTCCCTCTCCCTCTGCCTCTCCCACTGCTCATGCTCTCTCTCTCTCTGTATCTCTGTGTCTCAAATGAATAAATAAAATCTTAAAAAAAAAAAAGAAAAATGCTTTTTCAAATGATCTGATCAAGTTTCTAAGGGTCTCTGAGATTACTCAGAGGTGGTGGTGCTTGTTGTGACTTATTCGATTTTCCCCTTTTTATATTTACGTGTGACTCCATTGGGCTGAAATGTTATTTTGCCCTGGTCTCAAGGTCATGCATGGAGGGACCTGTTTTTCTTGGGCTTTCCTCTTCATGGGAACATATGATCCAAACATGCAAGCTTCCTTGGCTTACCTTTATTACCTTGGCTCCATTTTATATCATGTTTGGTTTGTGATTTCAAGTGCAATCCTGACTCTGCTTTCTGTTCAAACCCCTAGAAAGTGGAGCAAATGACTTATCTTTTCTTGGCCTTTGTCCCAGCTCTTAAACTTTCTTTTACATAAGGGGGATATTCAGTCTGGATTATTAATTTCATTACTTTTGAACAGCCCAAGGGGCAGTGTTTGAGGATTTATGAGTGTTCTGGTCAGAGGCATGAGAATGGAAACTTCTTAAGAGCACAAGAGGTCATACCATGGACAGAGCTCAAAATTTCCATTTGGAACACATAATTATTGTACCAAAAATTAAAGATGGTAAGAAATTTTGAAAAGCTCTCCATTTTGATGACCTTAGTGACATGTATTGACATGTTCACCAGTGGTTAGAACTTTTAATCTTTCACTTGCCTTTAGAGAATACACTAAGAATGCCATGGGTAATGGGATTTAGGTGGCTGATTCACAGCAATCAGAAATACCTTTTCTTGATTTTAAAAACATAGTATTTATTAGCCTTTACTACATTTTCTTTTTTTCTTCCTTCCTTCCTTCTTTATTCCCTTCTCTCCTCTCCTCTCCTCTTCTTTTCTTTCTCTTCTTTCTTTCTCTTCTCTTCCCTTCCCTTCCCTTCCTTTCTCCCCTCTCTTCTCCTTCCTCTCCTCTTCTCCTCTCTTCTCTTCTCTCCTTTGTTGTGGTGAGATGATTACTAAAATAAGAAACATGAATCTATAAAACAAATCGGGCCTTTTGCCCTTGTTGCCTCTGAGCAAGAAACAACAACATTGAGTCGTTTATTAATAGAAGCAAACTGAATTACATAATAATAAAAATAGTTAGTTTTCTTAGCAACTTATTTAACAAGAAAATAAACTAGAGGTAGGTAGATTCTGTATTAGGAATATCTGAAAACTTTTTGGGTAGGAGTAATCTTTGACTTGTATTATGAATGTGGTTTGTCTTTCTGATTAATTGTCATTGATTACTTTTGCTGTTTTCCTAAATATTAATGAGAAAGACAAGGAATTAATTACAAAGATATTTATGCAATTCATGTCAAAGACTGAAGAAATAATGGAAGCAAAATATTATTTGCCTTTGAAGCTACCTGAGTTTTGGGAAGAAATGCTGATAAAGCAGAGTGTGCTACAGAATGCATTTCCTTGAGTCCTATGTTATATGCACTGACAAAAATTGATGGGGTATCCTGAGGGAAAGGATTTATTTGTCACAGGAAAAATGGCCAGACCAAAATAAAAAAAGAGAAAGATGGATTTTTGTTTATTCATTTCTTCCCTCCAGACAAGTTAGTGTAACAGATCAGATTGCAAAAGTAGAGAAGGTCTATCTGGAAGGAAATTTCCCAATGTTTTCACCACAGGTTGTTGTCAAGAGAGACCTTAAGAAGGTGTTTTTTCACTTTTCTCTGAATCCATTCAACATAGATGATGCGGTGTGTTTTCCTGTCATGACCCAGAGACCCCGTTTTCCTCCCCTGCCCTGTTCCATTGATGTGGAGGGAAGGCAGGGAGTTGGTCCATGCTGCAGGTCCTCCAGAGTAGCCCTGTGCCTGGGGCCTGAATGACCAGGCTCTTCTGTCTCCATCCTTTCTCTTCCTTCTCTTTCTTTCAACAAATATTATGGGCATCTTGTAACTGCTGCACATTTTCACAAGTTATGTCAGCAAGCTACAGCTGATGGCCTCCAAAAGCTTATAGTCTAGAAGGAGTCGAGATGAAGGATCAAAGAAGCAATTATAGTGCAGCATGATAAGGACAAGATAGGCAAGACTGCGAAAGAAGAGTAGAGAGCACTGTGGGGATCAGCCAAAGAGGAGCCTACAGCAGGGGTGGAGGGGGTGGAGGTCAGGTGAAGAAAGCCTCAGAGAAGGAGTGCTGTCTTAAGCTGAGACCATGCTGGCTCAGCTTATGAGGCATAGATAGGATGCTTCAGGGCTGAACAATCAAGGATGAGGTAGTGAGTTCACCCAGTGTGTAGTGAGTAAGTATGATCATAGGGGAAATCTATAGCTTAAGAAGAGAGGTTAAACCAGAAAGTGTTAATTTAGCAAACTTAAGAGAAACTGTGCAGGTTAGTCTGTCTTTAGGGTGAGAAACAGGCAAACAGGGAGAGAAGATAAGTAGACACGTGGAATGGCTCATATAGTTTTAACCATAAGAACATATTGCCCTGTGAATTGCATTCCTTTTCTCTGAAGTCCCTAACCCCTATTCCCTTCTCCTTAGTTCAGGGTGATGGATGTACCTCATTTTGCCTGACTTTGGAATTTCCATGTCTGTGTGGATTCCCCTTATACATACACTATTCAATTTGATTTTCTCCTGTTAATCTGTCTTATGTTAATCTGATTCTTAGTCCAGCTAGAAGGACCTTTGAGGGGATAGGAATTCTTGCTCCCCAACACTTGCTTATTAAATCTGCCACTTAGCAACTTGAAGTGGTCTGCCTTTTTTTTTTTTTTCCCCCAGTCTCCCCCTGCCCTGTGTGTATAGGGGCCAGTTTGTGAACTAACAGAATCACAGTTTACAGGTGACCAGTTTTGGGACTCTTCGTCTTTCATTGTCCAGGTAAATAGTAGTTACCACCATACCTTAGAGTTCTTCCCCTAAAATTGAGGGGAGCTAGCAGGGTGAGCCATACGCTTCCAGCTGAAATACTAACTATAATACCCATGCTTTTCTGAGTTTGGGAAGGCATTGTCAACACACTTTCTATTCTCCAAATCTAATAATCTAAGGGGATAAAAAAATTCTAAGAACTTTCTTAAAATGAGGTGCACATGAAGGATGTGGAGGCTCTGTTTGCCCTTAGTGATTAAGCCCACCAAGTGATGACACGAGGTGTTGTAAATGGCATGCACAGGGAGTCTTAACCTGCTTGCACCGGAATTAGTAGAGACCAGGGAGGCTTTAGGGGACCAGTGGGAAACTAGCGTTCAGAAGCCAGTGGCAGGAAGAATTACCAAAAATATGGCCATGCCTGTGGGCAAGAAGATGCCTGCTGGTTGATGTATTCTCTAGATGGGTCTATAAATAAGTGAGAAGAGAGAACTGATGCATATAGATGGGTCTTACTGATTAGAAGTTGATGGATGATCTACTCACGGAGCACCTTAATGAAGGTGCTTGTGGGCGTGGTGTGGTTCAAATGTACTTGTTTCCTGAATTTCTGTCATGATTCCTGTTTCTTAATTCTGTTCTTACTGATGGAGATAATGAAATAATACATAGATAAACATAATTTATTTATATATTTTTTCACATGTTGGAGAAAACATCCTTTATCAGACCTCGTGTCCCAATGTTTGATGCATAATCTTGGTGACTTCAGTGTTGTGTGACCCTCTCCCCAAGGAGCAGAGGGACTACAAGGTTTCTTGGGGCTATTTTCTAGGGCAACTGGCTGAGATGTGAAGGGATGGGGTTGAGTCTAACATACTCAAACCATGTGCTTAGGTTGCGGTTAGCTTTCTTCCCAAACATAATTATGTTTCCTTGTGTCCTTTCTGAAAAAGCTCATTGGTTTTCCCCTGGGCTTTTGGCAAAGCAAAAGTTAAAAGTGGCTCCAGCAGCCTCAGGCCCTCCAGCTGCCAGCAATTAGTCTCCCTCAGGAACTGCCTGCTGACTTAATGAGCTAAATGCAGGGAGCTGCAGTCTCTCTGGTAGGTAAGATGCTAACCTGGGGAGGGGCGGGCAGATGCTCCGGAGGGAGATGTGAGCCCTAGCAGCTCCCGTACCATTTCCAGCTGCAGATAGCTCAGCCCACGGACACGCACCTTGCTTTTGGAACTGAGACTGAATTCTATATCTCCAGTCAGACCGCAGATCTGAAAAGGACACACGGGGACAACTGAAAATAGGTCCTTTGGTTAACAGAGGAAAGATGATTTGCTGGTCTGTGTAGCTGTTTCTCATCTTAATAAATAGTAAACGAGTATTTCTGACCTTCTGCTATAATAGGACCAGCACTACTGTGTAGATACCAGGTTTTCCAAAACCCCTAGAATGCATCTCCTTACCAGGGCACAGGAGTGCTTATGGTACCCAAAGAAATGTTCCTATCTCTCTAATTGAGTAGAAATGTGTGGGATAAAGTTTTGGAATTTCACCCAATGTATTTTCCCCTCCTCAGTCATTTGTTCTGTTTCCTGCTTGCAGATCTTCTGTTCTATGAAGGCTAGGACTCAGGGTTAAGATTTGTTACACCAGGGTATGAAGAGTTGATGATGAATTTTGCATTTCAATCTCATCTCTTGAATTTCAAATTAGACTTTAAAAAATTCCGTCATGAGATAATAGTATTCTTTTAAATAAATGAAAAGATTTTTGTTTTTGTTTCTTTTTCTGAACTCCCTAAGCCGGTTTTACAAAAGAACTATTAAAATATTCCAGCTGAGACATTAAGAAGAAATGGCGGGATTAGAATAACACAGTTTTGCAGCCTAATGCATGAACAGATCCAAGTAATGACCATCACTGACTTCTAAATTCATAAAAAGAGAGAGGATCAGATATGATGTCCCTCCTAAGGGAAGAAAGCTCCACAACTTAAAGTGTGTTTTTGGGAAAAAAAGAACAAGACAAACAACTGAATTTGATGAAGACTGTAGGTCCAACTTCCAATTTATAGGAAGTAGGAGAGAGGATAAAGTTTAACTATGCTTGGGGGGTACAATCAGCAAAATCCAGACTGTGGGACTATCATACAAAACCCACAATCTGGTTTCTCCGAGAGACAAATAGCAAGAAAAAAGACAGATGGAGAGAGAAATTTTAGATAAGAGAAACTTAACAGGCATGACCAATTGCAAAGTGAAGATATTAATTGGATTCTAATTCTAAATAAACTATAAAAATATATTTATGAGAAAAATTAGATGTTCAAACAATGGATATTTGATATTAAGAAATAATAGTCATTTTTGTTTTTTGGTGTGCTAGTTATATTGTGGTAATGTTAAAAATAAGTTATCTTTAAAAAATATAACTGGAAATTTAACAGATAAAATGCATACTGAAAACCTTACAGGTAAAATTGTAGTATGCATGGCATTTGCTTCATAATAATATGGGAGAGGGAAAGTGGATGGGGGTGTAGTTGAACCAAGATTGACTCATTTAATTATTGCAGCTGGGTGATAGGTATATGAGGAGTTGGTTATTAAAATATTCTGTTTACTTTTGTATATCTCTGAGATGCTTCATAACAAAAAATCTTAAAAAAAAAGAAGTCAGTGATAAAATAAAACATGTACTGATTACATGTATTACAATGATGAAGCAATTTTCCTTCCTAATGTTCAAGAAGAATCCCTATTTCAGGCTCCTTCGTGGGTTGTCACAATTAGACACTTGATGTTCTTTTGCTTGAAAGAATAGTACTCATTCCAAAATGCTGGAAGGCTTTGTTCATTTAAAAGATACACCAGTAGTTCATTTTTGCCCTTGCTTCCCTTGCCTTTGGCGATGTTTCTAGAAAGAAGTTGCTACAGCTGAGGTCGAAGAGGTTGCTGCCTCTGTTCTCCTTTAGGATTTTGATGGACTCCTGTCTCACATTGAGGTCTTTCAACCATTTGGAGTCTATTTTTGTGTGTGGTCTAAGGAAATGGTCCAGTTTCATTCTTCTGCATGTGGCTGTCCAATTTTCCCAACACCATTTGTTGAACAGAGTGTCTTTTTTCCATTGGACATTCTTTCCTGCTTTGTCGAAGATCAGTTGACCATAGAGTTGAGGGTCCATTTCTGGGCTCTGTATTCTGTTCCGTTGATCTATGTGCCTGTTTTTGTGCCAGTACCATACAGTCTTGATGATTATTGCTTTGTAATAGAGTCTGGAATTGTGATGCCGCCAGCTTTGCTTTTCTTTTTCAACATTCCTCTGGCTATTTGGGGTCTTTTCTGGTTCCATACAAATTTTAGGATTATTTGTTCCATTTCTTAGGAAAAAATGGATGGTCTTTTGATGGGGATTGCATTGAATGTGTAGATTGCTCTAGGTAGCATTGACAGCTTCACAATATTTGTTCTTCCAATCCATGAGCATGGAACGTTTTTCCATTTCTTTGTGTCTTCCTCAATTTCTTTCATGAGTATTTTATAGTTTTCTGAGTACAGATCCTTTGCCTCTTTTGTTAGATTTATGCCTAGGTATCTTATGGTTTTGGGTGCAATTGTAAATGGGATCGACTCCTTCATTTCTCTTTCTTCTGTCTTGTTGTTAGTGTATAGGAATGCCACTGATTTCTGTGCATTGATTTTATATCCTGCCACTTTACTGATTTCCTGTATGATTTCTAGCAGTTCTGGGGTGGATGATTTCCAAATCATGATACTTTATGATTACATAAAGTATCATATCATCTGCAAAGAGTGAGCGTTTGACTTCTTCTTTGCCGATTTGGATGCCTTTTATTTCTTTTTGTTGTCTGATTGCTGTGACTAGGACTTCTAATACTATGTTGAATAGCAGTGGTGATAGTGGACATCCCTGCCGCGTTCCTGACCTTAGGGGGAAAGCTCTCAGTTTTTCCCCATTGAGAATGATATTCACTGTAGGTTTTTCATAGATGGCTTTTTTGATACTGAGGTATGTGCCCTCTATCTCTATACTCTGAAGAGTTTTGATCAAGAAAGGATCCTGTACTTTGTCAAATGCTTTTTCTGCATCTATTGAGAGGATCATACGGTTCTTGTTCTTTCTTTTATTAATGTATTGTATCACATTGATTGATTTGTGGATGTTGAACCAACCTTGCAGCCCTAGGGTAAATCCCGCTTGGTCGTGGTGAATAATCCTTTTAATGTACTGTTGGATCCTATTGGCTAGTATTTTGGTGAGAATTTTTGCATCCAGGTTCATCAGGGATATTGGTCTGTAATTCTCCTTTTTGATGGGGTCTTTGTCTGGTTTGGGGATCAAGGTAATGATTTTCCTTCCATTTCTATTTTTTGGAACAGTTTCAGAAGAATAGGTATTAATTCTTCCTTAAATGTTTGGTAGAATTCCTCTGGGAAGCCATCTGGCCCTGGGCTTTTGTTTGTTGGGAGATTTTTGATGACTGCTTCAATTTCCTTAGTGGTTATAGGTCTGTTCAGGTTTTCTATTTCTTCCTGCTTCAGTTTTGGTAGTTGATACATCTCTAGGAATGCATACATTTCTTCCAGGTTATCGAATTTGCTGGCATAGAGTTGCTCATAATATGTTCTTATAATTGTTTGTATTTCTTTGGTGTTGGTTGTGATCTCTCCTCTTTCATTCATGATTTTGTTGATTTGGGTCATTTCTCTTTTCTTTTGGATAAGTCTGGCCAGGGGTTTATCCATCTTGTTAATTCTTTCAAAGACCCAGCTCCTAGTTTCGTTGATCTGTCTACTGTTCTTTGGTTTCTATTTCATTGATTTCTGCTCTGATCTTTATTATTTCTCTTCTCCTACTGGGTTTAGGCTTTATTTGCTGTTCTTTCTCCAGCTCCTTTAGATGTAGGGCTGGTTGTGTATTTGAGACCTTTTTTGTTTCTTGAGAAAGGCTTGTATTGCTATATACTTTCCTCTTAGGCCTGCCTTTGCTGCATCCCAAAGATTTTGAATAGTTGTGTTTTCATTTTCATTGGTTTCCATGAATTTTTTAAATTCTTCTTTAATTTCCTGGTTGACCCATTCATTCTTCAGTAGGATGCTCTTTAGCCTCCATGTATTTGAGTTCCTTCCAATTTTCCTCTTGTGATTGAGTTCTAGTTTCAAAGCATTGTGGTCTGAAAATAGGCAGGGAATGATCCCAATCTTTGGGTACTGGTTGAGACCTGATTTATGACCTAGGATGTGATCTATTGTGGAGAATGTTCCATGGGCACTAGAGAAGAATGTGTATTCTGTTGCTTTGGGATGGAATGTTCTGAATATGTCTGTGAAGTCCATTTGGTCCAGTGTGTCATTTAAAGTCTTTAATTGCTTGTTGATCTTTTGCTTATATGATCTGTCTATTTCAGTGAGGAGGGTGTTAAATTCCCCCACTATTATTGTATTGTTGTCGATGTGTTTCTTTGCTTTTGTTATTAATTGCCTTATCTAATTGGCTTTTCCCATGTTAGGGGCATAGATATTTACAATTGTTAGATCTTCTTGTTGGATAGACCCTTTAAGTAGGATATAGTGTCCTTCCTCATCTCTTATTACAGTCTTTGGTTTAAAATCTAATTTGTCTGATACAAGGATTGCTACCCACCTTTCTTTTGGTGTCCATTAGCATCGTAAATGGTTTTTTTTTAAATTTTTTTATTGTTATGTTAATCCCCATACATTACATCATTAGTTTTAGATGTAGTGTTCCATGATTCATTGTTTGTGCATAACACCCAGTGCTCCATGCAGAACGTGCCCTCCTCAATACCCATCACCAGGCTAACCCATCCTCCCAACCCCCTCCCCTCTAGAACCCTCAGTTTGTTTTTCAGAGTCCATCGTCTGTCATGGTTTGTCTCCCCCTCTGATTTCCCCCCCTTCATTCTTCCCCTCCTGCTACATTCTTCTTCTTTTTTTTTTTCTTAACATATATTGCATTATTTGTTTCAGAGGTACAGATCTGAGATTCAACAGTTTTGCACAATTCACAGCGGTTACCAGAGCACATACCCTCCCCAGTGTCTATCACCCAGTCACCCCACCCTCCCACCCCACCCCCCACTCCAGCAACCCTCAGTTTGTTTCCTGAGATTAAGAATTCCTCATATCAGTGAGGTCATATGATACATGTCTTTCTCTGTTTGACTTATTTCGCTCAGCATAATACCCTCCAGTTCCATCCACGTCGTTGCAAATGGCAAGATCTCATTCCTTTTGATGGCTGCATAATATTCCATTGTATATATATACCCCATCTTCTTTATCCATTCATCTGTCGATGGACATCTTGGCTCTTTCCACAGTTTGGCTATTGTGGACATTGCTGCTATAAACATCGGGGTGCACGTACCCCTTCGGATCCCTACTTTTGTATCTTTGGGGTAAATACCCAGTAGTGCAATTGCTGGATCATATGGTAGCTCTATTTTCAACTTTTTGAGGAACCTCCATACTGTTTTCCAGAGTGGCTGCACCAGCTTGCATTCCCACCAACAGTGTAGGAGGGTTCCCCTTTCTCTGCATCCCTGCCAACATTTGTCATTTCCTGACTTGTTAATTTTAGCCATTCTGACTGGTGTGAGGTGGTATCTCATTGAGGTTTTGATTTGGATTTCCCTGATGCTGAGTGATATTGAGCACTTTTTCATGTGTCTGTTGGCCATTTGGATGTCTTCTTTGGAAAAAGGTCTGTTCATGTCTTCTGCCCATTCCTTGATTGGATTCTTTGTTCTTTGGGTGTTGAGTTTGATGAGTTCTTTATAGATTTTGGATACTAGCCCTTTATCTGATATGTCATTTGCAAATATCTTCTCCCATTCTGTCGGTTGTCTTTTGGTTTTGTTGATTGTTTCCTTTGCTTTGCAAAAGCTTTTTATCTTGATGAAGTCCCAATAGTTCATTTTTGCCCTTGCTTCCCTTGCCTTTGGCGATGTTTCTAGGAAGAAGTTGCTGTGGCTGAGGTCAAAGAGGTTGCTGCCTGTGTTCTCCTTTAGGATTTGTATGGACTCCTGTCTCACATTGAGGTCTTTCAACCATTTGGAGTCTATTTTTGTGTGTTGTCTAAGGAAATGGTCCAGTTTCATTCTTCTGCATGTGGCTGTCCAATTTTCCCAACACCATTTGTTGAACAGAGTGTCTTTTTTCCATTGGACATTCTTTCCTGCTTTGTCAAAGATTAGTTGACCATAGAATTGAGGGTCCATTTCTGGGCTCTGTATTCTGTTCCGTTGATCTATGTGCCTGTTTTTGTGCCAGAACCATACTGTCTTGATGAGGACAGCTTTGTAATAGAGCTGGAAGTCCGGAATTGTGATGCCACCAGCTTTGCTTTTCTTTTTCAACATTCCTCTGGCTATTTGGGGTCTTTTCTGGTTCCATACAAATTTTAGGATTATTTGTTCCATTTCTTAGGAAAAAATGGATGGTCTTTTGATGGGGATTGCATTGAATGTGTAGATTGCTCTAGGTAGCATTGACATCTTCACAATATTTGTTCTTCCAATCCATGAGCATGGAACGTTTTTCCATTTCTTTGTGTCTTCCTCAATTTCTTTCATGAGTATTTTATAGTTTTCTGAGTACAGATTCTTTGCCTCTTTGGTTAGATTTATTCCTAGGTATCTTACGGTTTTGGGTGCAATTGTAAATGGGATCGACTCCTTCATTTCTCTTTCTTCTGTCTTGTTGTTGGTGTATAGGAATGCCACTGACTTCTGTGCATTGATTTTATATCCTGCCACTTTACTGAATTCCTGTATGAGTTCTAGCAGTTTTGGGGTGGAGTCTTTGGGATTTTCCACATAAAGTATCATATCATCTGCAAAGAGTGAGCGTTTGACTTCTTCTTTGCCGATTTGGATGCCTTTTATTTCTTTTTGTTGTCTGATTGCTGTGACTAGGACTTCCAATACTATGTTGAATAGCAGTGGTGATAGTGGACATCCCTGCCACGTTCCTGACCTTAGGGGGAAAGCTCTCAGTTTTTCCCCATTGAGAATGATATTCACTGTAGGTTTTTCATAGATGGCTTTTATGATATTGAGGCATGTACCCTCTATGCCTATACTCTGAAGAGTTTTGATCAAGAAAGGATGCTGTACTTTGTCAAATGCTTTTTCTGCATCTATTGAGAGGATCATATGGTTCTTGTTCTTTCTTTTGTTAATGTATTGTATCATGTTGATTGATTTGCAGATGTTGAACCAACCTTGCAGCCCAGGGATGAATCCCACTTGGTTGTGGTGAATAATCCTTTTAATGTACTGTTGGATCCTATTGGCTAGTATTTTGGTGAGAATTTTTGCATCCATGTTCATCAAGGATATTGGTCTGTAATTCTCCTTTTTGATGGGGTCTTTGTCTGGTTTGGGGATCAAGGTAATGATTTTCCTTCCATTTCTATTTTTTGGAACAGTTTCAGAAGAATAGGTATTAATTCTTCCTTAAATGTTTTAGAATTCCCCTGGGAAGCCATCTGGCCCTGGGCTTTTGTTTGTTGGGAGATTTTTGATGACTGCTTCAATTTCCTTAGTGGTTATAGGTCTGTTCAGGTTTTCTATTTCTTCCTGGTTCAGTTTCGGTAGTTGATACATCTCTAGGAATGCACCCATTTCTTCCAGGTTATCGAATTTGCTGGCATAGAGTTGCTCATAATATGTTCTTATAATTGTTTGTATTTCTTTGGTGTTGGTTGTGATCTCTCCTCTTTCATTCATGATTTTGTTGATTTGGGTCATTTCTCTTTTCTTTTGGATAAGTCTGGCCAGGGGTGTATCCATCTTGTTAATTCTTTCAAAGACCCAGCTCCTAGTTTCGTTGATCTGTCTACTGTTCTTTGGTTTCTATTTCATTGATTTCTGCTCTGATCTTTATTATTTCTCTTCTCCTACTGGGTTTAGGCTTTATTTGCTGTTCTTTCTCCAGCTCCTTTAGGTGTAGGGTTAGGTTGTGTACTTGAGACCTTTCTTGTTTCTTGAGAAAGGCTTGTATTGCTTTATACTTTCCTCTTAGGCCTGCCTTTGCTGCATCCCAAAGATTTTGAATAGTTGTGTTTTCATTTTCATTGGTTTCCATGAATTTTTTAAATTCTTCTTTAATTTCCTGGTTGACCCATTCATTCTTCAGTAGGATGCTCTTTAGCCTCCATGTATTTGAGTTCCTTCCAATTTTCCTCTTGTGATTGAGTTCTAGTTTCAAAGCATTGTGGTCTGAAAATAGGCAGGGAATGATCCCAATCTTTGGGTACTGGTTGAGACCTGATTTATGACCTAGGATGTGATCTATTGTGGAGAATGTTCCATGGGCACTAGAGAAGAATATGTATTCTGTTGCTTTGGTATGGAATGTTCTGAATATGTCTGTGAAATCCATTTGGTCCAGTGTGTCATTTAAAGTCTTTAATTGCTTGTTGATCTTTTGCTTATATGATCTGTCCATTTCAGTAAGGGGGGTGTTAAATTCCCCCACTATTATTGTATTGTTGTCGATGTGTTTCTTTGCTTTTGTTATTAATTGCCTTATCCAATTGGCTTTTCCCATGTTAGGGGCATAGATATTTACAATTGTTAGATCTTCTTGTTGGATAGACCCTTTAAGTAGGATATAGTGTCCTTCCTCATCTCTTATTACAGTCTTTGGTTTAAAATCTAATTTGTCTGATATAAGGATTGCCACCCCAGCTTTCTTTTGGTGTCCATTAGCATGGTAAATGGTTTTCCAACCCTTCATTTTCAATCTGGGGGTGTCTTTGGTTCTAAAATGCGTCTCTTACAGACAGCATATCGATGGGTCTTATTTTTTAATCCAATCTGATAGCCTCTGTCTTTTGATTGGGGCATTTAGCCCATTTGCATTCAGGGTAACTATTGAAAGATAGGAATTTAGTGCCATTGTATTGCCTGTAAGGTGACTGTTACTGTTTATTGTCTGTGTTCCTTTCTGGTCTATGTTGCTTTTCGGGTCTCTCTTTGCTTAGAGGACCCCTTTCAAGATTTCTTGTAGGGCTGTTTTCGCGTTTGGAAATTCCTTTAGTTTTTGTTTGTCCTCGAAGCTTTTTATCTCTCCTTCTATTTTCAATGACAGCCTAGCTGGATACAGTATTCTTGGCTGCATATTTTTCTCATTTAGTGCTCTGAAGATATGATGCCAGTCCTTTCTGGCTTGCCAGATCTCTGTGGATAGGTCTGTTGCCAATCTCATGTTTCTACCATTGTAGGTTACAGATCTCTTCTCCTGAGCTGCTCTCAGGATTTTCTCTTTGTCTCTGAGACTCGTAAGTTTTACTATTAGATGTCTGGGTGTTGACCTATTTTTATTGATTTTGAGAGGGGTTCTCTGTGCCTCCTGGATTTTGATGCCTGTTTCTTTCCCCAAATTTGGGAAGTTCTCCGCTATAAATTTTTCCAATATACCTTCTGCCCCTTTCTCTCTTTCTTCTTCTTCTGGGATCCCAATTATTCTAATATTGTTTCATCTTATGGTATCCCTCATCTCTTGAATTCTGCCCCTGTGATCCAGTAGTTGTTTATCTCTCTTTTTCTCCGCTTCTTTATTTTCCATCATTTGGTCTTCTATATCACTAATTCCCTCTTCTGCCCCATTTATCTTAGCTGTTAGAGCCTCCTTTGTTGATTGCAGCTCATAGCCTTTTTGATTTCTACTTGGTTAGATTTTAGTTCTTTTATTTCTCCAGAAAGGGTTTCTCTAATATCTTCCATGCTTTTTTCAAGCCCAGCTAGTATCTTTAAAATCGTCATTCTGAACTCTAGTTCTGACATCTTACTAATGTCCGTATTGAGTAGGTCCCTGGCAGTCAGTACTGCCTCTTGTTCTTTTTTTTTGAGGTGATTTTTTCCGTCTTGTCATTTTGTCCAGAGGAAAATAGATGAATGAGAGAACAAAATGCTAACAGGGTAACAACAACCCAAGAAAAATATACACTAAACAAATCAGAACAGACCTGAAACTAGGGGAAAAGAAATGGGAAGAAAGAAAAAAGATAAAAAAAGAAAAAGAAAAAGATAAAAGAACAAACAAACAAACAAACATAAAAACAGAATATGATCAAATATGATCAGGCTGGTGCATATCAGTGCCACACACTAGATTTTGGGCGTATTTTGGTCTGTTAGAAGAAAGTTCCTCCCAGATTTTTAAAGAAAGAAAAACTTATATATGTACAAAACTAAGGGTAAATACAATGAAAGGATTGGATATGAGTGTAAAGATGAAAATTATAAAAGATTTTGTAAAAGGAATTGATAAGATAAGAATTTGGTTGAAAAAAGAAAGAAGAGGATTTAAAAAAAAAAAGAGGGAGAGAATGTGATCAGGGAGGATACTAGAACAAAGACATACACTGAAGATTTAGGGTATATTTTGGTCTGTTAGAAGAAACTGTATCCCAACATTTTAAAGAGAGAACAACTTATACATAAACCAAAAATAAGGTTAACTACTATAAAGGTATAGAATATGACTCTAAAAATGAAAAATAAAAAAGATTTTTTAAAAACGGGATTGATAAGATGTTGGTTGAAAAAGGGAAAAAGAAAAAGAAAAAAAAGAAAAAAAAGAAAATTAAAAACTTAACTTTGAAAGACTAAAGAATCATGGGGAAATAGCCATGAATTCTATGTGCATTATTCCCCTAGTGCTGGTGTTCTGCCATTCTCATTGTTGCGTAAACTCGGTCTTGGCTGGCTGTTCCTGCTGATCTTCTGGGGGAGGGGTCCTTTGCCGTGGTTCCCAAATGCCTTTGCTGCAGGTGGAATTGCCCCACCCTTGCCTGTCCGGGCTATGTAATCTGCTCGGGTTTGCTCTCTGGAGCTTTGTTCCCTGCAAGGTTTCCATACAGCTTTGGAGGACGAGAGTGAAATGGCGGCCTCCCAATCTCTGCCTCAGAGGAGCTGAGAACTCAGGGCCCCACTCCTCAGTGCGCCCCCAGAGGAAAGCAGTCAGTCACTCCCGTAACCCCAGTCTCCAGCCTCACTCCATGCTCACCCAGCCTGTGACTGAGCGTTTCTATCTCTGACACCCGCCCCCATGTGGAGTCTCCAAACCCAGCAGATCCCTCTGGTGTGCTCTCACGCTGCTCCTTCTGGGGGAGGAAGGGGAGTCTCCCCGGATCTGCTGCTTGTTGGGTCCCTGCTGGAAGAGCAGTGGCCCGACTATGCCCCGGATCCCTGTTTATGGCAACCCTAAGCTGAGAGCCCACTCCTTGGCTCTGTCTCTGCAGCCAGCTTCCCTGCTCTGATCCCTGGGAGCTCTGCTGCACTCAGGCACCCCCGGTCTGTGACCCCTAGGGTCCTGAGACCACACTGTCCCACAAGGGTTCCATCCCCACTTAGCCACTGGAGCGATGTCCCTCTGCAGGGCCGACTTCTAAAAGTTCTGATTTTGTGCTCTGGGGCTCTATCACTTGTCAGAAGCAGCCGATGGAGGTCCCCTCCCCCGCCATCTATCCTCCCGAATATCGCCTCAGATTCACTTCTCCGCACATCCTACCTTCCAGAAAGTGGTTGCTTTTCGTTCAGAGAGTTGTTGCTATTCTTTTCTTCGATCTCCTGTTGAGTTTGTAGGTGTTCAGAATGGTTTGATCCCTATCCAGCTGAATTCCTGGCACCAGATGAAATTTAGGTCTCCTACTCCTCTGCTATCTTGCTTCTCCCTCCTAATTCAATATTTTTAAAAAATTGTGGGAAAATGTACCAACATAAAATTTACCATTTTAATAATTTTTGAATATACATTTAAGTGGCATTAAATACATACACATTGTTGTGCCAAAGTGCTTTTTAAAAATTTTATTTATTTATTTGAGAGAGAGAAAGTATAAGCGGGGGAGAGGCAGAGGCAGAGGGAGAAGCAGACTTCCTGCTGAGCAGGGATTCTGATGTGGGACTCCATCCCAGGACCCTGGGATCATGACTCGAGCTGAAGGCAGATGCTTAACCATCTGAGGCACCAGATGCCTCCCAAAGTGTTTTCAACACACATTCTCATTAAATTCTTATGACAACTTTAAAAATCCATGTCCCAAGCCATATAAGGAAAAAGTTACATTTAAGAATCAGTGGGTTCTTGTTTCCTTTTTTGGCTTGTTTATATCTCTAATTTTTATTGAAGAATCAAGGGATTAATTATGCTAATTAGATACTAAATTAGTACTTTGCCTAAAGAAAAATTATCTTTTTAGAGTTACTTCTCAAAATCAGGCTTTTCAAAGTCAGTGAATTTAGTGTATTTAGGATTCACAAGAAAGTCTCCATTTTATTACCCAGTGACGAGTCTATTTGGCTGGCTGTAACCAAGGCTTCGCTCTCTGGCAGCAGAAGGTTAACAATAGACAGGTTATCAGTGGAGATTGTGAAATTGCTTTCCCAGAAGACCTTTTTGAGCGGGAGGAGACACCATATGTCTCGTATGATTGAGTCAGTCCTTCAGCACTGCGCTTTTCAAAAAAAGAGCAATCTACTTTCTTACCAGAGGGAAGCCCTGACTGATGTGGGCCCCTTGTGTGATCTGCCCCCACAAAAGTGCTGCAGACAGTTAATACTGTGTGTACACATTCAAAGGGAGGCAGAAGCACAAAAAGAAAGCAATCATATTGACCCAGAAAGTCGCCATTTCCTGCATACTTAGGATGTAAACAACTTCCCCAAATTGCAAATGTTATTTTATATATAATTTTGATGATGGTAGAAAGACTTTCTGGTTGTAAATTATGCATGTTTAATTTCGTTTCTTCCCCCATTTACTTTCACCTGTATTATTGAGTTATTTGATGGAAAATGTTTTCTCTTCAAGGGAAAGCCGTTTTGTTTGGGATGTCCTTGATCCTTGATCCTTGTTTGATTAGAGGATAGGTCCTGTACTGGTTATTATAACTGAGCATCACTGAACTATTTAAGCCCTTCATTGATGTTGCACTCACAGAAACAACTTAGATGCCACACAATCACAAGATTTGTTGCTCCAGGTAGGCAAACAAGCCAAGCATTTTGAAGAGAGTATACCTGAAACAGATTGTTGTAGCCTGGGCTGACAAGGAAATATTTGTCACTCTAACTAAAATCAAGATAGCAGGGGAACTGTCACTTGAGGTGTAGATTTCATGCTTGTATTCATGTGAACAAAGAGGTTTATACTTTTAAAATGCACAGTTAAAACTAAAATAATGAAATTTTATATCAGAATAGACTAAAGAGGCTAATATACACCATAAAAATCTCTTAAAGTGTTCTAAATTCCCTGTATGGATCATTGATGGAAATCAGCAATGTTCTCAGGTAAATGACTTGGTGACAGCATAACTTTCCAAGAGGGAAGGAGGAAATGAAAGGTGACTGATGGAATAACAGAACAACAAACCAAATTAAAAATGAGCTTACTTTGCTATATCAGAACAGAAAAAAATCCCTTTGAGCATCAACTTCTGTATTCAATTCATGATCAAAACTAGATTGCCCTAGCCAAGACTTCACATGCTTTTTTCTCTGGTATCTGGGGTTAAGAAAAAAGAGGAGCAAATATCCTTGCAGGATGAAGAAATTGGTTAAATGTTGACCAGGTTAAATGCTTTTGTTCTTTAATTGATCTAGATTCAAAGGATAAAACATTTATGAGTGCTTCTGTACCTGACATTTTTAGAAGAGGTTTTATGAGTACTATCTCATTTAGTCCTCTCCAAACTTTTCGAGATAGGTACTATTATGAGTGTGATGAGAACACCAGCACTCAGTTTAATTCACTTGCTCAAGGTCAGTTAACAAGTACATAGTAGAGTAGATATTAAAACTGAAGTCTGTGTGATTCCAGCATCCAAGCTCTCAACCACTGCATGATGCTTTTTGGGCTGGGAGTCCTACCTCAATCAGCTCTGTTGGCTCTTCTGGGGAATCCTGTCATCAAGCTCAGTGTTAGTGTCCCAACATCACCAAGTCCAGACAGATGCTTAAGCATAGTCCGAAGGTGAATGACACCTACGTGCATGCAGATACCTTTGACTTAAGCTATGGAAGAACGCTATGGGCTTGAACAACCACACCTGCTTCCAACCTAGAATGCTTTGGGATCACATCAGAACAGGAATTCATGACACCATTTTTGTGGGAACAATACTCTTGCCAAGATGGCGACATCATACTTCACACCAGTCCTCATTTGTCTCAGCCACTACCATTCTGTCTATCAAGTAATTACGCCTTTCCTGGTCACCTGACTTCTGATTGGAGTCTCAATTCTATATTCTGGTTCTAGAAAGAACTCTTTATAAGCTTCTGTATTCATATTTATTAGTTTACTATTTCCAGCTAGGTTGATCACATGGGTCTAGAGAAGTTTCTACAAATTTTATCCATCCATGTTTGATTGCTTTCACCTGTGCCTTGGCAACCAAAACCCTACTCTCCGTATCTGCCCAGTCCTTGGCCCAGCACGTAAAAAGAGAGACATGCAAGAAAATAAGAAACGCTGATATCCTGCCATCATCCATATCAGTTCTAGTACTGGGTTCACCATAAACGTTAGGGATGGAAAAGAGGGTCTAGAGCCTACTATCCAAAGAAAAAGGATCAAATGTCCATAATGGGTCTCTACCTGGTGACCCCAGAATTTCTTGAGTCTGCACATCTCAGAAAATGGCACATGAGGAGTTGTTCAACCTAATTCTAACCCTTTAGACTCAGGTTTTCCTCTTCAGCCACCAGGCTCGAGCCACCACCACTTATACTTAATCCAATAGTTTTGCTCCTATCTAGGAGCACCCTAGCATTTAACACCTGCTGTTAGCTTTTTGAAAATCTTTGTTGACATATTAGGCATCATTTTCTTTCTGGGCTCATTTCAACACCCACATCTTGGCAGGCTAGGTATCTATCTATGTCATCTCCAGTGAGGCATTCTTTATTTCAAACTTGACACCATGGAAATTCACTGTATAATTCTGCTAGGGCTGCCATAACAAAATACCATTCTCTGCATGACTTCATCAATAAACATTTATTTCTTACAGTTCTGGAGTCTGGGAAGTCCAAGGTCAAGTTACCAACAAGGTAGATTCTCTTCTCTTGGCTGGTAGGTGGCCGCCTTCTTGCTGTGTACTCACATGACTTCTTTGTGCTTACTTAAGAGAAAGAGACATCAATCTCTTTTCCTCTTCCTGTAAGGCCACTGACCCTTTGGATTAAGACTCCACCCTTATGATCTTATTTAACCTTAATTACTTCCTAAAAGCCCTGTTTCCAAATACAGTCACATTGGGAGTTAGAGTTTCAACATACGAATTGTGGGAGGGGGAACACAATTCAGTTCATAGCACTGACTGGGATAGCCTCCTGCCTTTAACCCCATCGATAATCAAAAGAAGATATTTAGAGGCTCCTGGGTGGCTCAGTCAGTTAAGCATCCACCTTAGGCTCAGGTCATGATCATAGGGTCCTGGGATCGAGCCCCACATCGGGGGGCTGCCACTCTGCCTACTTGTGCTCTCTCTCTCTCTGTCAAAAATAAATAAATAATCTTTTTTTTTTTTTTAAAGAAGATATTTAGTATTTAGACAGTATTTTCCCCAATCCTGGATTTTTGTGAAGATGGAAACTTCGCTGGAGATAAATTAAAGAGAGGAAGTCAAAAGGTCTTCTTGGTCAAAACAGAAGAGGAGGATAGCTGTCTATTTTACAGGGGCACACAAGTTAAAGTCACCAATATATCACAGACCTGCTTCTGTCCTCAGAAGGAGAGACCCTCACAGCCATCCCTATACTCTCAGTGGGTAACACCTCTACCATCTGTTGTTTGTTGTCCTTGGCAAGCCATTGATGATTGTTACCAGTTATAATTTTGAAGTGGTTGGAACTCAAAACTCTTCTCTGTCCTTTGTAATAGCTTCTCCTCATAGGATAAAAGGGGCAGATGTGAAGTTACTTATCTTCCAAAAAATCATAGGTTCAAGTCTTGTTCTTTAGAGGAAAGGTTGAAAAATATCAAAGTGATATGACCAGATAAAGGATTTTTTTTTCAATGTACTTGTACATTGAGCCTTGTACTTTCTCCAATTACCATGACTGGGCAGTTAGAGTTAGGTTGTGTTATTCACCATCCACCAGTATGTTTTGATTTACCTGTAGGACAAACCCTACCTTCTGTGCCTAGGGACCATTTGTGCCTACATAGTAAACAGGTAGAAGATGTTTTTAAAAAAGAATAATCTTTTTCCTTGAGGGCAGAGACCATCTTTTATTCATCTTTGAACCTCCAATTCCCAATTCTTTGCTTAACAAGTTCTTGAATGAAGAACTTTCCAAAATTTAGCCCTTCTCTTTCCCCCTTTATTTAGCACTTATTAGATATTATTACTACTCATTTTCCTTAACCACAAGATACTGCTTTGTTCTAAAAAATCCTCTACTGAGAATTTTATGAATTATATTCCCAGAGGTGCAATGTTGATATATCTTCTAGAAATGAAGCCGTATGAGGACAATAGGGAAATAAAATTATTTCACAGTGAATGACTAGGATGACTCCCTGTCCACTCAAATGTGCAATAACAACTTGGTTGTTGTGTGCAGTCATTTGGAATTTGAAAATGACAGGTTCCAAAAACATCAAAAATTGCTCATCTTTTTGGGCCAATAGCTAATATTCAGTTTCTTTAAGGGTTAGGCTATTCAGAACAATATTAATTATGTAACAACATCAGCTAATTGGAATATTTTCCCTAATGCCTAGGTGCATTCTCATTTAATTTTAAATTCAAAAATATTTTCTTTTCACTCCCCTTGTCAAATCTTTAAAAAATTTTTAAACATATTTGCCTTTTAGTCCAAGTGCTTTTCACTAGGCAATAATGCTAAGGAACACTTGGTTCAGCAACATTGTTTAAAATTTAAGTACATAAAACTCATTGTGCCAATTCTCACACTCCATTGAGGCCTGCAGCTTCACTTAAAAAATGTGTAGATTCACAGGAAAATGCAAAGGAAGATACTAGGGTCCTATGCATACCTTACCCAGCCTCTTCTGATGGTAGCATCTTGCATAACTAGAGAACACTGTCAAAACAGGTTAATTCACTTTGGCACAATCCACTGAGTTTTTTTAGACTTTATCAGTTACACATGCATATGTGTGTGTGTGTGTGTGTGTGTGTATGTGCATATGTGTTTGTGTGAGTTTGTCTATGTAATTTCACACATTCACGTGAGTAGCTTCAGGTAATCACCACCACAAACAAGATACCATCAGCACAAAGCCCCTCCATTTTCCCCCTTTATAGCAGATTTGGCTCCTTCCCCCTCCCATTTCCAATCTCTAGCAACCACTCATGTGTTCTCTGTCTTTAAATTATGTTATCTTATACATTTTTAAGAATTGTATTTATTTATTTTAGAGAAAGAAAGAGAAAGAGCACGAGCAGGAGGGGAAGAAGGAGAGGGAGAGAGAATTTCAAGCAGACTCCACGCTAAGTGCGGAGCCTGTCACAGGGTTTGATCTCATGACCCCAAGATCATGACCTAAACTGAAACCAAGAGTAGGACACCCAGCTGACTGCATCACCCAGGTGCCCCTATTTTATAAATTTTATATAAATGGAGCCATGCAGTATGTATCAATTTGAGACTTTTTTCATTCAGCATGACTTAGAGGTTCACCCAAGCTGTGGCCATCAATAGTTTTTCTTCTTTATGGCTGAGTGTGTTCCATGGTATGACTATACCACAGTTTGTTTAGCCATTCATTCACCAAATGGCATCTGCTATGGATATTTCTGCACAAATTTCTGTATGAAAATAAGTTTTCATTTCTCTGGGATATAGGCCCAAAAGTATAATACTTAGGTTACATAAGTTCATTTTTAGTTGTAAATAAACTTGAGCTTTTCCAGAGCAGCGGCAATTCTGAGTGATCCAGTTTCTCCATATCCTTGCCACTATTTTTTTTTGTAGCAGTTTTGATAGATATTTAGTGATATCTCAGTGTGGTTTTGATTTGCGTTTTATTAATGGCTCATGATGTTGAACACATTTTCATGTCTGTTTGCCATCTTTTTTGGTCTTTTACCCATTCTGTAATGGATTTTTTTTTTAAGATTTTTATTTATTTATTTATTTGACAGAGAGAGAGAGAGCGAGAGAGGGAACACAAGCAGGGGTAGTGGGAGAGGGAGAAGCAGCCTTCCCATGGAGCAGGGAGCCCAATGCAGGACTTGATCCCAGGACCCTGGGATCACAACCTGAGCCGAAGGCAGACACTTAATGACTGAGCCACCCAGGCCCCTCTCTAATGGATTGTTTGTTTTCCTAATTTTGAGCTTTGAGAGTTTTTTATATCTTCTAGATAATAATCTTTTTTGGGAACTGTGATTTGCAAATATTTTCTCTCAGGCTGTAATCTGTCTTTTCATCCTCTTAATATGATCTTTTACAGAGCAAGTTTTTAATTTTGATGAGATCTAATTTACCAAATTTTCCTTTTATGGATTGTATTATTTGGTGTCAAGTTGAAAAATTCTTTCCTTAGTCTTAAGTGCTAAAAAATTTTCTCTTATGTTCTTTTCTAGAAGTTTTATAGTTTCATGTTTCACATTTGAGTCTATGATCCTTTTTGAGCCTTTTTTTTTAAGACTTTATTTATTTATTTGACAGAGAGAGAGAGAGAGAACACAAGCAGGGGGAGCAAAAGAGAGAGAGGGAGAAGCAAGCTCCCTGCTGACAAAGGAGCTGTTGCAGGATTTGATCCCAGGACCCCGGGATCATGACCTGAGCCAAAGGCAGACGCTTAACGACTGAGCCACCCAGGCACCCTTTTTTGAGCTTTTCTGTATATAAGATGTGAGATTTAGGTAAAGTTCTTTTTATATATTTTTTGCTGCCTATGATGTCCTATGACTGCAGCACCACTTATTGTAAAGGTTTTTGGTCCATTGTCAAAAATCAACTGGACATATTTTCATTGATCTATCTGAATTCTCTCTTCTGTTCCATCGACCTATGTGTCTAACTCTTCACTATCACCACATTGTCTTGATTGTTGTCACTATATAGTGAGCCTTAACATAAGAGAGTAATTCCTGGGGCACCTGTGTGGCTCAGTCGGTGAAGCATCCAACTCTTGATTTTGGCTTAGGTCATGATCTCAGGGTGGTGAGACTGAGCCCCGCCTCAGGTTCCACACTCAGTGGGGAGTCTGTTTGAGATTCTCTTCTTCTTCCTCTCCCTCTGCCCCTCCCCCCAAATAAAAATAAATAAATCTTTTTTTTTTAAAGAGTGATTCCTTCCACTTTATTCTTCTCTTTAAAATTTATTTTGGCTGTTCTAAGGCTTTTCCCTTTCCCTATAAATTGTAGAATAAGCTTGTCTATGTCTGTAAAACACCTAGCTGATATTTTGATAGAAGTTGCATTAAATCTATAGGTCATTTTGGGAAGACTTGACATCCTCACAACACTGAGCCTTCCAATCCATGGACATGGCATATCTTTCCAAATATTCAGGACTTCTCTCATTTTTTTTTATTAGCATTTTATAGTTTTCAGCATATAGACCTGTACATGTTTTAAAAGCTTATGCCTAAGTGTTCCGTTTTCTTTGAAGCAAATATAAATGGCATTATATTTTTCATTTGTTTTCACATGTTCATTGTCATTATATAGAAATAGAATGGATTTTTGTGGGTCGATATTGTATACCATGACATTATTGAATTTATTGATTAATTCTAGAGTTATTTTGTAGATTGCTTGGGATTTTCTGTGTAGCTAATTATGTTATATACAAAAAGACAACTTATTTCTTCTTTTCCAATTCATATGCTTTTTGTTTTTTTCCTTGCCTTAATGCAGTGGCTAGAACTTCCAGTACAATGTTGGGTAAGGGTGGTGACAGCAGACATCTGCTTTGTTCCAGATTTTGGAGAAAGGCATTCTATCTTTCACTATTAACGATGATCTTAGTTGTAGGTTGTTTGGTGGGTGTTGTTTATAAGGCTGTGGAATTTCCCTTCTATTTTTCTGAGAGTAATTATCATGAATGAATTTTAAATTTTGTCAAATTTTTCTGTGTCAATCAATACAATCATATGATTTTTCTTCCCTAGCATGTTCATATGGTGAATTACATTGATTGATTTTTGAATATTGAACCAGCCTTGTATACCTGGAATAAAACCTTCCTGATTGTGGCTTATCATTCTTTTTAAGTACTGTCAGATTCAACTTGCTAAAATTTTGTTAAGGACAATTGCTTCTAAGTTTATGAGAGATATTGGTCTGTAGTTTCTTCCTTCCATTTTTCCTTCTTTCCTCCTCCTCCATCCCTCCCTACTTCCCTCCCTCCTTCTCTTTTTTCTTTCTTTCTTTCTCTCTCTTCCTCCTTCCTTCCTTCATCCCTCCCCCTCTCTCCCTCATTTCTCCCTTCCTTATTTCCTTCCTTCCTTCCTCCCTCCCTCCTTTCTTTCCTTCCTCCCTCCCCACTTCCTCCCTCCTTTCCTTCCTTCCTTCCTTCCTCCCTTCTTTCTTTCTCTTCCTCTTTCTCTCTTTCTTCTACCCCTGGCAGTGGTTCTGGGCTGCAGGACAGTCTGGCACCGAGTCCAGAGGGCATATGGGAGAAAAAAGGGAAACTCACCAAGTAGTTGGTCCTCCTAGCTGGGCTGACTTCCTCTTTCCAGCTTTTAGAGTCTTTTTATTGTTGCCTGTTGAATCATTTCCAGGGTTAGCTGTACTTGGAGGGAGGAGCAGTGCAAAGTGAGTGACACTTAATGTAGCCGTATCTTTACATGAGCTAGCGGGCCAGGCACTGACTCAGTCAATGGAGATTTATTGATGACACACGGTTTCTGAGGCATTGCATCTGCCAGAATAGAGACTCAAAGGTGACAAGGCAGTGCTGGGAACCACAGTTAAAGCAGAGAGGAGCTGGGAGAGGAACAGATGATTTAAAAATACTAATGATAATACCAACAGCTAACATCAACTGAATGTTTACTCTGTGTCAAGTAGTGTGCTAGACACTTTAGTGGGATCATCTTATTTTATCCCTTAAAGTAGAGACTGTTTAAAGTAAAGGCTATCTCCATTTTACATCTAGAAGAACTGTTGTTTAAGGAAATTCATAACTTCCCTAGAGGCACTCTCCTTAAACTCTGGATCCAGGATTCAAACCCAGACATGGGTCTAGGACTCAGTCTCTGTCACTTCCCGTGGTATGGGGATCGGGCTATGGTACTGGGGATCAACGCAGGAGTCTGCAATCCCATCAGGCAGGTGTGCGAATGCTGAATGTGCTTGGGCAATTTGCAACCTTCCCGAACCTCACCTGTAAGACTCCTTACCTATACAATGGAGTTAATATCAAATTCACAGTATTGGGGCGCCTGGGTGGCTCAGTTGGTTAAGCGACTGCCTTCGGCTCAGGTCATGATCCTGGAGTCCCTGGATCGAGTCCCGCATCGGGCTCCCTGCTCGGCGGGGAGTCTGCTTCTCCCTCTGACCCTCCTCCCTCTCATGCTCTCTGTCTCTCTGTCTCAAATAAATAAATAAAATCTTTAAAAAAAAATTCACAGTATTGTTGGGAGACTTTTTAAAAAATCACAAATAAGAATGGAGTTGGTAAGCAGCAAGGTGGATCAGGAGGATGGTTGGACCACGAGGATGGCACTGGAAGGGAGTGGACGCAGGAGTGGGTGGAGGTCCCCTGCTGCTCTTGTAATGGCACTCCAGCTGGTCTTGAGTTAACTTCTTCAAATTTACACACTCCTTGCTTGTTGACCTGAGGCCCTTCATCCGTAATAGAACTAACTTACTTTATTTGAGATTTGCAGACCACTGGCCTTGGGGACTGAAGGACTGCAACTTTCCCAGGCCACAGGGACCTGCAAGTCTGTTTGAAGCCACCTCGGCTTTCTGATTGGCTTAGCAATCTTTTAGCAAAATGTTTCTCTTAAGGTCCCATAAATGACTCTACTGGCCTTCCGTTGCACATCTATAGACCTTGCCCTCCTCTGCAGAAAGAACAGAGCACTCTTGTACAACCTCTGGGTACCAAGGAACCAGATCTTCTTGCACAACCACCCCTGGGCACAAGGAACTAGCACTTCTTGCCCAACCCCTGACCACTGAGATAACTCTGTAGCTGGCACCATCGAGTTGGCATGTAATCAAGAAATGTCCCAAACCAGTGCACTCCCTTAACCAATTAAACCCCTTTAAAAATCTCTGGGCCAGGCAGAAACCTCTGAGTCTGCCTTCTCCCCAGGTTGCTGGCCTGGATAAAGCTTACATTCCTTTCTAATCAAAACTCCTCTCTTGAGCACTGGCCTTTTGAGAAGCAGCCCAACTTGTTAGGTAACACTCTTGGGAAGTTTGGAGGTGAGATCTCCCAGTCTAACCACAGGGGTGGGTGTTTCTCCAGCTGCTTTTAGGGAGCTTCAGTGGTGTGAGCTCAGGGACATCCTGAGAGGCAGGAAGCCTGAGGCCACTGGAGGACAGGTGGTATATGTAGCAAAGATCAGGGCAATCTAATGGCTGCAGTAGGAACCTAAATAAGAACACTGCTTTTGCAAGGCCCGAGGGGGATCCTCTGGGTGGCTGGGCACAGCTGGGTCCAGGCGAGACTAAGCTTGTGGGCGGAGAGCCAGGAGCCCCAGATAAGGGGTGGAGGCTGCAGTGAGGGGGTGAGGCCAGTCAGGGGCACAATCAGGCTGGACCTGGGGAAATACAAAGAAGCCAAAGACATGGTCCTTGTGCTGGGGATGGAGTCTCCTCATCGGGTAAGACTGGACATGGATATAAGAAGCTCAGATTGCAAGTAATTATATGGTGCTGTGGTGAGGGCTTTATTTTACTTTGTCCTGCTCTTCGCTGCTCTCCCGAGTCACTCTTACTTTTCATGTATTGATTGTAGGATTTTTCTGATTCTGTTGTTTTCATGTGGGTTATTTTTTGGGGGGGGCCTCTTTTGAGAAAAAATAATGGCTTAAATTGGATTTTCTGTTGGCCCCATGCAGGTCTGAATGCTTCTTCTAGGTCCAGGGATCCTTTATCTGCCCACCTCCTCTGTCCCATTGCATGAACTCCACTCGGTCTTGCCAGGGCCCTGGGGTTCCAGAAAGTTTGTTTTGTTTTGAGCAAGCAGAGCAACTGTTTTTCACTGACTTGTGATTTATCAATTGATTAATATGAAAAACTTTGCTTCTCTGGGACATGCTTTGCTGGAAGCTGCCTACCTGCCATACCAGTTCATAGGAGGGTGGGGAGATGTCACCACTCTATGATTCACTCTGTCTGGAGTCCTGCAGGGGCACATTTGCCTTGTTGGGGTCTCACACTCTCCCCTCTATGCCTTATCAATTTGCAATGTCCTCTGCAGAAGAGACACATTTTTATATCCACATAATATAATTTATATATCTACATAATATTTGTATATCCATATAATATTATAGTAGACATTTTTTTTTTAACAGAAAGGTCATCTTGTCCTTGGAGTTGTAAAGATTCTGACATTTCCTGTAAAAGTGTCACATGTGCCCCTAGAAGTAGAAATCAAGGGCCTCAGGATGAATGTTTAATCTAGTGCATGGGACACACTGACGTTAATTCCTTAACCAATATGTGTGGAGGGCCCTCTGTGTGTCAGGCACTGCTGTGGGTCCTGAGGCAATTATACCACATATATAATAACAAAAAAGGACTTGAATCAAGGGAGGGATAAAATATTCCTGGAAACAAAGACTGCAAATACAGCGATTCTTCCCAGTTAACTTATATATTTAATATAATTTCAATCTAAAAAGGAGAGAGGTGTGTGAAGAAGATTATAGCAGGTGAGGGGCTGGGGAGGGATGGTGAGGTGGCATCAGGGAAAGGGTCAGGAGGGCACACTGCTGCTGGGATCTGAATCAAGTGAGGTGCAAACGTGACCCTGCGGAAGCAGGTGCTTTGGGCACCAGGCACGTCTCCTCCGTCCTCCTCTGACTTCAGCTGTAGCTGTGTGGGCAAGCCCCCTGCAACCTGACAGTCTTATGTCTTTGCTTCTCTGCCTCGGGGTTCCCCCAAAGCCGTGGGAACTCAGCCCCCAGCAGGGTGTGCTATGGGGTTGTTCACACTCCTGATTCGGAGTGGACAGGAGTTGGTAGATTAAGTGCCTTGGCTTCCCTTCTTTTGAAGAGATGGCTGTGAGATGCATTTGTGAGGCCCCGGGCAAGACAGCCCTCATTGCTTGTGTAGCATCCGTTCCAGCACCTTCTGGGGGCTTTCCTCCTTGCTTGCCTCGCTCTGCTCCCTGGTCCCTGACCACCTTCTAAATGAACCGCTAGCACTGGAGTCCTTACCTCAGCTTCTGTGTTCAGAGGAAGCCAAACCAAGCTATACACCAATTCTTTTGTTGTTGTTGCTATTTTTCTCTTCTAAAGGAAATCTACCTTTAATATGCAAGACTCCTAAATTATTATTCGTACCTTATTAGACAATGCTCTTTAGGATATTTCCTCAATTATCTGCTTTTCATCCCCATTACAATTCCTCTCCTTCTCCTCCTCCTTCTTCTTCTCTTCCTCCTTGTCCCCCTTGTCCTTGTCCTCCTCCTCATTCTTCTCCTTTTTCTCTTCTCTCCTTTTCCTCCTCCTCTTCCCCTGCTCCCTCCCTCCTCCTTCTTCTTCTCTCCTCCTCTTCCTCCTTCTTTTAATAATTAAACACCAGAAGATATGTACTTTTATTACTAGAATCTGAGAAATCTTCCTCAGACTTTAAAAAAATAGGTCGTGGTTTACTTGAATATATAATACCATTATGCATGTCCTTCTGTAATGTCTAAATATAACAGTAAAACATTGTCATTTATAAAAAGAAGCACAGAGAAAAAAGCCTGCCTAAATAAAGGCCCTTTAATATTTAGTAAATACTAAGTGCACAGGGTAGCTGCTATTTCCCAGGCCAGCGAGGAGCGAATGGTGTTTTGTGGAAGGAATTGCAGCAGTGGAGGGCCAAACTCCAGTCCAGGCGGCACAGGACTGGGCAGGTGCAAGTGTGTGCAAACACAATCTCAATTTGCAAACGCCCATAGAAATGGGATGATGCTCAGTGAGTCTGGGAAAAGAGCAAATCTTCCTGAGCTCTGTGAGAAGTGAAAGCCTTCCATGTTTCTGCAGGTGCTAATGATCAAGAGGAACATTCCCACATCAATATAAATAAGGACATAGGTGGAGATTTTACAGCAACATCATGTCCCTACTGGGTAAATAATAGCTCTTGGAATATGAACACATAGATCACAATACTTTATGATGGAGTGCTTTTCTTACGTCATGATTTCAACCAGAAGAAAAATATATGGATAGCAATAGGGCATTCTTGAACGGGTGGCCTCTAAATCTTCAGATAACTTCCAAGAAGTGATTTAATGAATTTTATTATGTATTCTTTGTTAAACTTTTCCTCCTGTGATGAAAGCATCTGCTTGTTTCTGGAGCCTCATGAAGAGCACCAGGGGTTACAGCAGAAATCAGGATGGGGGTTAAAGGATGGAGCTTGGGGAAGAGAGGGGTACCATGTAGCCTCCAGTTGGACCACGGAGTGCACCCCAGGTTCAGGGGAGCAGGAGCACCCCCATGTGTTCAAGCCAAGTTGACTCCTCTCCTTTTTTAAAAAAAACGTTATCAATGGCCTCCCTCCGGCAACCGTGAAGTGTGACAGCTAAAGTGGCTGCCGCTGCACCGGACAGGTGGCCCGTCGGAAGCAGATGTGAGGAGTGGCCGGCTTCAGGGACATCATGGAAATGCCAGGCGAGGGGGCATGGAGAAGGAAGGACAGATGAGAAATCATTTTCTGGTTATGAGAGGTGCTGGGGCTGGCACGGAGGGCCCGCCCAAGTCCAAGACTGAGATGGGACACACCATGGTCTGTGCCAGGCTAGCTCTTGACTCTATTCCTTGGCATCTGTTACAGGATCCCCTCCAGTAGCCATGGGACTTAGAGATGCTGGGGTTGCAGAAAACAAACACCTGCTGGCTTGTAGGATCTTGTGAGGTTTTTTCATTGTCATGTTTCCCTGAGAACTCTGGTACTTTGGAGTTATTTCCCCCATGGCCCCAGCCCCAAAAGGAACAGCATGAGCAAAGACGAAAAAAAGAGAAAACCCTTTCCCTTCTTACCACTGCCATGTGTAATTTTCACCTGGAGATACTTGTCCTGGGAGGGGCTCTGCTTTCTTTCTTTTGCTTGATGAGCTCCTGGCTTCTGAGAACATTCAGTTTGACATTGGGGCCTAAGATCATGCCCCATGTTCAGTATCAATATCCCGGAAAGTGCAAGTTGGTGAAATATGCATATTCTAATTTCTCCTATCTGTATTAATCTTCATTTGGGGCTCTCATGGACCCTCAGCACAGGTACTGAATGGAAATCTCTTGTGTAAATGGTGCATTTAGCACCAGGAAGAAAATGTCAGTCTTGAACTGAACATTGGTTGGCGGGGAGGGTGGGAGTAAATTGCAACTTTGCAAGCTGAGTGTCCAGCACACGTCTCTCTCTGAGCCCCTACATGGGAGGGGTGTCTGCTGAAGGATGAGTGGAGGGAATTTGTGTTGAGGCAGATGGAGAAGTGAGCGGAGCACGCGGTTCTGTCCCCATCAGCACCCCACATAGTAGTGTGGCAAAGTGAGAGGCTGGGAAGGAGGCACTTGCCCAAGGTTAGAGGTTAAAGCTCTGGGTTAGAGCCTCAGGGCCATCAGGTGTAGGCTCTCACCAGGGAAGAGATGGGTTTTCTTATCCTGTACCTTGCTATTCCCTTGCTAGGCTGGTATACAGGAGACACCAGATAATTTTTGACCAGAGGTAGCCTTCTTATTTTCATCAAATGTGCTTTTATTTGTCTTTTATCTTCCCTCTCAAGAGGAAGTCATATATTTTTTTAAAAAATTCTAGTAATTTCTTTGCATAAATACAGTAGGATTGGAATGAAAATCAGAACAATTAAGTATTACTAAAAGAGTACCAGATTATAACTAGGTATCTTTTCAAAATCATGTTCAGTAATATGGTTTATGTTTATCACAGTTAGTTTTTTTTTTTTTTAAGATTTTTATTTATTTATTTGACAGAGAGAGACACAGCGAGAAAGGGAACACAAGCAGGGGGAGTGGGAGAAGGAGAAGCAGGCTTCCCGCAGAGCAGGGAGCCCGATGTGGGACTCGATCCCGGGACCCTGGGATCATGACCTGAGCTGAAGGCAGTTGCTTAACCAACTGAGCCACCCAGGCGCCCCACAGTTAGTTATTTTAATGAGTGCAAAATCTGGTCTCAGATAACTCTAGAAATCATATCTACAACACTAATCTCTTTCTGCTGGCAGGATATTGGAACCTTTGGTGAAGTGTTAAGAAGGAATATCCCTATGAGTGCTGTGAAGTGTGAAACCAATCCCATAAAATGGGAGTAAAACCACAGGAAGAAAGATAGGAAATGCAACAGAGTCTCAGTTAAAATATATCAAAACAAGTGAAGGCTCCTTGTTTTTGTGTTGAAGTTCCCAGAAGTTATGTAGAACTGCGACAAAGCCTGTCAACTGCATTCAGAGTTCTGAAATTTCACTGAGCTGCCTTGCATAACTTAAACTTTTAAATTTCCTTTTGAGTTTTATTATTTTTTCAAAGATACTAGCCACATGGCTAGGGTCAAGGTTTGGTTCCTTGAGACTATAGCAAAGATTACTTACCAACCAACCAACCAACCAACCAACCAACCAACCAACCAAACACAAGCAAGCCCTGGTGGCCAGAGTTTCATTTGGAAAATCTAAATTTTAAGCACAGAAGAGACTTACATTTAATCAAAGTTCATGCAAGAAAGCAAAGTTTTAAATACAGGAGAGATCATATCCAAGCAACCAAATCCAGGCTTCAGGGACAAATAATTAAGGTAGGAATTGTAGCATCAGTAGGTAGAAGCCAAGTGCTATGGTACCAGCTTCTACATACTGGGCTTCATGCTAGGTACTTTCATATATTAGCCAGTATGGTTCTAGATTATGCCAATGTTACAGATGAGGGAAATGCAGCTCTGAGAGTGACTTGAGCTGCATGCCTAATGAACACTGTAGCTGGGATTTAAACCAAGATCCATTTGGCCCCAAAGCCCATGCTATTTCCAGTATACTGGAAGGGTAAGGACACTGCCATGATTGCCGACGTTCTTGTCTCTCTATCTTGTGGTTTGCTTTCTTGCCCTTCAGATCAAATCTGTAATCCATGGAGATTTGTTTAACCTTTTCCAACATGATGAAGTATCTCCAGGGGAAGACTCTACCTCTCCAGACACTTGGATAAAGCTACAGTGATTGATTAGGGATGGTGGTCTCCATTCATTCTCTCACTGGTGTCTGGGTTCAGAAGGCATCCAAGTAACATTTGATCTCCACTGCAGGTCATTTGCATGGGGTCACGTTTGGGTCAGAACTAGTAAGGGACTCTCCTTCCCATGGCTATAACCATGAGGACTGATACCTAGTGGTGATTAGAACCATCTTTTGTATTCTAGTGGAGTAAAATTTGAAAAACTAAATACAAATCTCTCTTCCATGGTATTTGTTACAGATTGTTGACCTTTCCTTAGTGCTTCAGTGAGTTTCTTTGGGCATCTGTTTGACTGCTAAGCTTCTGTCTTGGTTCCACAGTATATAAATTTCTGTGTGCTCTGCCTCAGCAGCCACACGGAGCCTGACTGATGACCTTTCACATTGTCTTCATTTTCCCAAGGATTTGGGCTTAAATATCCAGAACTGACTGTCCTGAATTCTTTTAAAACTATGTCTGAGGAATAGAGAACATTAAAAACTATAAGTTAGTATGTACTCATTGTGAATCTAGTTATTTTCATATGCAGAGAGTACTTATTGGCTAGAGGGTTCTTTTTCATTATAAATCATACTTAGATTTATTCAGCCTTTAAATGATTATGAGCTAAAGTGGAAAGTGCTGGTAATTCTCTACTCCCCACCCCTATATAAAGCTGGTCTTGTCTTATTCTACAAATTAATAAGCAAATTGTAAATGAAGACCATTCTTCATTCATCCTCTCTAAAAGAAGATTCTTGGACAAATTATCTTATACACCATCATAAAAGGAACACAAATTAGCTTTATAGGGGGAAAAACAAAACCATTATTTCTGTTAACTTCTCCATAGAAATTATCAGGGGATAGTTTTATTCTTCCTAATGTGGTTTCAGCTCCCCCCGGACCCCCATCCCCACTGCACTGCTTTGCCCTCCCTCCTCTTGTTTTTCACCTCTCCTCTCAGGTGTTGGGGTTACTGAATTGGTTACCTTCTTCCAAGATAGAGGAGCACATTAACTGTGACATTACTTAGTGTTGCTACAGGGTGATTGTGGTGTCATGGCTCTTAAAGGAAAGAACATTACTATTTTTTTTTTTGTTGAAATAACACTTTAGAAATAATTAGTGATACTTCTGTGTTAAATGGAAATATTAATGTGTTATACAATTGCCCTTACAAGTTACAATCAACAGATTTTATATTTAGTAATTCCCCACCTGTGTTTATTTGCTGTTTCTATTTAATTTTTTTAATTGCTAAACCACATGACATAGAAGCAATACTATACAAAAAGCAGCTGAGTAATTATGAAGAACAATAGCTCCTTTCACATGGACTATCTTTCTGGATTTGAGAAAAAAATGGGATTTCAATGAGAGGCCAATCAAAAAAGTGCCATAAATAACAAATGCTATGCATAGATCATTAATTGTTTGTGTAGGTTATAACCAAAATTAAAGGAAATTTCATGAACAAAATTGCCTCTTCTCATTAAGACTTCAAATTATGTTAGAAAATTACCTCTGATTTATTTAAAATGTGAGTGAACTTTAGCATAAATTCTGCATGCAGCACCTCTAGCTTACTTTAGTTCCTTGTTATAAGCAAGGTCACAAGGATATTTGAAAATTGTAGCTGAATACCAGCAAAAAATTACAACTTTTCTTCTAATGTGAAATGAGGTCTATTCTCTAATTCTTTGAATTTTTTATATGAGACAGTGTGATCTTAATTAAGATAAAGTCACAGACTCCCGGAGTCTTTATAGCCTTTATATATATTGGAGCTTAGTCCCATCCTTTCATTTTGACCCACTTGAGTCTGAAGTTAGTGGCTCATCCAAAGTATTCCAGGTAGACCAGTAGACTCAAATCCCAGCGTGAAGTCTCAGGTTCCAAACTCTTTTCATCATTTGTGCATTCCATGAATACTGAAGAGTGTTCCTTATGCACATTCTCCTTCTCAATTTTATTGTCTCTGCTCTCATTTAAGTTTTCATCATTTGTTGTTAGATATGATTTATATTTAATCCTTTATATTATGTGGCACCATGCCAAGAGCACAATAAAAATTTGTTGATTTCTTACCCAGAATAACAAGTTTATCTTTATTCTTTCTAAAAAGACCGCTGAACTATCATTAAATATCAGGACTTTCTTTAAGGAAAACCACTTGGTAATATATCTGAATAGGTACTCAGCAAACATTTGTTGAGTTAATGAATAACTCTATCAGTTGTTTAAAAGTTTTTTTGTGGGGTGAGGGAAAGAGTATGAAATGGTTTGCCTGTATTTTTCTACTTAAATTAATGCACCACAATATTTCCAGCTATTTTAAAAAAAATATGTATCAAATTATATCATTGCTTTCTATAAAAGCCCTCCATTATTTCAGTGGGTAGAGTCTGAACATTTCAGGATAGCATAAGCAAGGACCCGTGTAATTAGGTTCCAGCATACTATATAGCAGCTTGAGATAGTGGTAAAAGCACAGACTTTGCATAAATATTTAAAAAATCAAGGATGGATCAACATAAAGTTGGGACAATTATTGAAGTATAGTTATATTTTACTTATTCCTTTTGTAACTTTTTAATAAAAGGTTATTAGTAGTGATTTTAGTATTCTGTGCTAATATCACGATATGATCTCAGACTACAGTCCATCTTGTATAGGAGTTTGTTTTAAAAGACAGAATAATCTTGTCTGCAAACTTTTACAGATAATCATTTTGTTTTTTGAGAGTATCTGTATCACTAGCTGAATGAATGTCAGAATTTGTCAATGCCCTCTAAAGTAAATGCTGAAAAATTTTTAAAAAAGAAAACAATAGCAACAACTAGAATTAAAACAAAGGGATGAACTTGAAATTATATCTAGATCTGGAAGAGGTTTAGTATACATTTTTAAAAACCTCACAAAGAATGAACTCTTGCCAATGCTTGGAGGATAATCCCTGATGTTGGTGTGAGAGCTCGTTCTGTGTCTTGCTCCTCTTGAGCATTATCATCAGTGATGTGAAATGAATACAGAGATGGCACAGAAGTAGAGAGGAGTAGTGGCTACAAATGATGAGAGAAGCCAAATCCAAAATGGTGCTGTGTGGTAACAGTAGATCAACTCTAAAAAGATAGATATTTCTACTGACAAATGGAACATCTTTTTCTTAGGGCCAAAAGTTGGCAGCAAGTATAAATTTGTAGAAAGTGGTTTGTCAGTTTAGGAATTTTAGGTTATTCAAGTTAAACGTGAGCTATTTGTATGTGATATAGATGCCAAAGAGTAGTACAAGTAAACTATTGAAATACATCCATTGAAGGAAAGCATCCAGATTGAGAGAAAACCAGTTTTGATCTCCCAGGTTCTGAGAGGATTTTATGTGAAGGATTTCATCCCTTTTAAGGGTGCCTTTTAAGAGCAGATACAGACAAGCTGTAATGTATTCAGAGAGCAAAAACAGAGCTGGTGAAATGGATTGGAAATGTTGCCATATAGGAAAAGGTTGAGGAGATGAAGGTGTTGAGCCAGGAAAAGGGTGTTTCAGAAGGGACTCTACTTGAAGAATTTGAAAGACCATCTTGAGTCACGTGAATTGGACTTGTTTTAAATAGCTTCAATGGAAAAACATGGGACCAATCGCTGGAAGTTGTTGTGAGACTGATTTTGGAAGAATTTCTTGGATCCTGAACTGTCTTAAGTTGGATAGGTTGCTTTGGCAAGTCTGTTTGCTGTCATTGAGGGAGTTCAATAATATGCTGGACAACTTGATTGGGTGTTATTGAATAGTTCAAGAATTAGATATATAGTTAGGCATATAAGGTCCCTTCACAAACCATGACTACAGTTTCATGTCACTATCATCTGTAAGGTTTTAAAAAGTTTATACACATCTGTGTTCTACTCCAGCCCTATTGTATAATCAAAATTATTCTATACATTATTTCTCTAGAATTATTTCTATAGTTTGAAGAAGTTCCATAGGTAAATTTGCAGGGCAATCAGAGTTTGCTGGAGAAGAGTACAAAGAAGCATTAAAAAAAGTGTCTCACACTTTCTTTACTCTTACCATAATTCTGAAATACACACACCATTAACTATTTTATCCCCTTTTCCCCTTCAACTTGGTGATAAACATTGGGTATCATGTGTTGACTCCAGTTCTCTCTAATAGAAGGCTATAATGATACAGACATCTAAACAAAGAGGTTTGGATTGAGAAGAAAAATATCCACCACTCAAATTGTCTAAGAGGAAGGAAAAAGGAATTGAGAAAGTTATAGATGAAGAAGATATCTTGAGGACAAACTTCCTTTCCCTGTAAAGTTTTCCCAAAAAACATGCATTAGAATAACGTGCTTAAGTAAAATAAAGCTGTGCTGATTCTCTGGGTTCTACAAAAAAAAAAATCTCAGAAAGGGGTATTTAAAAAATTTTTAAATCTGGTCATATTTATGTCCCTTCCATTGATAATTAGTTTTCTTGAGAGTATAAAATCTGATTGGCTCTTTTATTGGATTTCCTACATGATTCTATGTAACTGAGATATATACTGTTTGATCTTTGGTCATTATTTCTTTTAGTTTAATAGTTGGGCACAATTATATTAATACTTATTTTTTTCTATTGATTGTGTGGGCAGACTTTCTCAGATTTCTCTAAATCTAATGGAAAATAAAAGATATTCTTTTCTCTCCTTTCATGAAGTTGCCTGTCTTCAGTTCCATCTTTCCCTAGATCAGATTGATCTCAATTTCTAGGGTTTTATAGTGGAAGATACTAAAAAAGAAACACACAGATGTATAGATAATTGAAGAGATGGTTGAATACCCTGACTGGGGGTAGGTACACATAACCTTGCCCAAACCTGTCATTGTTTGACACCCCATTGAGCATTTCCTTTGAGTCCTCTGACGTGTGTTGAAAAGGTCCATTAAAACAAGACTTCTAACATCATATCCATATTTCCATTATCATCAAATTATATACTTATTATGGGAAATGTTCTCTTTTTTACCTAGACACATATATTACAACACAAACAGAAGAAATATAGAGTAAAAAACAGAGGTTCCTCTAATTTCTAGAAAAACAGAAATTGAACCTGCATCTTCAAAATCAAAGAAAAACACTCTGCTACCCCATTACACTATATTCTATGAAACAAAGTCAGATAATAATCTGTTGGACTCATAAAAAATCTAAACTACTCAAATAGATCACCTGGAAAATCATTCTGATCTCTGTTTATCCACATCATTTTCCCTTTCCAGCTCTGCTATCCCTTCTTCTGGGGCAAACTCAATATTTGTGGGTCCCTGGGAGGTATGGTGGCAGCTGACCCCAGTGAATATGTTTTAGGTCCCACTTGATGTCAGTTGGAAGAGAATTAATTTTTCATAACCATTTCCCACACCTCATGACTTTGCCATAGTTCATCATAGAAGAGCCTAAAATCCTGTTTCCATGGTCCTATAAACCAAACTGCATTTTTGATTGAATATGGATTGAGGTTGATCATCGGCAGCCTTGGAAGTTTTGGCTAGTATTCTTTTTTTTTTTTTAAAGATTTTATTTATTTGACAGAGAGAGACACAGCGAGAGAGGGAACACAAGCAGGGGGAGTGGAAGAGGGAGAAGCAGGCCCCCCGCCGAACAGGGAGCCCGATGCAGGGCTCGACCCCAGGACCCTGGGATCATGACCCGAACCGAAGGCAGACGCCTAACGACTGAGCCACCCAGGCGCCCCAGCTAGTATTCTTTAAATGACCACAAGCTCAGGCTACAGATCTTATGAAATCTGTAAACGCTGCCTTTGATGTGGCTGTAGAAACATTCATTTGTATGCATTTCAGACTCTCCAGTTGCACACTGAGCTGATTTAGCAGAATTCTCTTTTGGTTGTATTTTGCATTATTAGTGCATTGGGAATTGTCACTCAATATTGATTGACCAAATGTGTTTTATTTAACATGGAATCCAGAAATAACCCAGTTATAAATAAATAATTTTGCAGGACAGAAGAGAGTAGAAAGACTATGAATATTAATAAAATACATTCTCTCAGCTCCATTGGATGTTTCCATTCTTAGGATAATTCCTCCGCATCTTTAATCCAACATCATTTACAGGATTTAGAAGATCATAAAGAATTCAAGTAATTTCAGAAGAGTTTCTTTCCAGTTTTCTCTATCAAGAAGCAATGCGCTAAGAAAACACAATGAGAAAACATGTGTTGCTTTATTTTTAAAACAAATAGAAATTCACTTTCATTCATTCTTCAAAGGTATCTGAGTTTTCAGCACAAATGACCAGACTCTCTTATTCCACTGGAGAAAAAAGTATTGTTTCTTTACTGATTAAAATTATTATTTGGCAAAATGCTTAATATATATTTACCAATATAGAGAGTTATGAAATACAGCATATATACATTGTTGATGCATTTATTTTCAAAATTAATTCATTGCAGAACAAGTAATTATCAGTAATGACAATTATGTAAATGACATTCAAGTGATACAATTTCATGAGATATTCTTCCCAAGAAACTAATAAAATTTGAAAAGCAAAAATAATCTGAGATAAATGAATGAAAATCTATTTTTTAAAGTACTATAGTAATTAGCTATGATCAATTAACTAAAATTGCTATGTTTTCCTCAAGTTGGAAGTTACTGTAGCATAAATAAGTGACTTCATAGCTGAATTGCATCTGAATAAATTACAAATGACAGGCTTTTAATTTGTATTATTTAATCCACAGCTTCAAACTTTTGAAAAGGAGCACAATGAAAATTACATTTTCCACATAGTGAAATGAGTGTCGCTCTTATTTTAGTGTCATGGAAATCTTCCTTTTACTGCAAGAATCATTCCTTTAATTTAAAGTGAAATGTAGAATATGCATAGGCTACCCATAAGTGATTAAACACAATCTTTTTAGAATCTTATGTGCTATCAATTAAACATTTTCACACAACTGAGAAATAAATGTGAACAGTGATTTTGTTTTCATTTTCAAGGTTTTCTAATGGCCTGAACAAAAAGGTAGTTTGGAAGCATTCAGGGAAGATTAGTTGAAAATTGATATTTGACTCTCTCTGTTCCCTGCTCTTCATTATTTTCTTTGTCCAAACCCATAAAACGTACAACACCAAGAGTGAAAACCCTAATGTAAAGTATGGACTCCGGGTGACAAGGATGTGTCAGTGTAGGTTCATCAGTTGTAGCAAATGTACTACTCTGATGGGGGATGTTGATAATAGGAAAGGCTATGCCTGTTGGGGGCAGGATATATATGGGAAATATCTCTACCTTCTACTTAATTTTTCTGTGAACCTTAAACATCTCTAAAAAATAAAATCTATTTAAAAAAGGAGATGAGGGCCTTAGGACCGAGCCATGTGGGAGACTATTGTAGAATGTCAACAGGTATGACACCTGGAGTTTCCCCTTCTATGATAAATCTCATCTATGGGATTGGCTAACCATCTATTTGGGAAAAGCCAGGAACAGAATATCCTTTAGAAACCTTAATGCTGGGAAAAAATGTTTTAAAAATTACTTGGCAGGGTGGGCGAGGGAGGAGGGTTCCTCTTGTTTTTCCATTTGGCTTAATGTTTCTAAAGGGCACAGACCATACTTTATAAACAATATGCATATTGGACTTACTCATGTCAAGCAGAATCTGGCAGGAATTTGCACTGGATCAAGATAGCTATTATCTTGGTCAAAGTTACAAATGTGCAGAAAATCTGTGTGAATTAAAATAAATGATGCAGCAAAACAAACATAGCAGAGGAAGTTCTAGTAGATCAAAAATGAAAATAACAAGAAAGTTAAGCCAACTATCAACTGAGCTCAGATATCGTTAGACGAACGTACAAAGTACAGGTAATAAACACAGAATTCAATATACTAGCTAGGTGTCATTGAGATTTAAGTATGATGCTTGGGGAGAATCTGGAAATACTTAATAAGGAAAAAAACAGCAGCAGATTATGCTGGTAGAGCTTTTTATATTCAAACATCTTTTACATACATTATCATCACATTTCATCTTCAATAGTTTTTGGAGGAAATCAAAGAAGCATCATAATTTGCATTTTAAAGATGAGGGAAGTGAAGATGAGAGGGGCTGATTTTCCAAGGTCATGAACTGGTGTCAGAGTCCCCTATCTGTTCCCCACATAACAATCCAGAAAGCACATCGTGATGGAGATCCAGGATTTTCAGGAAAGAACATAGTACCTGGTATTTGAGCACACCTTACTAGAGAGAACAGACAAGTGTTATTTAGAAGTGGTATACCAAAGATCCCTGTGAGGTATAAATTTTAACTTCTAAAATCTCCCATCTCACAAGCAGGATGCGTGTGCTTTCTTAACACTAGTTACAAATTTGGCATAGATAAAACAGGACTAGGAAACTCCACTCAGATATCATCTAGAAGTTGCAGAATGTGTGATAAATTCTTGGTTGCCTTGTTGACATTTATATTCTTAATTTATATGGGGGAATTATGATCAGAATTACTGCTATAATCATAATTATGAGATCAGGTGACCTTGAAGGGAAGTGACCACATCATGGAGATCACATTAACTGGGCAGAAATAAACCATGCCTGGGCAGATAGGTATTTTAGATTCAAATATGTTCAAAGAAAGACATAAGGCCATATTCTAGGAGCTCTACAAAGTTTTGGGATTAGATTCATATAGTATAAGATCAATTTAGGGACGCCTGGGTGGCTCAGTCAGTTAAGCGGCTGCCTTCGGCCCAGGTCATGATCCCAGGGTCCTGGGATCGAGTCCCGCATCGGGCTCCTTGCTCAGCAGGGAACCTGCTTCTCCCTCTCTCTCCCTCTGCTTGTGCTCTCTCTGTCAAATAAATAAAATCTTTAAAAATAAATAAATAAAATAGTTTAAAAAAAAGATCAATTTATATATTGTATTGAATGACTGAATGAATAACAGTGTTTCACTGCTTGACCAAATCCTCTTCATATACAAACTACTAGTCAAGGAAATGGAAGAGATATCCTAGCTGGCTTACCCCTTATGTAGCTTTTTATATCACTTAAAGTACCCTTGAATGATGGATGTTAACAGAATTTATTGTGGTGATCATTTTTCAATTAGTATATTTATCAAATCTTTATATTGTACAACTTACACCAATACAATAGTACATGTCAACTATACCTCAATAAATCTAGGGGAAAATAAGAATAACATGAAATAAAAATTATAAAGTATCTTTGAATACATTTTTGTACCCATCCCTAGTTGAGACAAATTCTAATTTGGAAGTATATTTTCCACAATGAAATTGAAATTTCCACATGAAATTGAATGTAACAATTTGTGCAAAGTTTGCCATATGCCATATCCTCAGGCCCATCTAACATCTGTCTTCCATCTGCTCTCAGTGAGTATCCATACTGCAGTATTAACTGCCCTTTTAAAGATAGCCACAATATAATTTTGTTAATTGTTAAATATTTACCAATACAAATTTATCAAGAGATACAGTTCTCTGGAAATAGTAGCTGGTTCCTTGGAAGACATTTGCTACAAAAGCTAAGCTAAGGGGAATGAAAAATAATAATAAAAATAACAATATTAATAAAGAATAAGAACATCTAAGACATATGGAACCATTAAAATATTAAGTGCTTTATATACACCAATTTGTTTAATTATTGCAATAGAAACAATTATTACCTTTACAATATATAATGAAGAAACTATGGCTCTTTAAAGGTTAAATAAGTTGTTACAAATTATTGCTTGTAGGTGGGAGAGGTTCCAGGCTCTAGACCAGTTCTCCGGGTGACCATTGGATGTCCATGGAAAGCACTCTGGTCCATGGTTTTGGAGTTAAGATTCTATTATGTAACTAATCCTTGGAACAGTATTAACTGTTTCAATGGGTTTGTTTGTTTGTTTGTTTTTTAAATCAGTAGATTTCAACAAAGTAGCTAGATATTTACTCTTCAAGTTGGAACAGAAGCTTGTATGAGTTCTCTGTCATTACTATAACAATTTACCACAACTGGGTAGCTTAAAAAACAGAAATTTATTCTCTGACAGTTCTGGAAACCTGAGTCAGAAGTCAATTTCACTGAACTGAAATGAAGGTGCCAGCATGACCATATTCCCTTTCGGGGCTCTGGGGAGATTGCCTTTCTTGCCGGCTTCTGGTACCCGTCGGGATTCTCTAGCTTGTGGCTACATCTCTCCATTTTGTCTTCACACTGCCTTCTCTGACTGCCTTCACCTGCATGTGACCATCTTCTCAAGATCCAGTTGGTTGCATTTAGGGCCCACCTAGATAATCCAGGATAATCTTCTCCTCTCAAAATCCTTGACTTAATCACATTTTTGCCATGTCCTTGAGGGCATGAACTATGTCTTGCTCTTTTTTTTTTTTTTCCTGTTATGTTCAGTTAGCCAACATATATGTCTTGCTCTTATTGATTTCTCTTGGGTGAGCCTAGCACAGGGCCTGGCACATAGAAAGCATTCAATAAATGCTAATCTCTGTTGAACTGAGTCCATCTGTACTGTGAGGAGAAATATATGATGGGATCCTTTTCTACTGCTTATTTATTCTAATGGATTTTGTCGGGAAGCTAGTCTTGGTTATTTCCTCTTAATCTGAATACTATTAAGGTAATAGAAGATGTCAAACAAAAAGTAGTTATTTAAGACTGAAACGTTTACTCATTCTAATTCTTTTTTCCGTGGTTCTCTGCTTTTCACATGGATTGTTCCAGCTACTTGCAATATTGTGATTCTTTCCAAAAAAGACCTTGTGTGCGTATGTGTGTGTGTATGTGTGTGTGCGTAAGAGGTATAGCAAGTACATGTGGGTTTATAAAGGCCTCATGATAAATCTCATCTTTAATTACCTTTCCATTTCTTTCTGATATGAAGAAGCACCAGGATGAGTAGGCTCCAATGGCTGAGGTCCATTAATCATGTGGATAGAAAGGACATGTTGATAGAAAGAACATGACAAAACTCATGACATGAGTTTTTTGAATTGTATTAATTACAGGAGCCATTGCTCTGTTCCAGCTCAATACAAGAGCTCTGCTGTCTGTCACTGGCAATGCAAATTCAAATACAGCCTCATCAGATGCTTTTTTGGAGCTATCTAATTAGAGCATGTGATATGGAAGCATGTGCAGAAGTTGATCAATGGGAAGAGTTCTAGGATAAATTACTTTGGCTAGAAGAATATTAATATTGCCTATCTGGCCAGAAACATAATTGTGATGATAGTGATAGGATAAATCAAATGTAAAAGTAATCATTGACTTAGATCTTTTATAATGGACTCGGTATGTTTTTTTATTTTTAAATTTGTGGATAGGATGTTCAGATAATCTGAGAGCAGAAACTTAGAGTCAATGCATATTTCAGAATGATTTCAGTAGACTGATTTTCTTTTAAACGCTTATACATGTTGATAAATAATGGTCAAACATCTTGATAAATTTTCACAAAAAGAAAATACCCATTCAGTTAGCTGAAGAAATACCAAGAAATTGAATCAGCATCCCAGAACCCCCAATTCTTGGCCCTTTTCCTAGCCACTACCTCTCTCATCTCAATAAGCATTGTCTTGAATTCTAACCTCATAAATTTATTTGAGGCTAACATTATTTTGGGGGTGGATAAATGTAGGCAAAGTAAACAGATGAAGTAACTATTCAGTTTGCTTAGGACCTGACATCCGCTAAGAAATAAAAAATAGCTTGTGAATTGTGAGCTGGTGTTGGTTTTGATGAAACAGGAGGAATACAAGGAGTTGGCAAAGAAGAAAAGAGATCTGTGTAATGGTAGCATAAAATGATTTTTTTAGAGGACAGATTGAAAAATATATTTTTGTTAGTTTGGAAATCACTTTAGAAGCCCATATGTGGTCCTTTTGATAAACTACAGGTATTGTAAATGTGAAGGTTGCTACAACCTGGTCATGGTAGGTGCTCCAAAAGGCATTTAGGTAGTGTTGATATTTTAATTGGAATAAGAGAGTATTACATGTTAAATAAGGCCATGGAGAAAATAGTTAGAGGTAGAGAGATGGAGTGTGTTATTTGAATGCCAAATTTAGTTGACTTATGGAGATGGATGACATCTGTTCTTGAACAAAGCACCTGCACAGAGTGGGCCCTGGGGACCCTCGGTGTGGTGGAAGAGAGGTGATGGAAATTTGCCCATGGGAGAGAATAAAGAAAGTTCAGAGATAGGAAAGTGAATCATGCAACTCTGCATCCTGGAATCTGAGGTTTAACCATTTTGAGAAGTGAGCAGTGATAAAGACTAAAAAGTTCAGAATGGCAAGATGAGAGAAGGGTTTGAAACTCAGCTTCCTTGCCAGATAGAGTTTCGGTGGACTGGGGGAGGTGGCAGCAAGGATAGTCTTGGCCATGAAGACATCCCCATAGCAGATGTGAGGGAAACACTTGAGCTTGCTGCCTACTACACATAAAGTATATAAGGCGACTTATGAAGGTGAAATGTAGCATATGTTCACATCCTTTTCTTGTTCACCTAACAACCCCATTGTTCCTTTTCCTTTAGAGAATATACTCAGGATTTTTTGTTTATTGAGGAATAATTGGGAAAAACTGGCAAATACGATTGGATATATTGAAAGTGCACCATGTGATGATTTGATGCACACACATATTATGGTAGATTACCAAGCTCAGATAATTAACACGTCCATCACCTCTCATAGTCAGCTCTTTGTGTGTGTGTGGTGAGAATGTTTAAGGTCTACTCGGCAGCTTTCAAGTATACAACACCATATTATTCACTATCATCTCTCTACTGTACATTAGATCCTTGGGGCTTTTCTTCTTAGAACTGAAAACTCATGCCCTTTGATGCAGGTTACCTCATCCTTCATACTTAGGATTTTTAGAGCTAACTAGCAGCAATATAACTGTACAATTAAATAGCAATATCTAGATTATTTTTGATAATTAAATGCTCTTATGAAGCATTCTTGGCATTTATTTTAATATAGTTTATTTAAACCTTCTATAAGGGCAGTGTCAATTAATGCAATTCTTGAAAGTACAATACACAACCCATTGAAACTGCCCCATGGTACAAAAGAAGCATATCTATAGATGGTTCAGTAAAAGCTCCAGCACTGTTTGTATTTGGGGTCTCAGTATCTGAGTGATAAGCTTGTCAGACATGTTCTCTTGTTAACTCCAGCTGGTGCTTTATTCCCTATCACCAGGGAAGAAAATTAGTGGGGAGAAATACAAGCAGCATGATGCATGCTGCCCACCATCACAAAAGGCCCTGCTAAGTCCATAATCAATAATATACCCATTTGTTTTTAAATGATTATTTTAGGGGCACCTGGGTGGCTCAGTCCATTAAGCACCAGTATGATCTCAGGCTCATGAGATGGAGCCCGGTGTCAGGCTCCACCCTCAGCTCAGAGTCTGCTTGAGATTCTTTTGCTTTCCTTTGCCCTCTGCTCCTCCCCCCATTCATGGGCTCTCTCTCTCTCTCACCTTAAATAAATAAATAAATAAATAAATAAATAAATTAATTAATTAATTAGTTTTTAGAAAAGTTTTTTTACTGGTTGTGTGAAAAGCTTTGTAAACGTATGTGTTTTTTCTGTTCTGTGGCCTGAGTTATATGGGGTGGTTGCATTTGGTTAACAGTGGGGTATCAATGTATCTATGTTTCAAAGAGAAGGTGATGAGACCAGACACATTCCCATATTCAGATTTCCATCTGCATGTGGTTTGTTCTTTAGAATCAGTGGGAACATGGAGCTCATTTAAGCACAAAGTAAAAAGGATATGGCATAATGGGGTCCTATGTCTCAGAATCTCCAATTCTATATCTGAAAATATTACCTTACTTGTTGAAATTTATCAATACGTTATGGGGTGCCTGGATTGCTCAGTTAAGCATCTGCCTTCGGCTTAGGTCATGATCTTCAGGTCCTGCGATCCAGCCCCACGTTGGGCTCCCTGCTCAGAGGGGAGTCCGCTTCTCCCTCTGCCTCTCTCCACCACTCGTGCTCTCTCTCTCTCTCACTCAAATAAATAAAGAAAATCTTTAAGAAGAAAAGAAATATATCAACAAGTCACAAGTTCAAACAATCCAACATTAAATTCAATGGGTTAGATTAATGATAATGTTGAGTCACCATCTCTGTACACAGAAAATGCTTAAAGATCAGCTTAACACATAGGAATATAATCTATGCAGATGAAAATTTGAAATAGAAACTCTGTTTTAAAGCGAAATCTGACTATAACAAATGGGAGAGCAGTTACACTATCTTGTTTGCCACACAAACATTAGCAAAAACACTTTTGAGCCCAGATACTCACAAACTTTTACTTGAAATTGTAGTTTAGAGAAATGTAATTTCTTTTTTATATCAAGTAGTATATCAACAAAGTTTGATCAGAGAAGTGGAACCACTAAGATATATATGAGATATATATAATGTATTAATATATTTAGTATTAATTATAGAACACTTACTAGTATATGATATATAACATGTACTATATGACATATAATGTGTAATATATAATATATAATTCTTATCTATAAATATATATTTATTATGTATAATACATATCACATTATTATATAATTATAATTATTAATATAATTATATTGATGTTATGTTTTATATTGATGTTACACATACAATTATTAATATAATTATATTGATGTTATAACACAAATATGTTGTAAAATATACAGGCATATTATATTGTATATATGAAGGGATTTAGTACAAGGATTTGATCTCACACAAGTCTAAGTGCTAGTCATATAGTCTGTGTAAAGCTATTGTCTTCATACTTTATCTGATGCTGCAGTTGGCTTTTGCAGAGCAGGCAACTGGGAAGGAAAGGTGAATATAAAGTGGAAGAGAGAGGGGGGAAAAATGGAATCCGTATGAATGAGTGAAACCCTTGAGTGTGGGCTGGATCCTGGGTTTTGGTCTCTCAGCACCTCTAACTTCATCTTTGTGGATGTCCTGCAGGAGAAGATGGTGCTCTGTATTACAGAACTAAAATGCTTACCTGGGCCAGGCCTTGGAGAAGCTCAGGGAGGGCCCAGGGCAAGGTGGGCAACTGCAGGCTCAGCTGTGCTCCATTCCAATGAGATGAGGCAGCAGACCAGCAAAAACACGTGTAAGTTTGGTTGCTGCTTCAAGTTTACCTTCCAAATCTTGCACAAAATGTCTCTTTCACTCCACCCTAATGGTAAAGACACAGGGAAGGGAATTGTGGAAAAAAAATAGCCTATGCATGTTGACATGTTGCAAAGCCACCACGGTCCACCCTTTGTCAACCTGGCACACACCTACACCCTTTAGCCACCCTTAAAATCCAAACACTAGAGTCAAAACTCCACCTAACATACCGCAAGTATCCCACAAACAGTAGAAAATATACTGATCTTTTCCCCAAGGAGAGATGCAATGCCCCTTTACCATTTGTGGGTGATGCTCATTCTTCTAAGTCATACTCTTTGATATCCAGTAATACTGAAATAGAAAGCGTAACTACTTTTAACACACTTCATGATAGGTGGTAGGCAAACTGAAGAGAAGATGAAAAAATTTTGTCAATATCTACAAACATTATTAATATTAAACTAAGAAAATGCTTATAACTAGTAAAGTTCTCATTTCTGCAAATGGTCATGTGGTCATGGCTGGTATAGACAACTGCCTTCCTCTACTACCCAACCCACGTCTCCTTTATCTTCAGCAGCCTCTGGTTTCTTACCTGTAGGCTAACTCAGAACTTTTTTCTAAACAGGACATGGGAGTATTACAAGGCTTGTGAGGGGATCTCCTGTATTTGTCAGAGCAATAGCTGCAGAGCAGGTGCCAGAGCTTGTGTTGATTCTCTTCAGCAATGAAATCATGTTTGGAAAAGCAGCTGAAATTGGATTCATTGGTGGATTAAGGTGTCTTCTGCCCAGGCCCAAAGTGTGAATCGTTGGGGGTATGGTCACCACTCTGACATCTTTGAAGCCCTTGATGGTGATGTCCATCTCTGCAATACTTTTTGGAATGTGGTATCACTTTTGATTCATTTAATTGTCAGAGGCCACTCCAGTGACTTCTAAGTAGCCTTTTCTACCATAATTGCCCTACTCCACAGGCAAGAAATTTGGGGGTGGTTTAGCTAGGCAGTTATTTATGGCTCTGGATCTTTCATTAGGTAATAATAGTCAAGATGTTGGTTAGGGCTTCAGTCACCTGAAGGCTCCACTGGGTTTGGGGGGATGTGCTCTAATCCAGATAGTATGGTGATGGTGCAAGAATCAGCACAGATCAATTGAATGAATGTGGTCCAGAAATAGAGCGACATGTATACAGTCCAATGATATTTGACAAATTTGCCAATTCAATCCAATGGGAAAAATAAATAGTACTGGAACAACTGGATATTGATATGAAAGAAAAATTAATATCAGCCTTTACCTTATACTATACCTCCAAATTAACTCAAAATGTCTTATAGATCTACACATAAAAGTCAAAACTATAAAGCTATAAAAAGAAGTTATAATAATATTTGTAACCTTCTGATAGGCAAATATTTCTTAGGATACAAAAAGCATGAGCCACTAAAGAAAAATTGATCAATCAGTTTTTATCAAAATCAAAAACACTTTTAAGAAAAGTAAAAAGCAAACCACAGAATGGAGAAAATATTACAATAGATTTATCTAATAAAGGATTTGCATCCAGAATTTATGAAGAACTGGTAAAACTCAAGAAGTCCAACAACCCTGTAAGAAGTGTAAAATATTTGGACAGATCCTTTACAGAAGAAGATGAATGGCAAATAAGCTCATAGAAAATACTGAACATCTTTACTTATGAGGGAAATCTAAAGAAGATACTATTACCCATCCATTAGAATGGATAAAAATAAAAAGACAAACAATACCAAATGCTAGTGGTTATGTGGTACAGCTAGAACTCTTAGACACTGGTGGGAATGAAAAGTGCTATAATCACTTTGAAAATAATTTGGCAGTTTCATAAAAAAGTTAAACATACACTGAGTATATGACCCATTGTTTTCATGTATTTACTATGTGCTTACTCAAGAGAAATAAAAATATAAGCCCACACAAAAACTTGCATACCAATGTTTACAGCAGCTTTACTTGTAATAGCCCCAAACTGGAAACCAACTCAATGTCCATCAACAGGTAAACGGATAAAAAAATTGATATCCATACAATAAAATACGACTCAGCAATAAAAAAGAATATATTGCTGATACAGCAACAACATGGAACAATCTCAAAATCATTATGCTGATTGAAAGAAGCAGATACAAACAATGTGCTCTATATGATTCCCTTTACATAAAATTCTAGGACATGCAAACTAATTTATGGTGATAAAAGGAGATAAATTGTTGCCTAGTGCCAGGAACTAAGGGAGGGCTGGGCTGGAAGGGGCACGAGGTAATGTTCTGTGTCTTGATTTTGGCAGTGATTTCACCATATATACATTTCTTAAAACCCATGCTGTTTATTGTAAATAAATTATACCCCCAATAAAGCTGATTTACAAAAGGAACTAGTACAAGGAACCCATTCCTACACGTTTACCGAAATCCTGTGAATTCTCGAAGAAGCCATGTTCAATGTCACTAACTTAGAACTCACTTTGTACCTGAACTTTGGTGGTTGTGAAGGCTGCCTGGTAGACCTCAGCTCTTTTGTGCACCAGAGGAAAAAACATCAACATAGTAAGTGTACTGTGTTGTCTTTTTATTCACATCACTCAGAAGTGGGCCTTAAACTATTACATTTAGTTGACGTTTTTATCATCTGGAATTGGTTTTTCTTCCATATTTCCCATGTATATATTTTGTGGGCTAAGATCAGAATGGTGTGTGTGTGTGTGTGTGTGTGTGTGTTCTGTGTAAAGTTTCTTTCAGTGTGCCTGTGGGAGGATAGTGTTTATATGGTAGAGATGATCTGACATGTGAGCTAGCTTCGCTTGTGAAAATCAACCTTTCTGCAGAGAGAGCACGATGTAATTTGTTTAAATATAGTAAAAGTTAGGGAGAGACCAACGCAACCTGGTCAGGTGCCATAGCTTCCCACTTGCAAAGGAGCTGGCCTTCAATCTGGGCACTGCGGTGCAGAAACCACTAAACTCAATCCGCTCTAAAAGGAGATAGAAAGGAAGAGTAATGGGGGGAAAAGGTGGTAAAAACCAGCAAATCAGTACAGGCACCAAGCCCCTGAGGGCCAGTGCCACAGGAGGAAATGCAGCGAGGAGGTGAGGGAGTGGTAACATGGCTGACAGGAGACATCGCCAGGGTGATTCTCTGACTCAAATCAGACTTTCTCTAGGTTTCTGTCCTGGTGTCGTTTATAGATCAGCCTTCAAACTGAAACAAGCAGCCGTTGCCAATCTCAGGTCCCTTACTACTTCTCTATTCCTCACTCCCTTATCATATTGATGGTTATCTGTTCTGTGTCTGCTTTTACCCACTGGTGTTTCATCTCCTTGAGGGCGGGGATGGAGGCTTACATTTTTTTTTAATCACTGTACATATTGCCCGTGTGCCTGGCACGCAAGAAGCCCTCAGTAAGTCTCTTGAGTGGATGAAGGATTAGTGTTTTATACATCCATGTGTATGTGTATATGTGTGTATATTATACATAATATATATCTGATTTACACTCTATTATTGGTCTGTTTTGAATAACTGTTTTTGCACAACTGCTTTATGTTTATGCAATACATGCTTTTCTTTTACTAAAGATGTGGATTTTCCTACTTATTAATAAAAGTAATTACTCTAGGAGCATTATTTTTCAGGGGAAAATTAATTGATTTCCTGTTTCTGTAGCATTTACATCCATGCTTATTTGAATGAGCTTGATCATTTTTATAGATCCTTCCCACTTCCTTCAAACATAGCAGAGCACTTTTCCATCATTGTATTTTCTTGAAGTTAGCGTAAAATTAAGCTGTCAAGAAATTAAATGACACGGCAATCTTAAAGTCATCATTGAACAAAAACGATTGCTTCAAATTCATCTGTCTTTGGTTCCTGACTTGCCAATCGATATTTCAGAATGACTTGTTCATTTAATTATCCAAATTTAAAGTCCAGTCATGAGAAAATTTTAATGTCAATTGTCATATTTAATTCTTCCTAAAACAAAAGTGAATACTTTTCAGCTTTTTTGAAGTCAAGGATCTTCCAGAAAAATTAATAGCTGTCAAAAATAAGTGTTTCTTGCAAAACAGATATTATTTATAACAGTGCCAAAGAGAGTTGTCTCATTTCTTCTCTGAGTTATTTCAAGATACAGGAATGATAGATAACAGATGAAATGACAAAGAATACAATTAAAATCCTAACCTGTTCCAACTGGCAAATTCCAACAAAAAGCACCATGTTCTTCTTTACCTGCATCTAAAAAGCCCCTATTTTACTTCAAATTACTTTAGTGATTTCTTCATCTGATTGAGATTAAATGAAGGATATTGCCTCACAAAATTATTTTGAAATCTTAGATTAGACTCTCTGACATTGTCCTCTTTATGTAAAATACTTGTGATAATTTATTCAGGGACTGAAAGCTCTTTGAAAGAAAGCTAAAACATCACTTAACCACAATATAAGCAATTAAAGCAATATAAGTAATCAATATAAGTCATCGATTAGGACGAAAACAGGATTTTCTCAGTTGCATTAACACATTTTATACCTTCCCAATATGCCTGTTTTGGACACTCATAGCCAAGCCACAATTTGACATATACATGTTAAGGCCTTACAAGCATATTAGACTCAATGCATCTTTTAAATTTCTCTATCATCCTATCTTTTCATTTCAAGTTGGCCACCTTCCTACCAGCAAATGGTAACATCATGTATCAAGTTTTTCCAGCCAGAAATCTGGGAGACATCTCTGATTCTTCTTTCCCTCCTGCTTGCCATGCTTCTGCCACAACCAACAGGTAACTCATGTCTCACACTGGCCACTTCTCCTCGTTCATGGCCACCTCCTAATCCAGGCCTCCTGGCAACTCACCTGGGTGCTAGATTCTGAGTTTTGCTGCTTCCACAAGCCATCTTTACATGGCTTTTTTACTTAAAAAAGTAAATCACATCATATTGCTCCTCCATTTAAAATCTCTGAGTGGATTTCCGTTGCTCTTGAAAAAAATTCAAACATTTTATGAATCTATAATGTCCTGCATGATTTAGTGTTTACTTACCCATCCATTTTCTCTCATAATCTTTTACCCCTGTTCACACTGCCCTCTAATCAGCTGCTCAAACACAGCTGTTTTCACCTATGAAGCCTTTGCATTCATTCTTTCTTTTACCCCAGATACCCTTCCTGGACTCTGCACAACTAGGTTTTCTTCTTACTTGTATATCAGATTTAACCAGAAGTTAAGATGAACAATTGAACAGGAAGTAAGATGGGCAAAGGACTATGTACCAGCCACTCTGCTAGCACTCAGGAGATGTCTAGGTCTATCTGTATCTATATTTATCATATATATGTGAATCTGTATCATTTGTATCTATATATCACCATACTCTATGACTCCATAGTCTGTTAAATAATGTAGGAATAAAGATCAATATACCCACTGTCAAAATACTTTTTAGACCACATTTGAAGCATAAATCTTTTCTTAAGTTTGATTAAAACCAAATATTCACTTAACTAGGAAAATGTGAATGGCCTAGAGAAGAGAAATTTTGTTGCAGAAAGTACAAAACATTGTTTCTGGATAATTTGAAAGTCCAAGATAGACTAAGCATCACGGATGGATTTTACTCACTCATTCTTTCAACAGACATAGCATTTATACATTATATAATGCTATATAATTATAAATGTATAATTTATTTATGAAAAATTCTCAATAATCTAGTCATGTTGTTAGTTTTGATACTTAGATTTTTGAGGATTTTTTCAATAAAAAAATCGTGGTGGGGCACCTGGGTGGCTCAGTTGTTAAGCGTCTGCCTGCGGCTCAGGTCATGATCCTGGGGGCCTGGGATCGAGCACCGCATCGGGCTCCCTGCTCCTCGGGGAGCCTGCTTCTCCCCCCACCCACCACTCCCCCTGCTTATGCTCTTTCTCTCTCGCAAATAAATAAATAAAATCTTAAAAAATAAAAATAAACAAAAATAAAAATATCTGTGAATAAATATTTAATCTCATTTGTACAAAATAAATGATAGGTATTTTAAAATAAAATGCTGGATATTATGCAATTAGCACATGGACTGAAAGTAGAAGTTGATTTTGAAAGTTAAGTTTATGGCTTAAAATAATCTGTGTAAGCTATATATCTACATGTAATGAATTTTAAACACTTAATGATCACTTTTAGATAAATTTTGTATAAATTGTTCCTGCATATTATTAAATTAATTTAATAAACATTGGTCAGGTGTGTATAAATTGCTTCAGGAAAACTTAATTTGATGTATTACTGTAAATGGTTTCCAAATAAGATTTCGGAACACTGTGTTTATCAAATTATATTCATTACTCTTAGAGGAAAAAGATTATTTTCCTGATGTGAATTTCCAAATAATAATTAGAAGAGATTTTATTATAAACTTAATAAATGTTAAATTATGCATCATTACAGAGACAAAGTTAAGGACAAATTCAGAGAAATCTTTTCTTCCCAAGAATATAGGCTGCCATCCTATTGGGGATGGTGGAATAAAGATATCTCTAAACCTCTTAATCATGAAAACAAACCCAGTGATTCTCCAGTGATTATCAAGTGCAGAAGTAAAGCAGGAAGAAATGGTGAGAGACAGAGCCCTTTGAAGTAGGTGGTTACACTGTGCTGGGAAACAAATCACTCCTTGTTTGTAACATGGAGATCAGAGAGGATTCTATGGTTATTGGAGCATTCTTAATCTGACAAAAGATCTGGGTCTAAAAAGGGAGATGGATAGGCATGTTGTTTGTTTGTTTTTCCAAAAAGTAGTAGCCTTTGTGAGAAATGAATGCAAACTATTTTAATGGCAAATAATCTAGTAGCTTCAGATCTTGTCAACTAACAAAAGGCTCTGTTTCCACTTACAGATACACACATGCATGTTGGCACACTCTAAAAGTTCAGGAAAACTAATTTTGCAAAGAAATGATCAACAGGTAAGTATCAAGGTCAAACCCTATATGAAATTATTAAAAGAAAAGAAAAGAAGAGAATAAGGAGCAGAATAATTCCTTACACGCCAGAAAGTCAAACCTACAAAACTATTCAAAGCTGAAATCTACTGTGCCAAAATGAGCTACAAGACAGTGCTCTGTTTTTATGTGAGGATTAAGGAATCATTACTAACTCACCTCTTATTCTGACTCAACCAATTTCATGTATTTGAGTCTGAATCTTGGGATATACTGGCCCTAGTACCAACTTCAGTATTTCTCAAGGTGCTCAAATACAAGTGACAGAAATACCATCCTAATGACATTTCTTTAAGAAAAAGGTTATTTCTTGACATAGATAACTTAAAAGAAAGTGATAAATCTGATAGCCTCACACATGGTTTGAACCAGAAGTTCAAATGATGATGTCTTGTCAAGGCAGCAGTTTTTCTATATTTTGTTTTTACATCTGCCATGTTAGGTGCTCTATGAGGCCAGCTCCTTCCATGTAGTAGGTAAGAAGACCATCAGTAACTACAGTATTTTTATTTCCCCATCAGTGAAACCCCAGATAAATGTATGCATCTCTTTCTTAATGGCTCTGGTCAAGATTCTGGTGACCCTGATAAGCCTAGCTTGGATCACATAACTACCCTTGATTCAATTACTACAGACCCAATTACTATGTATTATCTGATTCAATTACTACTGGCCAAGCCTAGATACCCGGCCACACGTGGACCTGGGATATGGTGTTGTCAGTTTCAACAGGATGACATGGACCAGGAGTGGAGACGAGTTAGCTTTTAAAGGAGAATGAGAAATTTTATTCCCAGAATAAGGAAGAAAAGATGGTGGAGAAAGGAGCAAACACAAAATTTCCTATAAGACACCATGATGAAAGGAACATAAGCACATTTTTTGCAAATTTTCACAATTTTACAAATTTTCATAAGGTTGTTATTTTGTAGTTTAGAGAACTCAAGTGGGATTTTTGCTTCTATACAGATGGTCAACAACAACAACAACAGAACTGTGATGAAGAGAAACATATGACAAGGTGTCAGTCTCCATACCAGTTGGTACTATTTTATCAATACTACTTTTTTTTTAATTTAGAGCCTTTTAATTAAAATTGTTAATTTATCTGTTTATATGTTTCTAATACAACATGAAACATATATCAGGCAGTCATGTGATAAACTTGATCTACTTAGACACAGGCAATGGATTACTATATTAACAAAAATATTGCTTTTGTCTTTAGCTGGAGCTCACTTATGACTATTTATTAATTAATCCAAATTTCCAGTTAATTACCACATTCTCACTTAGCTTCCTTCTCTATACATGTCATTCCATACCTCCACTAGGGATGACTCCTAGGCATTTCAGGAAACTTGTGGCTGAGAAGAGGCAAAATAGGAGCTCATCTTAAAAGTTCCCATTTCTCTTCTATGGTCCTTGTAAGAGCATGCAGTTTATCTTTTAGGCATTTTAATTACAATGACCAAGTTTCCTAGACTAATAATTTAATTCCCGGTTACCTTTCTCCTGCAACAGATTTATTTAAAAACAAAGAGCAAATAAGGAGAATATTTTAAGTTTTAGAAGACAATTCTGATACTGCTTTATCTTTCTTAAAATGCATAACCTGAAATTTAATCCATGTCTGAGTTATGGTTAGACCCTAAGACTCCAAGGAATATTTTGGGTTGGAAAATTACAATAATTTGTGGGCATTCCTAGAATAGCTCACTCCTGTTGATAGTTTGAGATTAGAATTAGAAATACTCTAGGATGAAAATGCTGGACATCCTCAGGATATCCAATGAAAATCATGGAGGCATTTAAAGATAACTTTATGAAGTTGTTGAAACCTACATGGGTTGTTAAAATATCTTTGCCCTGTAAGTTAATAGAAGGGGTCCAGGGTCAGAGTTAAGAAGCCAGGGATTATAGGTTCATATTTACCATTTTAGTTGACTACAGTTTGATGTTCAGTTCTCTGGTGTGCATATCTAAAACAGGGTTAAAAATATTAACTGTTTCTCTTTCCCACTGAGGATAAAAGAAGATACTTTTCGATACAGCACTACATACTATATACAAAATCTCCAAAGAGAAGTCATGTAACCCAAAGTCAACCCAGCAGCCCTTGACTTCTGAGATTTACTTTTACTCCAGGTTTTACTTCATGATTGATGAAGATTCCAGGACAGATCTTTCTTTCTTTCTTCCTTCTTCTTCTTTTTTCAATTCCTATAAAAGCTACCTCACTCAAAAAAAGCATGTCCCTTTTAATCTCCCAAAGATAGTTACACTGCTATGTAAGTCATTCTTTACCTACTAGTCAGGAGGAAAAAATGAATTTTCCTAATTCAAGAACAGATTACTGTACACCTTGAGTTAATGGTTTCATATCTGTCCTAGTGGTTACTGCTCACATAATCAGTATTTGTCTATCCCAAAGAAGGACAGAACTCTTTCTTCTCATTCCTTAATAATTCATAAACAACACTAGTTAGAAGAGTGATGTCCTGGATTGAAGAGGCTGGCTCTTTCTTTGTCTCCATGTTTCTCTACTCCAATTATATTCCACTCCACCATGTTTGATAAGCAATTTGATGATAATGATGATTGTGATCATAATTTTCCTCCAATCATGTTTCTTTAGTGGTATGGAAAACATCAATGAAACTGAAAGTTTAGGGATTCTGAGTTTTCCAACAACCTCACTTCTTTTTTTTTTTTTTTGCTGTGAAGAGGACTGAGTTTCAGTGCTGAGACAGCTATTCCAGGAAATAACAGATGAGAATGCTCAGTCATGGCTATTGATATGTCAAATACCCAAAATATTCCCCAAGGTATGGACTATTTGAAAAATATAATACACAAACTTAATCTATTGTACATATCTAGGATCATGCACCTTATAATATGAAAGCACACACTTCTCAAGAACATATGAACATATAATAAAAATGACAATATAACAAGTTCACAAAGCAAATCACAACAGATTTTTTAAAAATCCGTGCCATACATTGTGTTCTTTTAACTACAGAAGAATTTAAATTTTTAATGAAGAACCAAAAGATAAGTAGAAAACTCCATACATTTTGAAATTAAAAAGTATACATTTATATAATTGTGATTGACAGAAGAAATTGTAATTGAAATTTAAAACACCTAGGACTGAACCATAAAGGTAATATTTCATAAAAATGTGGAATGTGCAAATATATACTTAAAGGAAAATTTATAAGCTTAAATTTTATATAAAAAGAAGAGAAAGAGAAAAAAAGAAAGGTCATAGAACCTAATAGATACAAGGAAAGTAGAAGGAACAAATACATTTAATAGTGAGAACCAATAAGGCCAGAAGTTGGTACTTTGAAAATACAAATATACTTTGGAAATATTGATATTAATCAGGAAAATAAAAAGAAAGAAGGCATAAATTAACATGAGGAATAAAATACCTAGCTAAAATTTAAAACAATGTTAATACTATAGCTCTGCCAATAAATTTGAAAACATAGGCCAGTGTTTCTCAACCTCAGCCCTGTTGACATTTGAGTTGAATAATTCTTTGGGATGTGTGTGTGTGTTTGTATGTGTGTGAGAGAGAAAGAGAGAGAGAGTAGGGAGAATGGCTGTGTGCATTGTAAGGTATTTAGCAGCATCCCTGGTCTCTTCCCACTAGTCGCCAGCAGCACCTCATCCCACGCACAGTTATGACAGCCAAAATTGTTTACAGATATTGTTAATGTTCCCTGAGGGCAATTACTCCTGGTTGAGAACCACTGACTTAGACAAAATGGACAAATTCTTAGAAAAATATAAGTAATCAAACTCTGTTAAGAAGAAATAGAAAATCTGAATGCCACACTCAAATAACCATGAAAGAATTTGAATTAGTGCTTAGAAATCTTCCTAGGAAGAAAACATCAGAGCTGGGGCTTCGTTTTCAAGGAATATACAAATCTTCCCAGACTACAGATAACAAAGGACTATTTCCCTATTTTTTTCCATGAAGTTAGTATAATCTCAAGATGAACAGCATGTGCAGGCTGGAAAAAAAAATAAATTATATGTATATGAATGAATAAATGTCATCATCCGGCTATCTACTAGAACCTCAGAATAATCTGTAAATAAATTATTAGAAATAACAAGTTAATTGTCTGTCTGCCTATGAAATAAAATTATGCAAATCAATTGCATTCATATACATCAATAGTTTTACAGAAAAAAAGGGAAAAAAAAAACATAAACAAGCATTTTATAGAAAAGGAAATATAAGTGACTAAAAATACATGAAAATATGCCTAGCCTCATTAGGCATATTTAAGTAAAAATTTAAACCATGAGATACTTTTTCACACTAAATTGCTTAAAATTAAGGTTTTTGGTAAATCATGAGTTGTTAATGACGTATAACAACAGGAAGTCTTAGGTACTACCAGTGGGAGTGCAGATTGGTATACCACTTTGGAAAACAACATGGCACCATCTTGTAAAGATGGTTTTTAAAATATTCTAGTTTATAAACTAAGGGTTAGTCTCATTGATATTTATGGCATTATTATATCCTGTAGCTTATGAATATGTCAGAAATAGTTCTGTATATATCATGTATTATTTTGTAATTCTTAAATAAATTATGAGCTTGTGAGCCCAAAATGGCTCCCTTTTTCAAAGCAAATGCACTGTGGTTGACTGAATACTGCTTAAGTCATGAAAACTCCAGCTTGAAATGAATCTGGGAAGAAGGTAAAAGGAAGAAATGAGAGATGTCTAAAGAAAGTTTAGGGACCTGATTTAGCTCTTTACAACCAAAAAGCCTATCCCAATAGTTTGAATGGTTAGCAGCCTGGTAAGCGCATCACACAAGTAAAAGCCTGGAGATCTGTTAAGTGATTCTTACATTATTTATGGCCAACTACCCCCATAGGTCTCAGGCAGATAAATGAGATCTTATCTGAAGAATAAACAAATTCTGCTTCTATAATGCACTGATTGAAAAGAAAATGAAGTCAGCAGAGTTGTACGACTGAGCAAGCTTCTCAGCCTTTCTGTGAAAATGGAACTCGGGACATTTCATTACACCCACCATTGAAATTGAAAATGCCTTCCGCCCGACAGAGCTCAAAGTTCCTTAGTCTGAATGAACAATGGTAACAGTGCACAGTGTGTGTGAGTGGGGAAGTGGGTGTGTGTGTGGGGGGAGTATTTTCTAAGCTTAAAACTATGTGCTAAATAAATCAGTGGAATATTGGTCCCTTGCTCTAGTATTTCCTTCCTAAGATCTCTCATTTGTAGAAATATTTGCTATTTTTATTTGATACTCGGACATATAAAGGCCATTCCACATACCTGTTAGTTATTTTCTCTGACTTCATTCCCTGGATAAAGAAGAAAGGCTTTGGATTTTGATTTCATTCCTTCCCGATTGCATGATCTTTGGGGAACGTTTGTGCCTCAAAAGATACAATGAAATATTATGCAGCCATCAAAAGGAATGAGATCTTGCCATTTGCAACGATGTGGATGGAACTGGAAGGTGTTATGCTGAGCGAAATAAGTCAATCAGAGAAAGATATGTATCATATGACCTCACTGATATGAGGAATTCTTAATCTCAGGAAACAAGCTGAGGGCTGCTAGAGTGGTGGGGGGTGGGAGGGATGGGGTGGCTGGGTGATAGACACTGGGGAGGGTATGTGCTATGGTGAGTGCTGTGAATTCTGCAAGACTGTTGAATCACAGACCTGTACCTCTGAAACAAATAATGCATTATATGTTAAAAAAAAAAAAAAAAGAAGAAGATAGCAGGAGGGGAAGAATGAAGGGGGGAATAGGAGGGGGAGACGAACCATGAGAGACTATGGACTCTGAGAAACAAACTAAGGGTTCTAGAGGGGAGGGGTGTGGGGGGATGGGTTAGCCTGGTGATGGGTATTAAGGAGGGCACATACTGAATGGAGCACTGGGTGTTATACGCAATGAATCATGGAACGCTACATCAAAAACTAATGATGTAATGTATGCTGATTAACATAACAATAAAAAATTTAAAAAATAATAAAAGAAAAGAAAAAGAAGTAGAAAAGTAAGAATAATACCCGAGTCATCGGAGTTTGTGAAGATTAAATTACCACGTCAACAGTACCTGGCGCAGTGTTTAGCACACCGTAGGCACTCAATAAATGCACGTTCACTGTCTCTTGTCTTCTTCTAAAATTTCAAGTCCAACGCAGGGTTGATCATAGCCCAGGAGGTGCGCAAAGCTGTGATCACATGTAACCCGCCCCCTCGTTTTGCACACTATGCTAAAGATAGCCAGGACTGCAAAGACCCGCTGCAAAAAGCTCAGGCCAGCGGGGAGGCAGACAGAACTGGAACCCATTGTACCTCCCTCTGCTATATGGAAAAGCTTCCCGTGTCTCGGGGCAGGTAACGAAGCTCTTGTATCTACTCACCTCCATGTGATCTGAGAATACTGCCTGAGCAAAGGTGATTAAAAGAGCTCTGAAATATACCCCTCTGCTGTGCTGTGCTTTTACTGAGACAACATTTCAGTTCATTTCTCCAGAGTCACTAACAGCTATCTGACTGATAGCTTTACTCTGATTGAGAGCTGAATTCAATTTTTTTCCCCTTGTGAAATACTCCCACTTTCTCACTTGTCACATATATAATTAATTTCAGCTGTCTTTTAAGATTTGACAATGGCTGTATTTCTCCCCACTTGTTTATTCCGTACAACTTAGGTTGAGTTCCTCTAAAAGTAGTTGAGGTTGAAGTTTCTTTTTTCTTTAAAAAGGCCAAAAAGTTGAGGTTCATTTATTCATATGTGCCTTTTGAGAGAATTATTCCTGGAAAAAATTAAAGAAGGGTCTTTACTGTCCTGGTTTTCCAAAGTAGTTAGGAAGCAGACATTTGTCAGTGTTTTAGGATTCTAGAGTTTATATATGGAAATAGACTTTCAAAATATGCTAAGCATTTTTCACAGAGGAAATTTGATGCCATGATTTCCTAAATAAGCTGACTTCCCTCTAATTTGCCTCAAATGGAGGAAAAAAAGCTTAGAATAATAAAAAGAGAAAATTCTAATGGATTGAACCCAGGGAGAAGATAATTTCATCCATCCTTTTACATGCAGACAAGTATCATTATTTTAACTGATAGTGGAGAGCAGAAAGCAAGAAATAATCATGAAGAAATCCCATGCCCAGGCTCCCAGGTAAGGCAACATTTTTTCAAAATGGCTAAAGACATGAACATTTGCAGATATATTTTCCATGTCTGTAATTTTGGCTCCTTGTGTAAGGATAGGGCCTGAAGATATATTATCAGATCATTGTTTCAGAGGTTCCCTAGAGAAACCTCATAGAACTAAGCATCAAATAAAACATGATTTAAAAATATTTTTTTCCAAGGGATAATAAAAAGACTTTTCTACGGAAATTTAAAACATAGTAATCTGAGACAATGTAGGTGCCATTATGTTATAAGATGTGAGGAACTATGCTTGATGGTATTATTTTTTAGTTTTGTTGATCAGGACGTCAGCTTTTAGATAACTTCTCTATTTGAACACAGCTTCAAAGTAATTTACCAATGAAGATGGCAAATGTCCATTGCTTTCATTTCCATTAAACACAGAAGACTTGTTATGACTATTTTTTGGCAGAGCAAAAATAATATGTAAATCTCTTTTAAATGCAAGAGGTGCTTGACTATGATTGCCAACTCATTAGTCGGAGGATGCAGTCTGGCCAGTGTAGGTTTCCAGCCCCTGTGGCTTGGTCTGCAGAATGATAGCAACATTATACCCATTTGCACATGGGTTGTGAACCACTAGAGGGTCCCACCTAACTATTCTTCATGTAGCGTTCTTGTTTATTTAAAAACCAGGCAAACCATACGGTCTACTTATAGATATCAATAATCTCTTTTTCTTTTTTTACTAAAATAAATTGAAATTCAAGAAATCAAATTATGTGATCCAGAGGACTGTGGGAAGTCCTGGTGGCTGGTAGATGGGATGTATGGAAATTTCATTCAGCTGGATATGGAATCTCGTCAACAGAATGGGCTAGATTTATGTCTTTAGTTTAGGCTTATCACTAAGGAGTATTTTGTAATCTTAATAGTGTTAAAAATTTCTAAAAATTTAACAATAAACTTAATTAAAATTTGATTTATACTGCCTAGCATGTAAGATGTTGGTAATTTAACCTATAATTCATACTTAATGAATTTTCAGAATTATTGCCACTTAGAAAATTGCTAATATTAAAGTCCCACACATAGAGAGTAGTTTTAACACAATTGTATTAAAGAGGTTTCTGTTGTCTACTTTTAGTAAATATTTCCACTTAAATATCATTATTTTTTAATATTTTATTACTTCCAATATATATTATTGGCTGATTTTTATTTTATAGGTTTCATGCCCCGCAAAAACGTTTACTAATTTGGGAAAAAAATGACTATGTAGAAGTTATCTGATGCCTAAGAACCAAGTCACTTTTGTTTGTCAAACATGTTGCTTATTTTATTCGAAATTATTTACATTCTTAAAATATAATTTTTATCATAAGGACCTATTTCCATTCTTGGCTAGTAATAACCACTTTGGGGATGTAAACGTTTTTAGTGACTCCCTTTTGTATTCCCTCTGTCCATGTGGAGCGGGTCAGAATATTCATGAAGGACCAAGAAAGAACAGCCCAGACCATAGGCTGCAAGCTGCAGCCATTGTTCTCACCCGAGGCTGTCTGCGCAGTCTTAGTGTCCCAGAAGCCCTTTTGTGCCTCTGCAACTTGATCTGTTTAAACATGGGTCAAAATTTTCTCTTCCTGGTGTTATCTTTGGGGCACTCACCTCTTTCCAGGCTTTACCCCAAAAGGGTTGGCTAGACTATTGATGTTCTGCCTCCCATTTACTATCTACCTCATTTACATGTAATCTTTTTCTTTTTAATAGTTTTAGCACATGAAAAAGCATGTTTTTAAGGCAACCAAGAAGGTCTGGGCATGTGTAGCTTACTTTTACCTGGACTCCCTGCTTTAACGGGTGAAACCCCAAATGTTTTATTTCTACTGTCTGTCTATATCAGTGTCTTTCCCCCTCCTCTTCAATAGGTTCCCCCTTGAAATCTCTCTGGAAGCCACGGGTGTTTCTCTGTAGTTAGAGGACCATTTCCAAGTGACTCATGGTACCACACACTCTATTTTAAGGCAGGGTGGGCTGGGCCATGTTGGGGTAGGGATGGGGCAGACTGCTGGAAGGAAGAAAAGAGCTCCAGTTGCTAAGCAACCATGAGCATGCTCGGATTTCTCAGATGCCATCCCACGTGACATGTGACCAGAGACTAGGAGTGTAGTCAAGCATAATGACAATGATTTATTAGCTTAAAAAACAAAACAACACTGTAATGTTTCTCGTAAGAAATAGCATGTTCTTTCCTCTATTCTTTTCTCTGAAGCCCACAATTATCGACAAAGAAAGCAGGAACTAGAAAACTTACACCTTCAATGAAATCAGGAATTGGCTAAAACTCCAAAGGATGGCTTTTGAAGAATATGGCCAAATGTGGAAGAGCCCTGGGCCAAATGGAGAGCAAGCACCCACAGCCAGTGCACACAGTTCCAGATTTTAACTAGGTTGTCGTTGCTACTATTTGAAGAAGACAGACAGGCCAAGGGAAAATCTAGGAACCACCTCGGGTGGTGGGAGCAGGGGAGACAGAGTTCCATACTACAGAAAAGCAGAGGGAAGTCCAGAAGGAGGAATGACTTATTTTCATAATATTCTGCCAACTAGTCTCCTTATAATGAGAAATAATTTGGAAATAAGTAAGATAGAGGAAGGAAAAAAAAAACCCACTGAAGTTTCCTACATATATAGATCTCTCTATGCATACTGGGAGCCACAGAGTCTTCTCTGAGTGATAGGCTCAGTCCAAAGTGGGCAAAATAACAGTCTTGAAGACAGACATACCGAGTCAGAAGATATAGCAGATACGCATTGAGGCACACAAAAAATGGAACATTTTCAGATCCTTTGCTCACCCCCATCTCCCCTCCATTCAGACCCCTCACCCTAAGCTCGAGAGACTAGTGGGCCTAGATGGAACGGTCTTAGTTTAAAAATGAGAAGTAAGGGGCACCTGGGTGGCTCAGTCAGTTAAGCATCTGCCTTCAGCTCGGGTCATGATCCCAGAGTCCTGGGATCAAGCCCCACATTGGACTCCCTGCTTAGTGAGGAGTCTGCTTCTCCCTCTGCTCCTCACCCCACTTGTGCTCTCTCTCTCAAATAAATAAATAAAATCTAAAAAAAAAAATGAGAAGTAAGTATAAAGGACCCACACAGAAGCTCTGCATGGATATGATCTGAGAAACATAATTAAGAAGGAGTGTAATAAGCAAAAAGTAGACAAATGATGCACATTAAAAGAACTACTCCAGAAACAGAAAAACACAAAGTCTTTCTCTCCACTTGCAAAAAATCTTCAAGAAATAATCATTGTAAAACAGTCTGTTAACTTTAAAATATGAGGTGAAACAAAACAAGAAAAGCCCATGTAAGGAGTTGAAAAGCAAGGGGCAGCCCTTCAGGGAAGAACTGAAATTTTGCAATAAAACTACCACAGAAATAAAAGCTACAATCAAAGTGAGAAAGGAGAGAAAATAGGGCATTGCTGAAAGCAGAAGGACACACTTGAAAATAGGGTAGTTGGGAGTAAATAAAAGCTAAGATTAACAAATCATCATGGAGAGATTAAAGAAAACTACCTGAAGTTTTTTTCTAATTACTAAAAAGAGAAAGAATTCATATGGCGTCACTATTTTAAAAAAAGACAAAATCATACAAATAGCACCAGAATAGTGATAAGCCTTCCAAACTGTCATCATGAAAAACCGCACATAGAAATGCACAAAACAAAACAACACACCGAAGATACTGCAAATATGGGGGGGACAGTGGAGTAATAAAATCAAGAATTTATATTATGAAACAAATTCATAGAGTTGAGACTAAATTATTTTATTATGAATGTAAATCAAACACTTATAAAAATAGACTCTCAGAATGGCTTTAAAAGATCAGATCCATAGGCTCTGTACGAGAGGTATGCTTGGAGCAAAATGACACAAAAAGTTTAAAAGGGCGAAAATATGTCAGGCAAAGGCAAACAAAATAAAGCAGGAGTCACAATGTTGAGATAGGGTAAAGTTGAAATAAAAAAAATAACTCCAAACAAGAATGCTTAAAATAATATGTGCAAACCCAAATGAAAAGCTGCTAAATAACAAAGAATTTAAAAGTGCAAAACTGCAGAAAATATACAAAGGACTTAATACAGAAAATACAGCAGTTAGAATATTTAGTTTACTTCTTTTTTCCCATAAAGATCAAGTAGTCAAAAAATAAATAAGGTCATGAATCCAAATAGTATAATTATTAAAGTTGACCACACACACTTTTATTCAACTTCATACACTGAAATTAGAGAATTAATTTCCTTTGCAGATGCCATTTAATTTTAACAAAACAAACATGGGCCCCAAAGGAATCTAAGTCAATTAAAAGAGTGGGAAAAATCCAGGCAAGAATTTTGAATTACTGATATTGCTTTAAAAGTTGAGATGCAAGGTTTAACTGGTTCAACGCTCATGGCCTACGGTCTAACATTCTAGAAGAAGAATCAGTCTTCTGCAAAGATCATTTAAAATGGCTTCAATCCAGTGCTTAGGCAATCGATCCTGGACAATTACAGGTTTGGACTCCTGTCCTCACTCATGCCAAGAGAGAGGCTGGTTGTTTCCCTATTAATACTGATATGCTGATTCTTGCACATCTCACTGCTAACCAAAGACTCGGCCTCCAGCCCCTAATCATGCCAAGGAATGAGGCTCCTCAGTCCCCCCATTCATAAATGCTGAGCTGCAACTTTGCACTGTAGTGTGTCCTGGCTCTTGATCACACGAGGGAAGAGGCCTGTGCTTCCCTAATTGTGAAGTTTTAAAAAGCTCCAGATCCAAGGGTTGGAGTCAGTCATCCAGAGTTAAATCCAGCCCTTCTAGGACCCCATGTGCTGCTCTAGGATGCAGTAGGCAAGGGGACCTCTGCACACCTGTTCCCACTCCTGTCTTCCAGTGGCTTCTCCAATAAATCTTCCCCTCCGGCGTGACATGTAGATTCTCAGACCACTTGCCCTTGTTTATATGATATTAATGACAGAAAAACATTAAATTTTGTAAGAGCTAAAAATTTTGCCAAGGTTTCTTAACTCTTGGTTAAAAGGAAAATAGTAAATAAACACCCAAAACCTATAATTACAGAACATTAGATAAACACTCTATACAAAAACCAAAAAAGGATATAGCTAAAACTATGGTCAGAGGAATAGGTATATTATATTCTATATGTATAATGTTAATATTATAAAATATTTATATGGTCTAAAAAAGATGATAGTAAGTCAATTTATTCTTAATCTCAAGAATCAGAAAATAGGGACCTAAAAAAAGTAATAAAAATAGAAAGTAATGCATTAGGAAGCAGATGAAAAGAATCAATGAATAAAACTCAGAGCTGATTTTCTAAGGAAATAATAACATGATGAAACTACTAGCAAGTTTTATCAAGAATAAAAAACACACCTTGAAAGGAAATTAAAAAGAGGAACAGGAAAACCTATTCATGCATTCAACAAATAGTTACTGAATTCCTACTACAGGTGAGGCACATTTCCAGGTAGGTTCTGAGTATATAAAGTGAATAAGACAGACGAAACACACACACACACACGCGCACACACACACACGCACACACCCCTGCTGGCTTCATGGAGTCTGCATCCTTAACCCAGAAAATAAAAATGACAAATAAATAAAATGTATATCATGTTAGATAGTTAAGTTCTCATGTAAAATTTACAAAGAGAAGTGAGCGATGCAGTGTGGCTGTGTTCAGGGATTGCAATTTTCTGCAGGGTGGCCAGGCCAGTGACATTTGAGGAGCTATCTCAAACTGAGGTTGGTGAGGGAGTAAGCTCAGAGTGCATCTAGAGGAAGCAACAAAGCCCAGGAGGGAAAGCAAGTGCCAAAGCCTGAGAAGTGACATCTTGGGGCTTGCTTTTGAAAAGAGCAGTTTGGTTGCTGGCTCAGAATAGACTGGAGAGATGACAAGGATGAGGAGAGGAGAATGAGTGCATTGAAAAGTATTATTACCATTGTGAAATCAGTAGGTCTTATTTATGCAAAACAGGAAGTCTGTGATTCACTCCTTTCCTTTACATGGGGATTGGAGGGGCCACACAAAGGAGGCAATGATCCAGTCTGTTCTCCTTGTAAACGTGACAAACCTCCTGACAAAAATGCTAAGTCGCTTGTGCTAATAAAACTGCCCTGATCTTTGGGATGCTTTCACTAGGATGTACCGTTTCTAGCATTGCTTGTGGTCAACAAACCTGGACTTCACAGATTTATAGGGCATGACTCCCTGGGTTATGTCATGTGTGTTATTTTTCATAATCAAAATGACTCCATCTGTGAAAATCAAGTTATTATAATCCTCACTTAAAACTTATCAGCGACCATGGCCTTAAGAGTTTCTAGGCAATAAGGAAGGGGCCAGAGGATTCACACCAGAGTTCAAGATTTCTGCCTGTTCCATCTCACAAGTAGTTACACTCCTGAAATTATTATTAATGAGACTTTGTACTGAAGGAGACTTGATATGGAGGCCATTATAAAATAATGATAACCCGACCCTTGGTGTTATCTAAGCAATATTCCAGAAGAGAGAGGATGGTGGCTGGATTCAGGGTAGTGGCAGAAAAGGTGATTAAAAGTGACAGGATTTTGGATATATGCAGTGGTTGAGCCAACAACATTTCAAGAGAAATTGAATGAAAAGTAGGAGAGAAAGCGAAGAATTAAGAGTGATTCAAAAGTGGCCTGGGCAACCTGTGCTGTCCTCACAGTCGGTGGGGGGGGGGGGTGGCTATACAGAGCAGATTGGAAGGAAAAATGAAGACTTTAATATTCGACATGCTAAGTTTGAGATGTGCAAAAAGTACCCAAGTGGAATTGGTTAAATATCATGCTACAAGGGGTTGGAACTCAAGGAAGAGCGTTAGGACAATCATAGACATGAGGGCGTCTTCATCATTTTGGACTAGAATGAGGTCTTATGATCATGCACAGAAAAGAGAGGAGGTTCAAGGTGTCATGTTCAGGGCTCAGACAGATAGTGAGAGTCCAACAAAACCCTGAGAAGTGGCCAGTGCTACTGGAGACTGTCCAGGAGAGTGAAGAAGTTTTCAAGAAAGAAGCCATCAGTTGTGTCAAATGCTATCCCATCAAAGAAGATGACGGCTAAGAATTAACCATTGGTGATCTTCACCAGAGCTGTTCAGATAAAGTGATGGGCATGAAAGTCTCACCAGAGTAGGTTCCAAAAAATACAAGAGGCCATAAATCAGAGATAGCAAGCCTATGTAACACTCTTGAGGAGTTTTTCTAGAGAAGGAAGTAGAAAACTGGGATATCACCTGGAGAGTGAAATAGGAATAAGGGGATTCTTTTTTTAAGTTGAGAGAAATAATAGCATATTGGTGACGTGATGGGAAGAACAGAAGAGAGGGGGAAACTGCTGATGCAGCAGAAAGGAGACAGCTGGAGCCATGCAGTGCATGCACCGAAGGATGGCTATGTGATGGGGTACCAGAAGGCACACTGTGCAACAGGAGTGAAGCAGCATGTGAGGTAGAAGCAGGGGGTGGTGGAACATGATACAGGACATCCTTCCCATGAGGTAAGGAGCAGAAGTCATTAACTGAGAGAGAGAGAGAGACTCCTCTTGTAAAGAGCAGAAATGATGAAATAAGAGGAGGAGGGTGGACGCAAATGAGTTAATGTATTTGCCAGACAACCATAAGGGCCCATGGTGGTTAGTGGTGCTAGGTTGGAAGTGAGACTCACAGGATGGTTGTGCTTTTTCTCCACTTGGGTCCAGCTGTAGGGTGGATGCAGGGAGCACATAGATCGTGGTGTAGCTCTGAGAATATGACCAAGTGGGCAGGGGGTTGGGAGATGGAAGGATACTCCAGGGAGTGATTTCATTCTTTGACCATGGCTGGAATTTAAGGTGGGTAAGGGGAGATTTGAAGACAGGAGAAAGACTGTTATACTTTCTGATACTGAAATCTTGTCTTCTGTGTACTTCTAGTATCTTATCAGTCTTAACACACTTAAAGCCCTTTGCCTTTAGTATGTATTTTATGTTAATAACTAGTGGTTAGGGTCTTCACATTGCCTTCTGCCATCCAGTAAGGCTGGATGGTAATCACTGTTAAGACACCAGAGAAATATAGGAATCTATCCTGTTTGAGGATAGTTCAAGAGAAAGAAGTCTCGTGGTCCCTTACTTTCTTTGTAGGGAACAGAACCCTCTTCTTCTATCCACATAAATTCTTCTATCTCTTATAAAAGCAAGAAACATTAGCTTTTGCTTCCTGGCTTTTACTTTTTTTTCCCTTATAGCTCCTACTAATGCTTTATTCAGACTTTTTGAGGGATTATACACAACCATAACTTTAACTTCTCCTTAAAAATGAATTACAATTTTATTTTTAATAATTATACTTAAAAAAAAAAAAGAACAGAGGCCTTAGAATTGTCGTTAGAATTAACATTTGTTGTGACAAAGCTTTGTTGACTTCAAATTTGAGGGATGATAAAATTATATGACAAAATTTTGAAGTTGAAAACAGCTAGTATATCTGCATCACTGTGTGTTTTAAATTTGTTTTATTTTGCCAGCAAAGCACATTTCAAGTGATAGTTGGCTTATCTCTTTGTAAAAGTAGAACAATATGCTATTCATGAGGGTTCTAAAACAAAATGAAACCCATTCTTTATTTCTTTATATACAAACACATTTTTTATGAACAGTAAACCTAATATTACTATAATGTTTACAGGAATGCTATTTTGAGTTGGTTAATGTTTGTTTTATTAAGGGAAGGGTTTGGTGCTAAAGCTGAACAATATTCTGGATGAGTCTTGAATGCACGACTCATGATATCAGTTGCTAGGTCATTATTTCAAGTAAATTATTTCCACTGCATACAAAACACATTTGCTCTTTTCAATTCATTAATGATTCATGACTTGACTACAGAGGTATGTAGATACAACTTATTAATTCACATAAGTATGATTTATTGTGCACCCATTGTGTACCCAGTGCTGCAATGCATGTGAAAGGTACAAAGATAAATGAGACTTGGACTTCACCCTTGAATTTGGGCAACAGATATATGTACCTTTAATTATAAAACAATGTAATGTGTGCCATCAAATATATTTGAAAAATGATTTTGAAAGAACTAAGATGCAAATAAATACTGTTTGGAAAGGTGGTCTGATATTAATAGAATATCAACCACAAAATTATTTTGTATAATTACATCTTTTTTTAATTCAGCAAAGCATTTAGAGAACATATGGTGGCAATATTTTGGAAGCAATCGTGCCTTGCGAATACAATTATACTGACAGTAATCTCTTTTGGAGGATGATACACATATGTGAAAAACAATGTAGTATGATCCAGCAACATAACACTGAGAAAAAAAGTTGAAGTATAAGAAGTGTGGGTAGTTTAGTCAGGAATTAGTTGGAAAACCAGGCCCTGCATTAGAATGATGCTATTTAAAGGAGATGAAGAAGAGCGCCTGGGTGGTTTAGTCAGTTGAGCCTCAGACTCTTCGTTGCGGCTCAGGTCATGATCTCAGGGTGGTTAAGATCAAGCCCCGTGTTGGGCTTGTGCTCAGCAAGGAGTCTGCTTGAGATTCTCTCTCTCTCCCCCTCCCCCTGCTTGTGCGCACACTCTCTCTCTCTCTCAAATAAATAAATCTTTAAAAAATAAAGGAAATGGAGAAAAGAGACTCTTAAGATCTAATCCCTCTTCTGATACTAGACCCTAAACAATTTGAACACTGTTATCATGGTCTCTTAAGACTTTTCTGGAGCAGACCAATAAATAAAAAGGATTTGAAAAAATGTGATTTTACAGTATCTGCGTCTCAAGGTATGGGTATTTCCTACACCAAAATATGATAAAGATAAAATATTCAAAAATGAAAATTATAGGCCAATTTTACTTATAAATATGGGACAATGCCTTTTTTTGTGGGAAGGGAGGGGCATAGGGAGAGGGAGATAGAGATTCTTAAGCAGGCTCCACACTCAGCACAGAGCCCAATGCAGGGCTCGATCTCATAAGATCATGACCTGAGCTGAAATCAAAATTCAGACACTTAACATCTGGGCCACCCAGGTACCCCATAAATATAGGAAAATTCTAAAAAAATATTTGTAAACAAAACCCAGCAGTGTATTAAAACAAGTGTATTAAAAGTTTATTTCAGATATTCGAGGAAGTTTTATCATTAGCATTCTATCAGTAAAATTTATATATTAACAAATTGTTGGAAAATACAAAATTACTAAAACATTTTATCAAAACAACCTTTTTTTTTTAAGATTTTATTTATTTGAGAGAGAGAGTGAGAGACAGCACAAGAGGGAAGAGGGTCAGAGAGAGAAGCAGACCCCCTGCCGAGCAGGGAGCCCGATGCGGGACTCGATCCCGGGACCCCAGGATCATGACCTGAGCCGAAGTCAGTCGCTTAATCAACTGAGCCACCCAGGTGCCCTCAAAACAACCTTTGATAAAATTTCAGAATCACTTCTGATTAACATGAGAAAGCTCTAAAGTAAAATAGAAAAGGAAGGAAATTTCCTTAATTCAAAGAAACCAACACAACACAACTAATATACTAAATTGAGTAATATAATAAACTTTGCATCATATTGAGAAACTGAGAGGATGCCTGCTAATAGCACTATAATTTAACAGTGTTTTGGCAGTTCTCACTAATGTGACAAAGCAAGAGAGAAAAATACTTGGTATAAATATTGGAAGAGATAAATGCTAATTGTTTGAAGATAATCAGATAATTAGATAGACTTTAATTAGCAAGAAAGACTATTGTGATAGGAAGAATACTCCAATCTCAGAAATCTGAGCATCTCAAAATCAAACAGATGGCAAAGGAGGTTGAATGGTAAAGGAGGAGCAAGCAGAAAAAAGCAGAATCTTTGGAGGAGTAGCTGAACAAGCAAAGGAAATGACCAGAGTGTTCAGAAAAAAAGTCTTACTGTGGTCATCTGATTCCCAGGCAAAGCTGATAAATGGGCTTGTTCAACATTTTTCATGCTTGCACAGGTTTAGGAATAAGAAGAATTTAGGGTCCCATGGAAAAGAGAAGAGCCTGACTAAAGTATGGTAAAGACTAAGCAGAAGATAACCAATGGGTAGTTGTGAACACTTGGTCATACATTGAATATAAATTTGAAAGACCTTATATTCTCAATACAACAAAATATAGATCCATGTATGAATAATTTTAATAAAGCTGTAAGACTTATATGATGAAAAGTAAGAAATTGGTAATTAAGGACATAAAAAAGCCAGACTATATACCATGTTCCTGCATGCCAGTACTAATGCCATAAAAAAATATATTTTAATCACATGAATATATAATTAATGCAATCAGAATCCCCTGGACTTTAGCAGATGATAGCTGATTTTAAACTTTATATGGAAAAATAAATGTGGAAGTATATTTTAAAAATCTGAAAAACAGTAGTCAGTGGAGATTTACCTTACAAAATGTTAAAATGTCTATAGTCAAAACAGTATACTATGTACCGCTAACATCAAACCTAGTGGTGAAAAACTAAAAGCTATTTATCTAAGATCAGAAACAAGACAAAAAATGTCCATTTCTGCCACTCTAATTAAATATTGTTCTAGAGGTTCTAATAAGGGAAACTATGAAAGAAAAATAAATAAAAAACTTCCAGATTGGAAAGAAAGAAGTGAAATTATCTTCATTCTGAGATGTATATGTATATAGAACATCCTAAGAAATCCACACACACACAAACTGTTAGAGCTAATAAGTGAGTTTGGAAAGGTTTCAGAATACATAATCTCTATACAAAAATCAATTTTATTTCTGTATCCTAGCAAAAAGCAATCCAAAAATATAAGAAAATAATTCCATGTACAGTGGCATCAGAAGGAATAAACTAATACTTAAAAATAATTTAAGAAAAGAAGTGCAAGCTACGTACAGTGAAAACTATAAAACGTCATTGCCAGAGAGGAATGGCATTACGATCATGGTGGAATAAGAGTTTTCTACCATCTTCCCCTCAAAGAACACTGATTTTGACAATCACCCATGGACAAGAGCTCCTCTGTGAAAGTCCGGGAGTCCAATGGAGAAAGTCCAGTACACACTTGGAGAAAAAAATATCTGAGATTGGACACAGTGAAGAGAGTAAAAACAGTTTGCCTTTACAAGTGTCACCCCTTTCCCAAGGCAGCAAACCTCAGTGCCAAGATAGACCTTCTCACCCCATGTTTTCTCTCATGAGGCAAAGGGAGAGCATATGAATGAGCATCCAGCTTTACCAACTGTGTAGTATGCTGCAAAAGAGACCCACTTCATTCTTGCCCATGCAGAATATTGAGTCATGAACTGCATGACTAGAGGTGGTGAGCAGTTGGGGGAACAGCAGGTGGGGTTCAGATTGGAATATATCAAAGAGATGTGGATCCTACTAACTGCTTTACAGATCCATCAGAAGGCCTGTTCACAAGCGTCTGGGGTTGCCTTGCCTGCAGATCCCCAACTGGCTCACAGGTACCCTCAATGCTCTGTATGCCTCCTCTACCTATCCCATCACCCTGTGGCTGACTCCCCATGCACACCTCTGATGGTGGTAAGAGTGAGTCTTTGCAGATAGCTAGTGAGCACATGCAAAAAAGTTAGCCTGACATTTCAGGATTAGAGGAAACACACAAATCTGAGCTTTCAGTACCATTCTAGAAAAAACAAGCAGATGGGAAGCTGTCAGCACTCAGCCTGGCTTTGCAAGACTGAAAGAAGGCATGCAATCTTAGGTTCCCCCCCTCCTGCCCCGCCCCGCATGGGCGAGAACAGGAAGTGTGGAGCAGGTGTAGCTATAGAAAAGATCTGAGAAAGCCTCAGAATCCCTGTTAGGGCTAAAGGACAGTATTTCTCTCCAGAAGCTAGTCAGGAAAGACTGGAGGAAGTGACTGCTTCTTCAAATGCGAAGATAAAAATGCAAGACATCAAGGAATATGAAATATCAAGGAATCATGTCACCAACAAAGGAGCACAATAACTTTCTGGTGACTGACCCCAAAGAAGTGGAAATCTGTGATTTGTCTGATAAAGAATTGAAAATAGTTATTTTAAAGAAATTCAGTGAGCTAAAAAGAAACATAGTAAGACAATTCAACAATATCAGGATAATAATGCATGAAAAAACGGTAAGTTTAACAGAGAGACAAAAATTAAAAAAATAATCCAAAAAATTCTGTACTGAAGAATATAAAGAATAAAAAGAAAAATGCAATAGAAAGCATCAACATTAGCCTGGATCGATCAGAAGAAAGAATCTGTGAAGTAGAAAACATCATTTTAAATTATCCGGAGAACAAATTAAAAAAAAAAGGAAAAAATTAAAAAAGCCTACATGAAATATGGGTTACCATTAAAAGCAACAATCTGTACATTATTGGTGTCCCAGAGAAAGAGAGGGAGAAAGGGACAGAAGCTTATCTAAAGAAATAATGGGTGAGGGGTAGCTGGGTGGCTCAGTCAATTAAGCATCTGATTTTGGCTCAGGTCATAATCCCAGGATCCTGGGATTGAGCCCCACGTCAGGCTCCCTGCTCAGGAGGGAGTCTGTTTCTCCCTCTCCCTCTGAGCTCCCCCGGCTTGTGCTCTCTCTCTCTCTCTCTAATAAATAAATAAAATCTATAAAAAAATAAAGAAATAATGAGTGAGAACTTCCCAAATCTGGGATGAGACTTGGACATCTAAACTCATTAAGCTCATAGGTTTCCTCAAAATTTAAACCCCAAAATGATTTTCTCTAAGACACATTACAGTAAACTGAGATAGATGATATGAGAGTTCACAAAACAAGTTTTAGCAAATTCAAAAAGACTGGAATCATATCAGCTGTTTTGAGCCAGTCTCACCCTATCAATAATCAATGTTATGATTGGACTGGCACTTGTGGTTATTATGATTGCAAAATGCCCTTCAGAAGTAAGCATCAAAAATCTTTGAAAAAAATATAAAGGTTTATTACTTACAGGACCTGAAAATTACACAGCACACCTGGGATAATACAGTGAGGTCATAGGTAGAGAAAGAGAAAATGCGCGTGGGCCTAGAGTTCTGTTTTTATGGGGTCCAGGGTGGCAACCTAGGGTTTTGCAGGCTCACTTTTTATTGGTGAATTTAAAACATAAGAGCAGGAACTTAAAGCATGGGAAGGGGGAAAAAACAAGTGGCCCAAATGGTTAGTTATTGGAACCAACCAAGATCTCTAAAACAAAGAAGCCTCAGTGTGGAGAGGTGATCTGGTTCTTTATCTAGTTGTGTGGCTTGTAATGCATTTATTCGAGATAGCCATCTTTGAAGTGGATGCCTCCACAATCAAAGCTTAAGTCAGGCACTTCCATTACAAAAGAAAAAAAAACAAAAAATAAAATTGCCAAATTTGCACTACAAAATGTTTCCCCACCACAACAGGATGAAGCAAGAAATCAGTAACAGGAGGAAATCCTAAAAATTCACAAATATGTAGAAATAAAACAACACACTCTTCAAGAAACTATAAGCCAAAGAAGAAAGCAAAAGGAAAATAAAAATCTTGAGATAAATGAAAATGGAAACACAATGTACCAAAACTTAAAGAGATGTAGCCAAAGCAATTTTAAGAGGTAAGTTTATAGCAATAAATACCTACACCAAAAAGAAGAAAGAAAGAAAGAAAGAAAGAAAGAAAGAAAGAAAGAAAGAAAGAAAGAAAGAAAGAAAGAGAAAGGAAAGATCTCAAATGAACAATCTAACTTCCATCTCAAGGATCTAGAAAAAGAAGAACAAATGAAGTCCAGAGTTAGTGGAAGGAAAGGAGTAACAAAAATCAGAGCAGAAATAAATGAAATAGAGACTAAAAAGGCAATAGAAAAGATCAGTGAAACTAAGTGCTATTTATTTGAAAAGATAAACAAAACAGACAAATCATTAGTTAAACTTACAAAAAAAAGAGTGAGAGAAGAAACTAAAATAATTAAAATCAGAAACAAAGAAAAGACATTACGATGGATAGTACAAAAATACTACAGATCATAATAAGAGATTACTATGAACAATTATGGGCCAACAAATTGGATAACCTAGAAGAAATGGATAAACTCCTAAAAACATATAATCTACCAAGACTGAATCATGAAGTAATAGAAAATCTGAAGAGACCAATTACTAATAAGGAGACTGAATTAGTAATTAAAAACCTTTCAACACAAGGCCAGAACCAGCTGATTTTGCTGGTGAATTCTACCAAATATTTAAGATGAGTTAATGCCAATCCTTCTCAAACTATTCCAAAAAATTAAAGAGGAGGAAACACTTACAAACTCATTTTACCAGGCCAGCATTATCCTGATATCAAAGCCAAATAAAAACATTATAAGAAAAGAAAACTATATGGGGCGCCTGGGTGGCTCAGTCATTAAGCTTCTACCTTCGGCTCAGGTCATGGTCCCAGGGTCCTGGGATCGAGCCCTGAGTCAGGCTCCCTGCTCAGTGGGAAGCCTGCTTCTCCCTCTCCCACTCCCCCTGCTTGTATTCCCCCTCTCGCTGTCTCTCTCTCTCTGTCAAATAAATAAATGAAATCTTTAAAAAAAAAAAAAAAGAAAACTATAGGTCAATATCCCTGATGAATATAGGTGCAAAAATTCTCAACAAAGTACTAGCAAACAAATTCAGTAGCACTTTAAAGGCATCATACACCATGGTCAAGTGGGATTTATCCCTTAGATGCAAAGATGGTTCAACATACACAAGTCAATAAATGTACATGTACATTAAAATCGTATGATTTTCTTAATAACTGCAGAAGTACTTGAAAAAATTCAAAATCCTTTTATGATAAAAACTGTCAATAAATTTGGTATAGAAGGACGTACTTTAACATAATGAAGGACGTATATGATGAGCCCACAGCTAACATTGCACTCGATGGTGAAAGCTTGAAAGTTTTTCCTCTAAGATCAGGAACAAGACAAAGGTGCCCACTCTCACCACTTCTATTTAACATAGTACTGGAAGTTCTAGCAAGAGCAATTGTCAAGAAAAAGAAACAAAAGGTATCCACATTAGAAACAAAGATATAGCATTGCCTCTGTTTGCAGATGATATGATTTTATATATAGAAAGTGCTAAAGACTCCACCAAAAATGTTACAACTAATCAACAAATTTAGTAAAGTTGCAGGATACAGGGGCACCTAGGTGGTGCAGCTGGTTAACTTCAAGAGCCTTGGAATCTTGGTTTCAGCTCAGGTCGTGATCTCAGCCTGGAGTCTGCTTAAGATTTTTTCTCCCACTTCTCTGCCCCTTTCCCCTGCTCTCTCATTCTCTCTCTTTCTCGTAAATAAATAAATCTTAAAAAAAAAAGTTTCATGGTGCACCTGGGTGGTTCAGATGGTTAAGCATCTGCTGTAGGCTCAGGTCACGATCTCCAGGTCCTGGGATCAAGCCCCATGTCGGGCTCCCAGCTCAGCAGGACATCTGCTTCTCCCTCTTCTCCCTCTCCCTCTGCCTCTCCCTCTGCTTGTGCTCTCTCTGTCTCTGTCAGTCTGTCACTCTCTTTCAAATGAATAAATAAAATCTTTAAAAAAAAGTTGCAGGATACAAAACCAACATACAAAAATCAGTTGCCTTTCTATACACTAAGAACAAGCTATCTGAGAAATACAGGAAAAATTCTACTTATGATAATATCAAAAAGAATAAAATATTTAGGACTGAATTTAACCAAGAAGGTGAAAGACCTATATGCTGAAAATTACAAGATATTGATGAAAGAAATTGAATGGGAAGACATTCTGTATTTGTGGATCAGGATTAATATTGTTAAAATGTCCAACTACTAAAAGCCATCTATAAATTCAATGCAATCTCTATCAAAATTGCAATGGTATTTTTCACAGAGATAGAAAAAACAATTCTAAAATTTGTACAGAACCACAAAAGACCCTGAATACCCAAAGTAATTCTGAGAAAGAAGAGCAAAGCTGGAGTCATCATCCTTCCTGATTTTAAACTATATTACAAAACTATGGTAATCAAAACATCATGGTACTGGCATTAAATACAGACACATCAATGGAACAGAATCAACGGCCCAGAAATAAATCCACAGCTAATATTTGACAAAGGAGCCAAAAATACTCAATGGAGAAAAGATAGTCTCTTTCATAAACTGGATATCCACATGCAAAAGAATGAAAATGGGCTCCTATGGGGGCACCTGGGTGGCTCAGTCACTTAAGCATCTGCATTCAGATCAGGTCATAATCCTGGGTTCCTGGGATCGAGCCCCACATTGGGCTCCCTGCTCAGTGAGGAGTCTGCTTCTTCTCCCTCTGCCCCTTCCCCTGCTCATGCTCTCTTTCTCTCTCCCTCTCAAATAAATAAATAAAATCTTTAAAAAAAATAAAATAATTAAAAAAAGAAAGTGGACTTCTAGGTTATACTACTGACAAAAATTAATTCAAATGGATTAAAGGCTTAAATTTTGGATATGACACCAAAAGCATAAGCAACAAAACAAAAAAACAAATAAGTCGAACTACATCAAGTTAAAAAGCTTCAGCATAACAAAAGAAACAATCAACAAAATAAAAAGGCAACCTATGGAATGGAAGAAAATATTTGCAAATCATATATCTGATAAAGGATTAATATTCAAAATATATAAGGAACTCATATAACTCAAAGCAGAAAAATAAATATGATTTTAAAATGAGTATTACAAGTTAACAACATATGGGGTCAGATAGATAAGAATGAACATGCAGTAAAAAGGTTTTATTTAAAAGTTCTAGGAGTTGGGACAGCCCAGGAAGAAAAATAAAATGGGCAGAGCACCTGAATAGACATTTTCCAAAAAGACATACAAATAAATAGTCAACAGGTACATGAAAAGATAGGAGATAACAAGTGTTGGTGAGAAAGCAGAGGAAAAAGAACACTCATGCACTTTTGAGGACAATGTAAATTTGTATAACCCCCATGGAAGCCCATATGGAGGTTCCTCAAAAAAATTAAAAAAAAAAAAAACAAACCACTATATGATCTGGCAATCCCACTTTTGGGTATATACTTGAAGAAAATGACATCACTACCTCAAAGAGATTCCTGCACCCACATGTTATTTGCAGCATTATTCACAATAGCCAAGGTATGGAAACAAACCTAAATGTCCTTTGTTGGATAAATGGATAAGGAAAAGGTGTATATAATTCAGCCATAAAAAATAAGGAAATCCTAGTATTTGCAGCAACATGGATGAAACCTGAGGGCATTATGCTAAATGAAATAAATCAAACAGAAAGGCAAACACCATACAATCTCATATATGTGTGTGTGTGTGTGTGTGTGTGTGTGTGTGTGTATATATCTATCTTAAAAAGCTGAACTCATCAAAATGGGTGATGGAATGGTGGTTGCCAGAGGCTGTGGGTTGGGGGAAATGGAGAAATATTTGTCAAGGGTACAAACTCCGAGGTATAAGAGTAAGATGTTCTGGTGGGATATAATGTATAGCATGGTGACTACAGTGAACAACACTGTATTTTTATATATTTTGGAAGTTACTAAGAGAGTAGATCTTAAATGTTCCACCACACACACAAAATGGTAATTATGTGAGGTAACTATGGAGGTGTTTACCAGCCTTATTTTGGTAATCATTTTGCAAATATACATGTATCAAATCATGTACTTTGTGTGCCTTAAACTTATACACTGGTATATGTCAATTATATCTCAATAAAGCTGAGAAAATCATTGCTAGAAACTAAAGATATAAGTAAATGGAAATACAACCCATGTTTATGTTTGGAAGACTTACTGTTGTTTAGATGGCAATACTCCTCAAATAGATCTACAGATTCAACACAACCCCTAAAAAATCCCAGGGGGACTGTTTGCAGAAAATGACAACTGATTCTAAAATTCATATGAAATGCCCGGGACCCAGCACAGTCTAAACAACTTTTAAAAAATAAAGAAAGTTGAAGGTCTCACACTTCCTAATTTCAAAACAATACAGTAATCAATACTGTGTGGTACCAGCATAAGGATGGATATAATGATCAATGGAATAGGATAAACAGTGTAGAAATAAGCCCATTTTTTTAAACTTGATTTTCATCAAGGGTTCTTAAGATAATTTATTGGGGGAAAGAAAAATCTTTTCAAGAAAATGTTTCTGAGACAATTGGATATATACATACCCAAAAATAATCCCTACCTCACACTAAGTTAATTCAAAGTTGGTAAAAGACCTAAATGTGAGAGCTAAAACTATAAACTCTTAGAAGAAAACATAAGTGTAAATCTTCATGATCTTGGATTAGGCAAGGGTTTCCTAGAGGTGACATTTAAAGCACAAGCAACTAAGGCAAATAGTTTAAAAGAGAGTTCATCAAAATTAAAAAAAAAAAAACTTTATATTTTAAAGGATACTATCAAGAAAGTGAAAGTGCAATCACAATATGGGAGAAAATATTTGCAAATTATATAACTGATAAGGGCTTGGTATCCAGAATATATAAGGAACGCTTACAACTCAACAACAAAATGACAAACAACTCAATATAAGAAATGAGCAAAGAAAAATGCAAATCAAAACCACAAGGAGAGGGGCACCTGGGTGGCTCAGTCAGTTAAGCAACTGCCTTCGGCTCAGGTCATGATCCCAGGGTCCTGGGATTGCGCCCCGCATCGGGCTCCCTGCTCAGCAGGGAGCCTGCTTCTCTGTCTCCCTCTACCTGCTACTCCACCAGCTTGTGGTCTCTCTCTCAAATAAATAAATAAAAAATCTTAAAAAAATTTTTCTTCAAAAAAAAAAAACCACAAAGGGATATCACTTTACATTAGGATGTGTATAATAAAAAAAGATGGACAATTAACAAGTGTTGGAGAGAAAGATGGAGAAATTGGGACTCTCATAAATCGCTGGTGGGAATGTAAAATGTGGCTGGTTTGAAAACCAGTTTTGCAGTTCTTCACAAAGTTAAACGTAGACTTATCATATGACCCAGAAATTCCACTCCTAGGTATTTATCCAAGATAACTGAAAACACACATTCAGGCAAAAACTTGTACATAAATGCTTATAGAAACATTTTTCATGTTAACCAAAAAATAGAAACAACCCAAATTTCTAACAACTGGTAAATGGATAAATAAATGTAGTATATCCATACCATAGATTAGTTAGCCATAAAAAGGAATGAAGTACAGATACATACTACCACATGGATGGATCTTGAAAACATTTTGGTAGCTGAAAGAAGCCAGATTTTGTGGGACTTCATTTATATGAAATGTCTACAACAGGCAAATCCATAGAGACAGAAAGTAGATTATTGGTTGCTAGGGGTGGGAGAGGGAAGTGTGTGGAGTGACAACTAGTATAGGGTTTCTTTTGGGGTGATGAATACATTCTGGCATTAGAACGTGGTGATGGCGGCACAACTTTGTAAATCCCCTAAAAACCACTGAATTGTACACTTTAAAAGGGTGAATTTTTTAAAATTATTTTTAAAAAGATTTATTTATTTTAGAGAGAGATCGAGAGTGGGGGGAGAGGTAGTGGAAGAGAAAGAATCCTAAGCAGGCTCCATGCCCAGTGCAGAGCCTGATGTGGGGCTCTATCGCATGACCCTGAGCAGAAATCAAGTCAGATACTCAACCAACTGAGCCACCCAGGTGCCCCTCTCCTTGTGGATTTGATTTGCATTTTCTTTGCCCATTTCTTATATTGAGTTGTTTGTCATTTTGTGACAAAGGGTGAATTTTATGTAATGTCAATTATATCTTAATTTTAAAAGAGGCAAAAAAATAATGCTGAGGAAATTAAAAACTGCATGGTACTAACAGAACAAAAAATAAATAGATCACTCCACAAAGAGATACAAATATCTATGAAAACTTAACATTTGTTAAAGGTTACATTGCAAATCACTAGAGAAAGGAAATTCTTCAGTCACTTATTCTGAAAATTACTTTTTAATTTGGAAGAAAATAAAGTTGGAATCCTGCTTTTCACATATGCATAAATCCCAGTGGAATCTCAATATAAAAAAAATAAAACCATATAGTATTAGAATCAAATTTAAAAGAATATTTGTATTGCTTGAGTGTGGGGATGACTCAATCAAAAAAGCCAAAAGCTATTGAGGAAACAATAGTCAATCTTCTGACACAACATTTAAAAAGTGCATGGCAATAAACATCAGATGCAATATCATGAGACAATGAAGAGAGCGTATCTGACATATCAAAGGATTGCTATTCCTAATACAAAGTTGATGACAAATAAAGAGAAAAAGGTTATGAAAAGCCATTCAGAGAACAGAAAATGCAGGTGACCAACAGCCAGCAGTTGGAAATGTGGGATTCTGTAGGATGGCAAGAGTACTGGGATAAAGGCCCGTTTCCACTGTCTCTTCATCACACATTGCTGTCCCCATGAGGCTGCAGGTCATCACGGTGACAGCCATAGATTCCCAGCCACTTTCTGAGATGGTCTCATTGTCCAGGATTCTGTGCAGAAAATGTTTGCCTTATTGTGATGAAGACCTGACTTTATGTTTCTGGCCAGGAGATTTTATTTATAATAATGTATTCTTGGGATGCCTGGGTGGCTCAGTCGGTTAAGCATCTGCCTTTGGCTCAGGTCATGATCCCACGGTCCTGGGATCGAGTCCTGCATTGGGCTCCTTGCTCAGCAGGGAGCCTGCTTCCCCCTCTGCCTGCCGCTCCCCCTGCTTGTGCTCTCACTCTCTCTCTCTCTCTAATAAATAAATAAAATCTTTAAAAATAATAATATATTCTTTTCCTTGCTGGGGCTTAGAGAATGAGGGCATGCCTTAGTCGGCTCAGGCTGCCATAACAAAATACCATAGATAGGGTGGCTTACATATCAGAAATTTATTCCCTCACAGTTCTGGAGGTTGGAAGTCCCATATCAGGGTCCTGCAGGTGGGTTTCTGGTAGCAACTTTTCCCGGTTTGCAGATGGCAGCCAGCTCACTGTCTTCTGACATGACCTTTCCTTGGAGTGTACAAGTGGGGCAAGAACTAGCAAGCATTCTGGTGTCTCTTCTTATAAGGACACTAATCCTTTTGAATCAGAGCCCAAACCCCTAAGCCTTCATTTAACCTTAATTACTTCCTTAGAGGCCCCATATCCAAATATAGTCACACTAGGAGTTAAGGTTTCAACACAGTCAGTCCATAACAACATCTTCTGGGTTCTTCTGTTTCCTGTCTTCTACGCCTTTGCTGAGGCAATGAATATAGGGTCCCTGTTTATATTTGGGAGGGAGGAAAAAGGGAAATGAGGCACAAATATCTCAAAATATTATCCCAACACATTTGGACTAGCAAAAATACAAAACCACTTGCAATATTCATCAATCGGAGGAGTAAATACATAATGATAAACTTACACTAACCACTATCAAGAGAGCACTAAAAAGAATGAAGTCGATTTATAAGTATTGATCTGGAAGGATAGCCCCAATTTATATACTTACTTGAAAAAGCAAATAATGACACATATAGAGGTATCTCATTTTATGTTGGTGTATAGATGTACAAGCAAAGAAAGGATACAAAAGTGAGGCGCTGGCTGCCATAGGGGAAGCGGTGTTGGTGATGATGATGGTAACCACTAATTTCTCCTTTAAAATATCTCTGCCTTTTGGGGAGCCTGGCTGGCTCAGTCACTTGAGTATCTGCCTTTGGCTCAGGTTGTGATCTCAGGGTCCTAGGATCGAGCCTCAAGTCGGGCTCCTTGCTCAGCAGGGAGTCTGCTTCTCTCTCTCGCCCTCTGCCCCTCCCCCCACTTGTGCACACGCTCTCTCTCTCTCTCTCTCTCAAATAAATAAAATAATTAAAAAATTAAAAAAATATCTCTGCCTTTTGAATTATTACAATGAGCAAGAGTTCCATTTGTAATTTGACTGCATGAAATTTTAAAAGGAGACTAGCAACTGAAGACTATTGCTCCCAGGAGGAAGATGGAGAGTTGTCTGAGAATGGCGCTGGTGGGGCACCTTGTCAGTCCTCACAGAGGGTAACAACCTGAGTGTCCACCACCACTTAGGGTCTGAGCCTCAGCTTTCCTCATCCAGAAACTGGATCTTATTATTATTATTCTTTTAATCCACATAGATCCTATGGCTTTACTACTAACCAAATCCATAAAACATGAAAACATGACTAGAACACTAATTTGTATCTATCCAATGGTGGGGGAGTGTCTCCAATTACTGAGATACATATTTGTGTGCTATCCAAAGGACTTTCCTTCTGATATCATGGAATCAGAAACAATCTGAATATTAAAAAATATATATTACGGGGACTATTTCAACCAAGTCACGGAACCATCTAATAATGACCTTAAACTCCACAATCACACTTTTCAGCTTTCTACATGTTCAGAAGACAGCCTAGGATGTATAAGTGCTCAGGAAGGCATTTTTGAATTGATAATGCCCCCACTCTGGCTTCCTCCTTCCCCTTTTCTTCTGTTTCTTCCTTTCTCGGCCTCTTGTCCCCTTATTTTAGAGAGATGTTTGTGACTTAAATAAAGAGCTCACCTCTTTGGTGATCTCAGTCCCCAGAGCTGCCAGATTCAGTCTCCCTTACACAGTGTACGTGCTGGACAGACCCTACTAAATGTCTACTTATTGATTTTTTTCCTCAGGATTTTTGCATAACAATATCCTTCAATTCAGGCATTGGTTTTCATTTTTGAAAGAAAAGCATTAATATGTTCCTTTATGTACAATGTTTTGCCCCATTCAGGTCTATGTTTTCCATTTTTGACTGGAGATCTATTTTGTATCATAAAACTTTTGTTGAAAGGTAATCTCCACATGGACTTACTTCAGTCTTATATCTGTCACCTCCTGTCTAAGATACAGGTGAATGTCACTATAGCCTTCTACATGTTGACTTTAACAGAAATTTAAAATATCATGGTTTGATAGTCTGAGAAAAACCCATCTTACTGTTTGAAAAATCAATGCCCTAATTTTAGAGTAAAAAAAGTATAGATAGCACTTCTTTTAGATACAGAAAGAAAACTAAATCTATCATTTTGATAGAAATCCTATCCAAAGACAAAACAAGTTGGGGAAATGTTTAGTTAGGGAAATAAGTGGACACAGGACCAAAATGCATCATTAATATTCCAAAGAGTAGTCTCCTTTTAAGAAACTTCCTTTCTCATTTCCCACACTGTTACAGGGAAAAGCAACAAAACTAGGCAATGTACTGGTCTCCTGTACTGTGCTAGTAAGTTTAAGTAAACTCAGTCTCCCAAATATCTCTCCCTCTATGTCAATGTTAAAATATTGTTTTAAAAGCACTATCAATCTGAATGACAACTTGTCTTGAATACCTGGGCTGCACAGCAAACACAAATAGGAATTTAATCCTGCTAGGAATGAAAGCGTCTGCTAACCTATGGCAAGATTTTGACATACTAGCCCAGCCATGTTTGAAAATGACAGCAACAGCACTACCTTTCAATGCTGACATGGCTCTGAAATACATATAGTGTTAAAGCCTTACCCTGGCTAGAAGTTGAACTTACTCCATTGTTCTTAACCATGTACTACGTCCTCACCTCACTGCTGATGTTCTTAGATTCTCATTGTTTACCTGAGTTAATTGTTAAGATGTCGCTGGTTTTTATCTCTGGATCCCTATGGGGATTCAGATCAGGAATCTTTCACTATTGTACTGTATAATGTGGTAGATACTGCCACATGTGGCTATTTATTTATTTGTTTTTAAAGATTTATTTATTTATTTGAGAGAGAGCATGAATAGGGGGAGGGGTAGAGGGAGAGGGAGAGAATCTCAAACAGACTCCCCACTGAGCACGGAGCCTGACATAGGGCTCCATCTCATGACCCCGACCAAGATCATGACCTGAGTCGATCATGACCTGAGTCGAAATCAAGAGTCAGACGCTCAACCTACTAAGGCCACCCAGGCTCCCCTCACACATGTGGCTATTTAAATTTACATTAAAAATCTATGTCTTCTGTTACATGAGGCACAGTTGAAGTTCAACGGTCCCATGTGGCCAGTGGCTACCATATTGGCCAGTACAAAGAACCTTTCCATTATTTTACAGCACTTATGAGGATGTCTCCAGTCCATGTCTTCTGCTGGACAAAGACAGTTGCCATTTTGACACTTTCACACCGTATCTCCAGGGTCTAGGGCAGTACTTTGCACATGAAACATGTCTAAATCACTGAATGAATAAATGCATGAAATGAATGAATGAATGAATGGTTTTTGCCATTAACAATGGTTTTTCTTGGTCTTCTGAAGCTTTTCACGAATTAATTCTTATTTCCACTATTGTTTCAGCTTTGGTTATACTTCCTCAGAAAATTCTGCCCTGTCTTATCCCCTAAACTGGGTTAAGTACTTCTTTCAGAGCATCAGTGTTTATACTCTAATGGTGATAATCTCAATACTCTAGTAACTAACTGCTTGCCTTTTGGTGTCTCTTAAACAGGAAGTTCTTTGAGCCTGGGACCTTTAATTTCTTATCTCTGTTAACATCTTATCCCTAACTTCTTATTCCACAACACAAGCAAGTACCTGGAAGATAAACTAAGTAATGGAAGGAATCTCTTTGCCCTTTAAGTTTCACGCCTATGCTACTTAGAGTCAAATCTGAAAGTGTTTAACTGAATTTCAGAGTTTTTCTTAGCAATATATACAAACATTCATTCAGCCTAATAGAAGCAAAAGATGTATACATAAAACCTGCTATAACCTCAGACTGTCCTTTGGTTCTCCTTAGCAAGTTAAGGCAGCAGTACTCAATCTGGACAAAACTGTGAACAGGAAGTAGTTAGAGGGTATTTCCTCCTGAGATTCAGTGGAAATGGCTGCTTTCACTTTCTTTTATGTTATGTGCTCTTCATTCCCCAATACTCCATACCCACTGTGGCTACTTAAAGACCAAGCATCTGAATGAAAACATTAAGAAAAACAACAACAACAACAACCCATAGTAAATACCTAATTATCATGTAGACTTTTCGAAGTTATTTCCTAAATTAGGTTTCCTGGAAAAAATGAACTTACCAATGTAGTTTGACTAAAGATTTAATTGAAAGTTACTTTAAATCAGTGCTCCTCAAAAGATAGCATGAATAAAAATCTGTAGGATTTGTTGAACCTCAGATGCTTGGTTCTCCTCCAGAAATTTGATTCAGTAGGTGGCTACAGGGCCTGCGCATTTGAGTTTCTATCAATTAGCCCCTATGTGGACTACAAAAATCTCTATCAAACTGGGGTTGATTTTCTTCCATCTTCTTTCATTGAAAAGGGAATAATTTTCAATTCATATTTCTTATTATATGGTTCAGTAATTATGTGCAAGAAAAATCCAACTATTTAAATCACATCATATTAGTTAAAATTGGGGGAATTTCACATTTTGGTCAGACCAGTGACTCTTTGCTGGATGAAATCTCTTGGTTTTCAATCTTCCCTGAAGCAGTTGCTTATCATGGTGGCAATGTTCTAAAGGTTTGTATTTGTAATCAGTAGCCTCTCAAAGGAAATTTGTCTATTTCTACTTAGCACATTACTTCCCATACCAGCTGCAAAGCAGCTTCAGTATTATTATTTGACTCTAAGGGTTTAATGAGTAAATAGCACTGTTACTATTTCAGACCTATTTATTGATTCTGAGGAGCTGTTTTGCATGTCAGTTCCATTTCCCTAAAATTTTGGGATTTGCATTGTTCACTCTCTCTGTTAGATTACCACAAAGAGAGTCAAAGAATTGAGAGAACATCCAACGGAGAATGTTGTGGGTTGCTGTTATCTATGATGACTGAGTGAGAAAATTGTCTGCCTTCTGGATCAATGAGGAACATTTGAGAGAATGGATCAAAGGAAGGACTTTAACCACAGACTATCCAAGGGGTAGCTATGGTGTTGTGTCCTAAAGCCTAATTCATGAAAAAATTATTTTCATCCTAATTGAGAAGGTCAATGCCCAGGGAAAAGATGTCACATTCAGTTTATTACTTTCTCTAAAATAATCAGTGTATCTTGGAACTCCATTTCTATAAAGTATAAAAAGAGTAAGCCATATCTAACTAATTTAGCTTCACCCATTCTAAATATAAAACAAAATTGCTGCATTAGGACCATTTTGAGTTAGTTGAAAAGATCCATTTTCTAGGTCTATGAAGTTTAAATGCAAAGAGCAGCTCAATATATCTTTGAGGGAAAGAAAAACATGAATATAAAGTGATGCTATATAAGGCAGTCTCTTTGATGTAGCTTAAATATTACAGCCTCTAATCTGGTTCAAGAAGACATCAGGCATCCAATCAAAATTAAAGATTTATAAGATCCATTCCTCTCCTGTGTAACACACACACAAATATATAAAGTTTTCTTCTCCCCACTTGATTTCTGTTATGAGTCACCTTAGGTGGGAAGGTGATTTACTTCATTTACTTCTGAAGGTCACTTTTTGTATTATGTTTTATAAGAGAATGACTAGGACTTCTACTGTCAGCTTTGATAGAGTAACTTGTTATCTATCAACCTATCAAACAATCCAATCAACCCTATTACCAAGAAAAACTTTATTGTTTCAGCATTTATTTGCTGAATAAAATACAAATTTAAAAACCCAGCTATTGGAAGGCAACAGAGGGCAATCAAGGAAGTCGGACCTTGTGGGACCAAGTTGAGGAAATGCACTGAGATACTTTGGTCTGCTTTTCTCTTTAAGACAATTTGTGATTCCTAAGCAGTGCAGATCACAGTGGCTCAGATTTTGGCAGCCTCAGAGATCTTGGAAGAAAATAATGGCAGTTCAGAGTTATAAAGGCAGCTAAGACTTGAAGAACCAAGATCCTGAGCAAAATTGAATCACAATGAATTTGTTTTTCCACTTGAACCTTCATTAGTTGCTACACTGTATGAAGTAGGACAGAAATGAAGGGGAAAGCAGCCACCAAGAAGCACAACACAAAGTAGAGCTTTTAGTAGTCTTATGGAGCTAGCAACTTAAAAGTCTGAGTTTATGTCTTGCCAAGAAGATGTGTCCCTAATAATCACTCCAGGCTTTCATTAGATACCCTTGAGAAGATACACCTTGAGAATAAAGGAAAACCGAAATGGACTAAACCAAAGAAATGAATCTATCTTGAATCTTCTCAATTCATGGATCAATTCATGCCCTCTCCCTCCCAACTGCTTAACAGAAGACAGTTAAATTATTTCTGTAGAAAAAAAACATTGTCTACAATACATGAAATTTTTCCTAGATGATGTCTAGTATTAAAGCAAAAATTTTAATACATGTCAGGAGATGTCCAAATGACCAGACATGAAGAGGAAAAACCCATTTGGAACAGATCCATAAGTAATCTAGATGGTGAAGCTTTAGGACCTAGACTTCATAATAACTCTGACAAATATGTTCAAAAAATAAGTGATAGGATGGGGAATTTAGAGAGACTAGGGATCTATAAAAAAAGGGTCAAATGGTAATTTTAGATTGCAAAAGAACATTAACAAAAATTAAGAACTCAACGGGTGAGTTTAAGAGCAACTTTAACTCAGCAGAAGAAATATTTGGTGAAGTAGAAGCTTGGTCAGAAGAAAATACCCAAATTAAAGAACATATAGAAAGAACATGAAAAATATAGAAATGTCAGAGACATGTGTGACGTAAGTACAAGATCTAAAATGGGTATAACTGAGAGAAGAGGACAGGTGCAATATTAGAAGAAATACCAGGCAAAATTTCCAAAATGTAAAAGATTCAAGTGACTAAATCAATAAATTCTAAGAAATCCAAACAGGATAAATCAAAGAAATCCACATAGACACATCATGGTAAAACTGCTACCCATCAGGGGCACTTGGGTGGCTCAGTTGGTTAAGTGTCTGCCTTTGGCTCAGGTCATGATCCCAGGGTTCTGGGATGGAGCCCCACATCCTGCTCTATGGGAGGCCTGCTTCTCCCTCTCCCTCTGCCTGTCACTCCCCCTGCTTGTGCTCTCTCTGTCAAATAAATAAGTAAAATCATAAAAAAAAAAACTGCTACAGATCAAAGAAAAAGAGAACATATTACACACAGGCAAAGGAAAAGATTCATCACTTTCAAAGGAATAACAATAAAACCAAGAGCTGATTGTCCATTAGAAATAAAGGAAGATGGAAGACAATGGAATTATATCACTAGAAAGCTGAAAAAAAAAAACCAAAAACCTGTCACTTGAATTTTATATTGAGTCAAAAGACTTTTTTAAAAATAGGGGAAAAATAAAGACATCTTTGACAAATAAAAAAATGAGAGAATTTATTACTATTAAGCCTTCACTAAAAGAAATATTAAAAGACATCCTTTATGCAGTAAGAAGATAAAGAAAAAATAAAGGTCAATGAAAATATAAATAAATCACAAATCTAAGTGAATGTTGTCTATATAAAACAACAATGTATTATGAGGCTTAGAAATACTTAAAATTAAAATATATATTAACAATAGCAAAAAATGGTAAGAGAGGTAAATAGAATTGAAGGGTAATGTTTGTTCTTGCATTGTCTGGGAAGTAATAAAAATACTAGTTTATAAAATTGTGTGTGTGGGGGGGTACGTACATACACTAATAAAGAGAAAAAATGGGGAAAAAATTACTTGACTAACCCAAGACAAGAAAGGAGAGAAAAAGGAAAAATGAAAGATTTGATGGCATAAATGGAAATAAAATAGTAAAAGAATCCCAAATATGTTAGTAATAAAATTAAGTGAAATGTAAATGGGTTAATACTGATGAAAATATCATCAGGTTGGATAAAAACACAAAACCCAACTATCTGCTACTTATAAATATGAGAACATAGCACAGTTGAAAGTAAAAGAATAGATAAATCATGGAAATGTTATCAGATAGAAAGCTGCCATAACTATACTAATAACAGGCAAAATAGACTTTATTGAAAGAAATATTACTAGTGATCCACAAGGGCATTTCATAACAATAAAAAGGCTAATCTCTTAGAAAGATTTCTAGATTTGTAGGCTTCATAGAGCATCGCCTAACTATATATAAAGAAAAATCCAGTAGAACTGAGGGAGAATAAAATCTGCAATCATAATAGAAGGTTTTAACATATCTTTCTCAATTACAAATCTAAAATAAGCAGATAAAAATTGATAAGAATATAGAGGATTTGAACAATGCAATTAACAACCCTGACATAAATGACACTTACAGAATATTGTACCTCAGATTTCTGAATATGCTATGTTTCCATGTACATATGGAACTCTTATCAATAAAGGGCCATAAAGCAAGTTTCAATAAATGCCATAGAATTGGAATTTGTTTTCTCAAGCCTCATTAGATATAAGCTGGAATAATAAAAAGATTCCTGGGAAATCCCTGAATACTTATATATTAAGCAATATCCTTGTAAATAACCCCTCTCTGTGGGTGTAGAAACAAGATAGGCGGCAAAGACTTAAAAACAGAGATGCAGAGTCCTATAAAAAATAATAAGATAACTTTAGAGGATACCAAGACAGGACATAAAAACATTTTACCCTTATTGATAATTTCTCAGTTCTTGTGTGCTACAAGTAGAGTATTTGCAAAAGTAGTAATGTTTCACATTTCCAGTTTAGAAAGCTGTTTTTCTCATTTGTGATAGGTAAACATGATTACCAATTAGTGCGATTATAGTTTTATACAAATATTTTACTAATGGGACACAAGCTGGGAAGCTTACTGTAAGGACATTATTATTGCTGTTTTTGCTCCTGCTGCTGTTATTATTATTATTATTACTTGTCTTTTAAAGACAAATCATGGTTTTATTGGTCTCAGAAAGAAAGTTATGGCTGCGCTCTGCGTGAATTCTTCCCCAAAGAGAGGGAACAATGATTAAATAAGCACATCTAGGTCACATTATCTGAGTTACCCTATAATCCTCTCCTGCTGATGAGAGTCCTTTGGACTGCATTCATATTGGCTGAGGAAATATGAGATGCAATGAAAATTCATTCCATTCCATCTGCCTTACACACGATGGAAACATAGTCCTTGGCCTGCTTAATGAGTTTCAACTAATGAGAGGTTATTTGTTGTTTAATTGACTAAACGTCAGGAAAAAAAATGTTAGATACCAGCTTATTTAACTTCAGATATCAGCTTATCTGGATATTGTTCTTCAAAAATAATAACATTTTAATGGTTCATGAGTTTTCAGCTCATCTTGCATTTTTATGTACATGATCTTGAACGTGACCTAATTGGAATCATATAACAAGTACTCATTTGGGTCTAGTTTTTGTCACTTAATATTATATTTATGAGATTTACCCATGTTGTTTCATGTAACAAGAGTTTGTTTATTTTTATGATTATGTAGTCTTCTGTTGTATCAATATATAAACATTTATACGTGCATTATACTGATGATGGACATTTTGGTTATTAGCTGTTGTGAATTATGAAGCCATGAATATTTCTATACATGGCTCTTGGTGTATGGGTAAACAAATTTTTGTAGGGTGCGTACTTAGGTGACAGGAATTGCTGGGTCATACTTTATGTTTAGGTTCAAATCCTGAAGATGGTGCCACTCATTTCCAAAGGTGGTACACCAATTTATGCTCCCACCAGCAGGGAATCAGAGTTCCTTTTGCTCCATATCTTTGCTAACCCTTGGCATGGTCAGACATTTTAACTTTAGCTCTTCTGATGAATGTGTAAAAGTATCTCATAGAGGTTTTCATTCACATTTCCCTGATGATTAATGAGTTCAAGTATCTTTTCATATGTTTATTGGCATTTGGATATCCACTTTTGTGAAAGACCTGTTAAGTCTCTAGCTTATTTTTTTTCTATTAGGTTTCTGGTGTTTTCCTAACAGACTTGCCACTATAAATATATTTTAGATATTAGCCATTGTTGGTTATATAAGTTTCAGATAACTCCTTCCTTCTATAGCCTTATTTTCCACTCTCAGAAAGGTATTTTTGATGAGTGATGTTCTTAATTTTATGGCAGCCCAATTGTCAACCATTTCCTTTATGGAGTTAGTGCTTTCTGATTTTTTTCTGAAGAAATTGTTTCCTACTAGAAGTCCTGAAGATGTTCTCCTAAATTGCATTATAGAAGCCTTCTTGCACATTTGTATCTATAATCTACCAAAGGTTAGCATTTGTATTATGATTTAAAGTAGAGGTAGATTTGCATTCTTTTTCCCCATATGGTTATCTAATTGACTCATCACCATTGAAAAAACTACCATTCATCCTTCATTATTCTTTATGTGTCAACATCAAAGATCTATGCACAAGTGACTCTGTTTCTGGGTTTTCAATTCTTTTTCTGTCCTGTACTAGTACTACCAGTCACAATTACTATAACTTTGTAATATATCTTGAAATGCCAAGAGCACATTCTCCTACATTGTTCCCTTTGATTTTATCTTGTCAATTATTGTCCCTTATCTTTCTGTATATATTTTACAACTATTTTCTCAATTTCCACATTTGCAGGGATTTTTATTGATTGCTTTAAATCTATGGATCAAATTGGGGGGAACTGAAATTCTTAAAAAAAAATTTATTCCACATTATAGATATAATATATCCCTTTAGTTATTTATGTCCTCTGTATTTTTTGAAAATTTAGTTTTCTGTTAGAGATCTTTTCTGTATATATTTTCTGTTAGAGTTATTCCTAAATATTGATGCTTTGGTGTTGTTATAAATAGTACCTTTTAAAATATTTTTCTAATTATTGCTAATATACTGAAACACATTGATTTTGTATATTGATCAGTGTCCAGCAAACTTGCTAAACTTATTCATTAATTCTGTAATTTATCTAAAGACTCTTCTGGACTTTCTATTTATAAAATCATATCATTTGTAAATAATGACTTTTTTCTTCCTTTCCAGTCCTTACATTTTCATGTTTATATTTGTTGAAGTATTGCAGTGTCAGTACCTAAAATAAAAGGCAAAATAAAAGTAGTGATAGTTGGCAACTGTATTTTACTCCCCATTCTAAAGGGAAAACTTTTAACATTTTCCCATTTATTGTCAAGTAGGATTTTTGTAATTGTTTAATGAGTAGTTACCTACTAAAAATTCCTTTTAGGAGTTTTTATTTTTAATAGATGTTGAACACTACCAAATGCTTTGTCTGCAACTACTGAAATACCTATGAGTTTTTCTTCATTATTCTCTTAGTGTGGTAAATTACTTTGATTTTTTTCAAATCTTAAAAAACCTGTATCTCTGTAATAACAAGCTTGATCATGATGCATTATTGTCTTAATTAGCTGTTGGATTCAATTTGCTAACATTTTATTTGGTAATTTTTCATCTTTGGTCCTGAGTAGAATAATCTATAATTTTTCTTTGTTATAATGTTCTTGTCAAAGTTGGAACATATGCAATGTTTTGGGGATTATTGTCCTTGTGTTTGTATGTGTGTGTTACTTAGAAGACTGTGGAAGATTTTCTATAATTTCTTTTTTAAATGTTTGGTGCTATTCACTGGTGAAGCCGCCTCATCCAGGACTTTGCACAAAACTTTAAATTACAATTTCTTTTTCTTTAGAACAATTCAGATATTCTGTTCCCTCTGTTTAGTTTTGGTAAATTGTCTTTTTATATGAAGTGTCCATTTTATGTAAATTAGAATAAATTTATTTATGAAATCCACTTCTTATTTTTTATAATGCCTGTGCTTACATCCCCTTATTTATTGCTGATATTTAATTATTTGTACCTTTTCTTTTTTTTTTTTTTTTCAGTGATTTGCTTGCCAGGGACTTATTAATTGTATTATTCTTTTAAAGAGGTGAATTTTGTCTTCAATCTTTTCTATTTTATGTTTGATTTTTATTATAGTAATTTCAGTTTTTTTCCTTTATTATTTTCTTTAGTCTCATTTCTTTGGCTTTCATTTGTTTGTACCTTAAAAAAAAAAAAAAAGAACAAAGTCCTAGCACTTCACTGGGCCTCAAAGTTTTGTAAATTAAACTTTCCAGTTTAGCATAAAAATGGGGTATTTGTTTTTATTTTATTTAAAAAAGTATTCCTTAAAATCTACCATTTGCTCTTTGAATTACTTGTCAGGAAATCATTTTTTAAGTTACTTACAAATTATTTAAACAGATCACAATTTTATAATACCATGAAAGAATAATTATAAATGTAAAATTACTATCCTACTCTATTGATTCTACTTATACTCCTTTTCTTTTAAATTCTCTATATTCATCTTTTTAAAGACATTTTTATAGCTCTCACTTTGACACTCAGTTTTGAATTATTTTTTATTATCTAAATTCTATTTCTAAATTACAAATCAATAATTTACTAAGCAGTTACTTTGTACAGATAGTAGTAGAAAAATCAATTTTATGGCCTTCCCTAAAGCTGTCCATACCAGCTTACCCATAGACTTTATTCTCTATCCTCTACTAACCATTTTATACCATTATAGAGCCCACAGGCTTTCTTCAAGGAAAATATGTTCTATTTAGAATACTTCTCTCTTGCTCTTGCTATTGGCCACCTGTATCATGTTATGGCTGGTATAGAATCTGAGAGTTGGAAGGACAGAGTGAAGATACAGCCAGGTATGCCGTCCATCAGTGTCCAGGATGAGCCCGAGACCAAGGAGCAGAGATGGTTCGTAGGTCGGCTGTTGGATGCTTCCATGTTTGGAGTCTTTGGACTTGCAATGTGGATTCATAGGAAAAATAATAATAACGAATATTTTTATAGTGTTCGTTTAAATGTGCCAGGCCCTGAACTATGTACTTTCCATATAGTAATTCATTCAATCTGCACAATAACTCTAGGAGATAAGTGATTATTATTATCACCCTGTGTCACCAATGGAGAAACTGATACCCAAAGAGAAAGAATAACTTGCCCAAGATTATACATGCAGCTGGTGAGAGGCAGAGCCAGATGGAAACCAGCAACCTAGCTCCAGAGTCTCTTCTCTTACCAACTCTATCATGCTGCCTCTTTGAAAAATTTTAGGGTCCCACATGTAGTAAATGGTAAGGAAGATTTATGGGCATGTGACCAGTGCAGTCACTGAGGACCCTGTGCTCAGAAGGCCCCCAGCTTGAGGTTTAAAGCTCTGCAGTCACCATCTTGAAATTCTTAATGATTTTATCTTTGTGTTGTGTTCTGTAAGAAGACCAGTGGGACAGTAGCTCTGTTGACTTGGAACCTCTCTTCCTCCCTGGGATGGGATCTCCCACTGATCCCCTGGCCCTGCTCAGTAACACTGTTACCCTCCCACCACATGGGCGACTGCACACACAGAGGGTGGGGTTGGACCTGTGCTCTGAGTCATGGGGTGGCTCTGCACCTGTGAAGGTCTATGTACACCTTGTGATTACTCCCTGCCCCAACAACACGACATGAAATGGCAAATGAAAAAACACCACAAAGAGTGAAGAGATGCCACCAAAGAAAAGGCTCTTTCTCCTTCTTTCATTCCTTTTGAACAAGGGGTCTCACATTTTTGTTTTGCTCTAGGCCACAAATTAAGTAGCTAGATGTGGTAGATGTTATTTGTCATGTTATTTGTTGAGGCCATGCTCTTGTTTTCTTTATCTTTGGTATCTTGTACATCATTTAAATGCATTTTTCTATTTAGTTTTCAAAATCCATGATCCTTTCATAGCTCCTACATACAATTTGTAGCTCAGTGTGGGCGTTTACAGTTTACTGAGCACTGCTACATATACTGATTCACTCTGCCTCCCCAGTCCAAGAGTGCTTTGGGGGAATATCATCATCCCTCCTTTGCAGAGGAATAAGTGAGTGACTCAGGGTTTCAAATGAGTAAGTGGCTGAACTGGGGCTTGATCATAGGTGTTCTAATTACAAGAACAGTTATCTTCCCATTAAGCCACAGCTCACTTTTCAGAAGGCATCTTTTCGGTTACCATAGAGGAAGATTTTATGCCCTATACTGACCATGGGATTTCCACATTGTTTCTTTAGGATAGCTACTTATTAAGTACAAGCATTACTAACATGTCTTATTCACATGGCACTTTGGTGCCAGTTTTGCAATGGTTTCAGCCACAAGCAAAGAAACAAGTAGCTGAAAGTGGGTAATTAGGACTGTACTGGGAGTTTTGGAAGTGGGTGGAATGTCCTTAAAATCTGAACATCTGGTTGTTATACTTAGTGAGCAATAAATGATTAAAGTATTGCTGACACCAGTTAGGAGAAATATGTTCCAAAGCTTCAGTCTACGTGATTTTTATTTTTTAAAAGACCAATGATAAAAGCATAAAATGTGACTAACCCACATGAATTGCCTCCCCCTTGTCAATTCTATCTTTTTTAAGGATTCCATACAGTCTATGGAAATGTTTGCTTAGTGAACTGGCATTCTCAATCACTGCAATGCCTCTGCAGACATCCCAAGATTCCCCAGTAAGTCCCTTGGAAGTCTCAGAGCTCAAGCCGAGAACACAGTGTTAACATAGCTTTTCTTTGTGTGATGCGGCTTCCTGGGAGCTCCACTCACCTAGCACCTGTAGGCACCATGAACATAACAAAAAAGCAAACATGACTAACCTGGGATCTAGCTAACCTGGGATGTAGTAGGCACCACTAACGTAACAAAAATAATAATTTCACGCGATAACAATGCTGAAAGTAAATAGGGAAGTAGCTTGATTTCCAAGTTACTTCTTCCCGAATTTGCTGTTTGGCTCAGAGCTCAGAGCACACACACAAGCTGTCTGGTGCTGTTGATGTTGTTCCTTTACAGGGAGTGGTGATATGTAATGTCCTGTGTATGGAATAATTGCGTACAGTGGAATAGTTGGGCTGTCACCAAGGCTCTTGAACATTTCCTTCTTATTCAGTAGAAGAATTTGGGACACTGAATTTATTTTTTTAAGATTTTATTTATTTATTTATTTGACAGAGAGGGCGAGAGAGAACAAGCAGGGGGAGCAGTAGAAGGAGAGGGAGAAGCAGGCTCACCACTGAACAGGGAGCCCAATGTGGGGCTGGATCCCAGGACCCTGGGATCATGACCTGAGCCGAAGGCAGATGCTTAACTGACTGAGCCACCCAGGCACGCCTAGGACACTGAATTTAAAAGAAAGGTTTGATTTTGCCCAAAAAAGAGAGTGAAAAACAGAAGCCCGATAAAGAGAATTCTTTGGAACATGTAACAAAACGCTCAGAATTTGAACCAACTGATCTATGGACCAGAGGCAAGTGCCAAGCTAGGATCATAAAATATTATGGGGGATTGGAGACAGGAAGGTAAAAACAATTTTGGCTGGCCCTACGGGATTCTGGATAGTGGACTAGAAAAGACTGCACATAGTAAAGATGTTCTGAGCCTTGCCAGTGGCCTTAGCAAGTTTGATTTTGTTTGCAATTTTCTCTCTCTCTCTTATTTGATTATAGTTAAGTGATGTTAAAGGCTCTCAGCAGGTAAATGAGGAATCAAGATGAAGCCTAGTGTGAGGTTAAAGTAAGGCAGGCTGATAACAGAGTACTTTGGATAATTAGTTTAATACTTTTCTGTGGCTTTATGCTGAGATAAAGAACAGCTCTCCATCCATCTCATCACCTCCCCCCGCCAGACACACACTACACGTACTTTCATTAAAACTTCCTGGAAAGGAATTTAGCAGCAAATCCTATGGGCAGTCACAATAAATGCAATAGGAGTGCAAAGCTCCCAGGTTGCTCAAATCCCAGTCTTTTCCTCCTGATGTCTGGCCCTAAAACATCCAGTGTCTGCCCGGGGCCTCCATTCCTACTGTAGGGGTTGGGCTGGCAAGGGATTTCAGCTTGTTAAGCAAAGGTAAGCCAGGTTCTTGCAGTCGAAAGCTAGCTCTTCAATTCAAAGTTAAACTCCCAGTCAGAATTTCCTCCTCCTTCCAAAAGCTTCCCTGTCCCTCCTCCTGCCCAGGAAGGGATGTGGATACAGGGGAGCTTCCATTCCCTATGGCTGTTTGAGAAGGATTTACAGTCCCCATGTTTTGCTTGGAAATTCACTGTCCTCTGCAACGTCCCACTAGTGCTCACACTGGTGTCGGCTGTGATGTGCTGGATTTGCCTGGAGTTTAGGGGTACCATGCTCGTCCCCACTGCTGGAGTCTGTGGCTCCTGCCTAAACGTCTTGTCCTCAATTCCCACACTCATGCTACTCTGAGCCCATCCCTCTAGTAGGCCACCTGTTTGCTCCCCCACCAGGGTCTGTGGGGACTTCTATGACCCCTATAGGAAATGCACAGGCCCCTGGCTCCTGGGGGCATTTTCTTTAGCCCATGTACCATAATGTACCCTTTTGCCAGTGCATGCTAAGTGAGAGACTCCTCTGAAGGATTGTCAACCTACCCAGGTGATACCAGGAGAGCAGGGGTTGCGTCGCTATGTTTCAGAGGACCAGTAATCTATTGTGTTTGATTTTCCCTCCTCCTCATTGAAGCTTTAGTTCTGAGGGGACAATCAGGACTGGTCCCCATGGCACTCCTCTCTCCCCAGCTTCATTTCTGACCAGAGCTGCCTGGCTATCCATCTCCTACCTTCTCTCATTGCCCCCCCCTATTTAAACCAGCAAATCAGGGAAAGGAAAAAGATGGCCAAGATGGGGGCAATACTTTTGGACTCATTTCAAAAGTATTTTTCTGTTATTTGTCCTATTATTTTATTTTTATTTTCTGCTTTCCTATTGAACCAAAGGCCAAGGGAGAATGTTCACCAGCCTCTGCTTAAGAAGTAATTGATGGGGGCACCTGGCTCCTTCGAGTAAGCATGGGACTCTTGGTTTCAGCTCAGATCATGATCTCAGGGTCGTGGAATCAAACCCCCATGGGCTCTGTGCTCAGCATAGAGTCTGCTTGAGTTTCTCTCTCTCTCTCTGCCCCTGCTGCCCCCTGCCAGCTCACACTCACACATACATGCGCACAAGTGCCCCCCTCAAATAAATAAATAAATCTTATATATATATATATTATAAATCTTAAAAAAAAGAAATAATTGATGAAACCCCTCTGTCTTTCCTGCCTCCACCATCTCTTTCCCATTTACCCTACTCTCTTTCCTTATACCAAAGCCCCAATTATGGTCAACCACTTTCTGAGATGATAAACCCAATGATATGCCCATCATACCCAAGCTGATATTTACCAGCATTAATGTGAGTTGAGAATACATGCAATTAGGGGTGCCTGGGTGGCTCAGTCTGTTAAGCATCTGCCTTCGGCTCAGATCATGATGCCAGGGTCCTGGGATCAAGCCCCGCGTCGGGCTCCCTGCTCAGCAGAAGCCTGCTTCTCCCTCTCCTCCCCACTTGTGATCTCTCTCACTATCTCTGTCACTATCTCTCTCCAATAAATAAAATAAACAAATAAATCTTAAAAAAAAGAGAATACATACAATTATATATGCAATTTATTCTTTCATCTTCTAACAAAATTAAATATACAAGTGGGGCTCAAGTATTATTATAGTAAAACAGAGTATTTTTGTCTTTTTATTTAAGATGTTTTTTAAACCCTGAAAATGTAAAGTCATGTGTTTAGCATATCATAAGACAAGAACTCTGTTTATTTTTGCTCCAACTTAATTTTGTTCACTTACTTTCTGTTTAAATAGTCAACCTCCCCACACCACAACCAAACACACACACACACACACACACACACGCATACATACCCACCTCAAAAGTGGGTAACACCGTTAACGTAACGGTAATACCGTTAAGTGTCTTTTAATGGAATTTCCTAATAGTATGTCACATTTTGAGAGTGCTAAGTATGTTATTAAATACTAAAAGTTCATAATGATTATTTTCAAAACAATCTAAGGTTGCATGGCTACCAGTTCCTTTCTGTATTCACTAAAGAAAGAGGATAAATTTCTATTTCTCAGAAGTACCCATGATGTCTGGCTCTCAGGAACATCTGCTGCAAACTTATGATTTAGCATCAGGTCTAGATTCTGAAGAATTTAAAGAAATAATTGACCATGAGGCAAGTGCTTCTTGGTAGAGCACCCAGAAACAGAGAAGACAGTGGTAGCAGGTGCCATGATTACATTGTTGAGCTCTTTGGCCATGGGAGTGACCCATTTGCGAAGGGGCAGTATTGAGCCCACGGGAATAGCACACGTCCACTGCACTGTCTGCTCTCTGCATTGACTGGAGGAGTAGCCAGATGTAACCCTTGCTATTGTTGAAAATTGCAAGTATTTTGAGATTTTTTATCTTTTTATTTAAACAGAAAGATTCTTCTGTAGGTGGGAGACCAAATGTTATGCTGCAGATGAAGCTGGATAGGGCAGTTGACAATGACTGATATTTTTATGATGTTTACAGTTAATTTTCAGTGCCTTTACACACGAGCTCTCCATTTTCATTTTCAAGATAAAGAAAATAGGTTCAAACTGTTTATTTTAAGGCAAGTTTTCTAAACCTCAACATACATGAAAATATAGACAATAGTAGTTTTTACTTATTCAGGTATTAAAATTTTTAAAGTTGAGAAACACATATACTTTCTAGTAGTGTAAATCTAGTCGTGTATTTTAGTCAAGAAGTAAGGAAACCCAGAGGAAAATAGCAATCCTGTTCTAGAAACTCAGCCCTGTCTCTTGTGCCATCTTTGAAATCCTCAAGAAAATACAATATAGTCTAAAGTCAATTTATATGTGGTTCAGGGAAAAAGTAAGCGTACAAACAAATGAAAGCAAAAACAAACCAAACCAAATAACAGCACAAATTCCAGGAAACTACAAGAGTCATAGTTAACACTTAAGGGAAAAAAGACATTTATTCAATTTATTATTTGATCTTGAAAGTTTTGAAACAAACATTTTAAAATTTCACTTGGATTCCAGGTGGCAAGAAGGGAAGCTGAAAAAAAAAGAAGCCGCATAACTAAATATTCCTTTCCTGGAAGCCAATGGAAATCTTAAGATTTCAATCTAGAAATTCTTGGCAAATGTTCTAAAAGACCCAGGCTGTTGAGTATAGTAATAGCTCTCTGTCTTCCACAGTAAGTAACAAGTTTCATTTACATAAAATGACTTACCCTAACTTTCCATCACCTGATGAATCCATTATGACCTGAACGTTTGTCCAAAGTTCAAGCACATTGAACAATAAATGTATGGTACACTATAGTACAGAAATGTTTATCCAGTGAGACAAGGACTTTCACATTTTGCCTGAAAGCTGACCAGGATTGACACATAACAGATTCATACCTAACAAATACTCATAAGGAGCCCCTTGAAGCTAGGAAACCCTGATTCCCAGTGGCCTGACAAAAGCCATGCATGGAGGGCGCCTGGGTGGCTCAGTTGGTTAAGCGACTGCCTTCGGCTCAGGTCATGATCCTGGAGTCCCGGGATCGAGTCCTGCGTCGGGCTCCCTGCTCGGTGGGGAGTCTGCTTCTCGCTCTGACCCTCCTCCCTCTCATGCTCTCTGTTTCTCATTCTCTCTGTCTCAAATAAATAAATAAAATATTAAAAAAAAAAAAAGCCATGCATGGAGCTCTCTTCTCCCTCTCCTCCCTCATCCCCTACTCTTCCTTCTTTTGCATTTTCCCTAATGCTATGTGTGTCCTCCACCATCATCTTAATTTTCTTCTTATCTTAATATTAAATGAATGAATAGAAAATTATTTCTCCTCCTTCTGAAGCAGACAAAAGAAGAAAGTGGGAATGGGGCACCTGGGTGGCTCAGTCGTTAAGCGTCTGCCTTTGGCTCAGGTCATGATCCCAAGGTCCTGGGATCAAGCCCCGCATTGGGCTCCCTGCTCCACGGGAAGCCTGCTTCTCTCTCTCCCACTCCCCCTGCTTGTGTTCCCTCTCTCGCTGTGTCTCTCTCTGTCAAATAAATAAATAAAATCTTAAAAAAAAAAAAGAAGAATGAAGTGGGAAGAAATTATCTTCCTTTTACTTACTGTTTTTTCTTCCCTTCTCTTTGGCCCTCTTGTTCTCTCTAATTTGGGTCTATAGTAAGTTGGAATCAAAAACAAAGAGGGGGAAGGACTAGTTAAGGCTGGAACTTTAGGTGTTACTTTCTCAGAGAGCACCCTCCTAATGGCTGCCATGTTTCACTACACTGAAATGTCATTGTAACGGGTAATGTTGACACGCTGTCCCCATTTCTAATCCCCTCCCCAAGTCTCCCTGGAGCTGCAGGGGCTGTTTCTGGCATGTAGATAGCTTTCCACTTTAAGCTAGGAGGGTGTTTTCTCTGGTCAAGGGCTTCCTCTGATGCTATGTCAGGTCACCAACCAGGATGGTGGTGATAGTGGTCAGAGGAGGGAGTAACAGCCACGGAGAGCCCTCCCCAACTTCTAGGGATTGTTTCTAATGCATGTTCCACAAGGTTTCTAGATGGTCCCCAGTACACTGAGCCCCAGTTTCCCAAAGTAGTAACCAGCTTGTTCATGTACAGTTTATTGAAATTTCTCTCCTTCTTTTATACTTTTCCTGCTTCCTTCTTTGTAGGGAAGGAAGTTAGGCGTCATCTCCTAACGACCTGTGCCCATGGCCTTTGATAAAGGTCTTCTCTAGGGTGAACACAGAACGAGATGATCTCTATACCACTTATTACTGAAGATAAAGGGGCTTGGAAACATTTTGTTATGAACAAAATCCACATTACACCGTTACGTGTGTTTTAATGGAATTTCCTAATAGTATGTCACATTTAGATAGTGCTTTGCAGTTACCTACCATTATTTAATTTGGTCCTTAGAGGTTAGTAGTACATGCAATGTACTACAGGCTCAGAGAAGATCAATGACCTGCCTAAAATCACAGAGAAGATGTGGGAAGAAAATCCAAGTTTCTTTTTACTACGTGACCATATGTGTGAAATGCTATTCTATAGTTAGGCCATTTGTCTTTTATTGTCAAATTTATGGAAAGAAAATGTTACTAATTTTAATTCAATTGTACTGCTGTCATTATATTGGGTTTCTAGTTGTAGGCCTCCAAAATGTAACACATTTGTTTCCTGCTTTTTCCAGTGGGGAATATAAATGTACCATTTAATTTTGCAAATTACAGCTGTCATCAAGCAAGTGAGATAATCCAAAGGTAAGGGATATAATCCCTGGAAATAGCCTATTAATTGGGAAACTCTGTTATGTAGTTGTGTGATGACTCTTTTCTCTCTTGTTCCCAAAGCAACCCTGTAGGAGAGATGGGGATGGGGGTGGACTGAGTGGGAGTCAGGGAGTCAGGGAGAAAAGATGAATTATGTTTAGCGAAAAAGCAAATCTTGGGTGATTCATTTCAGATTGCCTATGAAGACTGTCAGCTCACAAGAAAGTCTATTCTCCTAAGACTTCCTGACCCACTCTGCAGGATATTAGAGGAAAAATTCCTCCAAGATAAACACTTCATCTTTGAATAAAGCATTGTGCATGTCTTACTGAAAAGATTAATTCGTCAGATCTGCAATGCTTAATGCTAAAGCCTCAAGTTAAAACTACAATGAAATTCCCAGTATTCTCCTAAACAATTAGGAGATAAAATTCAATGTGCGGCTAGGATAGATGGTCATACTGCTTACATTCTGTACATATTAGTGCATATATAATGCTAGGATTTACCCCTCACTTTAAATGAGTGTAAAGCTCAGCTAAATTACTTATCTTTTTAAAAAAGATTTATTTATTTATTTGAGAGAGAGAGAGAGAAAGATAGAGTGCATGGAGGCACAGAGGGAGAGAAGCAGACCGCCGCCCGACTGTGGAGCTTGTCAGGGCTCGACCCCAGGACCCTGAAATCATGACCTGAGCTGAAATCAAGAGTAAGACACTTAATCGACTGAGCCACCCAGGTGCCCCTAAATTACTTATGTTTTTCTAAAACTCTCTATTTTAAGAATAGCATAAGAAACCTCTGAAAATAAATGAATAGCATCTCTGTTGACAACATTTCCAAATTGAAGATGAGTTTTAATTCCGAAACCTCCAGCATATTTAATTTCTGGTTTGATTTAAGTCACAGTTTGGGTTTTGTAGTGAGGAGTTATGATGTAAACCACAAGGAATGTAAAATTATACATTAAAGTCTGCTTCAAAAAAAGAGCAAAACTCAAATACCAATACCTTTATTAAGCAGATCCTGTCTTATACCTGAAATCTTGTAAATTTTTGTGGAAGTCTTTCTAGGATAAATTTGTCTTTATCTTCCATGGGTCTTGAGGGCTACCTATACTTTTTTTTTAAAAAAACAAAAGTATTTATTAGTATTATTTTTAAACTTTTAAAATGGAGGTGTGATTGATACATTATATTATTTTCAGGTGTACAACTTCATGATTTCATATTTGTATATATTGCAAAATGTTCACCACAGTAAGTCTAGTTAAGATCCATCAGCATACACAGTTACACCTTTTTCTTTTTGCAGTGAGAGCTTTTAAGATTTACTCTCTTAGCAATATTCAAATATGCAAGATTCACTCTTAGCAATATTCAAATATTCAATACAATATTCAAATAATTATAGTCACCGTGCTGCACATCACATGCCCAGGACTTATTTATTTTAGAATTAGAATCCTTGTATCTTTTGTCTCTTACTTCATATCTAGAATTACTATCAAATCAGAAGTAGCTCCTCTTTCTACTTCTCAGCATTTGATTCCAACAGGATCTCACTTTATTTTCAAATGACTATGCTTGTGGAAAATAATGAAAAACCACAGTTGTCACTTTCTAGCTTGGGCTGACTTTTGATACCAACCCATCCTTAAAATGTGGTGAATTGGCATATGCATAAACATAATTCAAACACTTCCATTGACACAGAGCAGTAATTGAGTCCAACATGTCCTTTCAATGTGACTAATGCAGATAATTGCCTAATTTCTAAAATTGATTTTGTGTGGCTAGAAGTAACCCCCTCTGAAAGAAAACATTCTCTTTCAACTCTCGTATATGTTTTGGCTAAATGATATATTTTTTTCACGATCTAAGTATAGATTGTATAAATTCCATTTCAAAGGAAGATCTAAGCTGCTGGGTTGGGAGTTTATTTCATTTTCATGTATCCAGCATTCCATTCTGAACTTTGGGTGTGGTAAATTTAGGCCTGAACTGACATAAATTTTATCATTAACACAGAGAAAAATGCCTGGCTACATTTTTTAAGTTGTTGTTTTTGTTGTTGTTGTTGTTGTTGTTGTTGTTTTGGGGTGTGTGTGTCTGTGTGTGTTTAAACCTTTGCTTTTGCTGCTTGTCTTGGGTTAGGAATATGGAGAAGGTAACATACTGGGACTTTGATTTCCTTCATTTAGAAAAAAAGACGAGTTTGAAAGAGGTTTTTATTTCTGGGAAACATAAAGGAGAAAGGAATGTTTTAATGGAAACTTGCCAACCTCCTCTTCTTTTAATCCAGAGTCAGGAAACATATCTAAAAATAGGATCAGAGTTGACACCACGGTCGTGTAGGAGTAGGAAAACTGAACCGAACTGGGACCGAATACTTCATAAAAGTCAACGTGGAAAGTATGTTTTTCTCCAGATGAAGACAGGGGAGGCTTTGCCTTCATACTGATGATTAACTTAAAAATTAATTAAATACTTTTTTGCCTGATGTTTTCTTCCACTCAGAAAACTGAAATAAATCCTGTAGGGATAAGCTGCTCTTGATATCTATGAGGAGAACTCTTAGAAATTTTAACTTTAAGAAGTCAGATGAAGGTTATTGTTATTCCCTGCAATTTTCTCTCAATGCTTTTTCCTAGCTGTGAGACCTTGGCTTAGCAAATGTTTTCATTCACTTGCAATATTTTCACAGGATCCAATTTCATTTCTAATAGTACCTGTTTGACTTCAGCTTTGGACAAATCCCACTTCTGTGTTTGTAACAGATAGATTATTCTTATTAAAAAAAAAAAGGAGAAAATTTAAATTTCATCTTCTGACAAGTTGAAAGCCTTGGGACAAAAGAATTAACATTTATTTGCCTGCATAAATGCAGATTTCTCCAAGGGGCTTTTCCTTTTGAGAAAATATATTTCTATCAGCCTGACTGTTCCGCTAAGTAAGGAGTGAGTTCTTTTATTCTATTCTGAGTTTGATTTCTTAGAGGAGTCCCTGGAAAGAAGAAGGGGTATCTGCATCCTAATGATGAAACCACCTTCTCAGTGCTTCAGAATAGGTCTCATACCCCTTAGCTGAATTTTAGAAGGCAGTAAAGCTTTGCATTGCCTGGTGTATCAATAGCAACTTCCAGTTGGGAGTATTGCTTTGAATTTTGTGCCATTGTTGCCAGTGACTAGCCATGTGATGCCGGGCAATAAATTATTTTCTCCATTTCTTTATCTATTATGGTGGGGAGACGGGTTCTAATTTTCATGGTGCACCTCATCCCCATTAACCTCTGCTCCGCAGTGACATTTGCACATGTAGAAAAGTCAGTGTTCACACAATCCATGGGCATTGCTGTAAGATTCTTTAGCATTTTTCAAATAAAGACATTGAATTCTATATTCAAATCCGATGGGAGAAACATTAGCAATGACTTATCAGACCATGTTATGTTTTTCCCTCTCACTGGCTAATTGTTCAGAAAAACGAATTAACGTAATAGGATCCAAGTCATCCTTAACCTTGAATCCGTACAATTGCTTCAGAAAAAATTGTAGCAGTGGGAGCTGCAACCAAGATCATAAAAATGAGAGAGGCAAAGTCAAAACTAGAGAGAGTTTCTTTTTTTCCAAAAGGTTTTTTTTTTTTAAAGATTTTATTTATTTATTTGAGAAAGAGAGAGCGAGAGAGAGCGTGCAGAAGCAAAGGGAGAGGCAGAGGGAGAGGGAGAAGCAGGCGCCCCACTGAGCAGGGAGCCCGATGCGGGGCTCGATCCCAGGACCTCAGGATCATGACCTGAGCCAAAAGCAGATGCTTAACTGACTGAGCCACCCAGGCGCCCCTACAGGAAGTTTCTTAAATAAGATACAGTCACAGAGAAAAGACTAATAACTATTGTTACTTTAAAAATAAGAACTACTGTATGATAAAAACCATCAGAACAAACTTAAAAGACCAAAGACAAACTGGAAGGTTTTTGCAATGAATGCAACCCTATGAGCTAAGAGTATATGTGTGTGTGTGTATGTGTATATAATTTATACAAATTCTTATAGAAAACTGAGTAGTAAAATATATTTGAAAAGTATTTTGAAAATATGAGGCATAGACATAGTCATTAAATATATTAAAAATGTTAAAAGTTTGGTAACCAAATAATAGCAAATTCATATTTCAGAGAGAGGATTGACAGAGTTTAGAAAGAATGGTAATACTCAGAATAGCTATTGATGTGGAAAAACAAACTCTTGGTGGGACTTAAAATTGGTACAATATTTCTGGAGGTCATTTAGACACATATACTCTATTTAATAAATTGTTTATGTACATTATCATTTTAAAAAATTATAGGGTATAATATAGGATATAATAGGATATTTGTAAAAAAAATTAGACATGTTTATTTGCTGCAATTGAACAGAAAAAAGACTGAAACCCTTTAAGCCAAAATGAGTGACCAGTTATCACTGGGTTTTAAAATGTTGATTATTTAGATTTTCTTTTTTCATGTATTTTGTAACTTTCCTATAATAAATGTGCATTCTTTGTGAAATAGGGAAAATAAAATCAATGTAATAAAATATCCCTAAAGATGAAAAATGAGCTTAGAAAAGAAAAGAAAAATAAGGTTAGTGTTTATACCATTTATCATGGTAACGCCACTTCTAATAACTTTCATAAGAAAATAATAAGAATGTGGAAAATATTTCAGGTAATAATGTTTATCTCATTGTTATTTAAAATAGAGTAAATCTGGAAAACTTAAATGCCCAATGAGGAATGGTTAATAAACCATGGTACCTCCATGAAATGGAATTATTACTCTTTTTTTGTTAAGATTTTATTTATTTATTTGAGAGAGAAAGAGAGCGCGTGGGTGCACACGAGTGAGCGGAGGGTCAGAGAGAGAAGGAGAAGCAGACTCCCTGCTGAGCAGGAAGCCTACGCGCAATTGATCCCAGGACCCTGGGATCACGACCTGGAGCCAAAGGTAGATGCTTAACCAACTGAGCCACCCAGGTGCCCCTTACTCTTATTAATAGAAGAGAATACTAACATTTCATGGAGTAAGTGGAACATGGTAAGATCCCCCAATTATGAACAACAACAAAAGGCATTTACACAGCCACAAAGGGAAACATGATCAGATAAGCACACCCAGAGTCCACAGCCTACCCACCACCACCACACGTACACACCTGCCAGCCTCCCACTGAATACACACGTATTGTGTCAGACCAAAATGTTCACAGGGTTCAGGCCCGCTTGGCGCAGAGCATGAGTAATTTTAATTTCCTTTTTGATGTCCGTTTGTATTTCCTAATTTCTCCACATTGAGTAATTATCACTATTTTAAAACACCCCAGACCACATTTAAATGTCCTTAATTCTTGACATAGTCTTCGTGGTGTTAAGCAAAAAAAGTATACCATTATGTAAACACATTGCCATTGAATTATTGTATTTTCTTCTCCCTACAGTTCCCACGCTGACAATACTCTCTTCCGACTCTGCTGTTTGGCACTTACCTTCTCTCTCTCTCTCTCAACTTTGCCTACTTAATTTTAGCACAGGCTACACTTTTTTTTTTTTTTTAAGATTTTATTTATTTATTTGACAGAGAGATAGACAGAAGAGCACAAGCAGAGGGAGTGGCAGAGGGAGAGGGAGAAGCAGGCTCTGCACTGAGCAGGGAACCTGATGCGGGACTCGATCCCAGGACCCTGAGATCATGACCTGAGCCGAAGGCAGACGCTTAACCATCTGAGCCACCCAGGCGCCCTACACTTTTTTTTTTTTTAATTAGGTTTTATATCCATTTTCATGGAGGGGTAAGCAAATATTTCTCCATGATTATCACCTCACAAAGTCTATACTCACTGAAACGCCAAGTGAACAAGGCTAACTAGAAGTTTGAGGGTTCAGTTTCTCAGAGGTCATAGGGACGACCTCTGCAGTGGGGAGACTGAGTTAATGGCTTTATTTCTTAGTTAACATTCTATTGTTTTTAATCGAAAATAGGTTTAGTAACTTTTCAGGAATGGTGTCCAACAAATGTTGTGCAAACTTTTCGTGAGAGATTATTTTTTTCGATGACTCACTTGTGACATTACTACATCTGGGTCACCTGTCTTTTTACCTTGGGTCTGGCTGGAGTAATGACATTATCTTTGTAGGCCCTGTGCCTAGGCCAGAATTGAATAGATTGCATCTTCGTGCCACCTAACTATGCAGTGTTATATTTTTTCAACATGTTCTTGAAACGCTAGGTATTTTATACAAATTAAAACCTTATTTTTGAGAAAAAGTTCAATTTTCCAATATAATATTTTATTAGAGTATACTTTTATGACACTAAACCAAAATGTCATAATTTCTCCATTATAACTAATGGAAGACTTTCAACTATTTTTATCTCTAAAGCAAACAGCTACTAAAAAAAACTTTTAATTAGATAAACAATATACAAAATTGGGAAATGTGAAAAGAAGAAGAATTACTCAAAGTCTCACTCCCTATTGCGGAACAAATAAACGTTCATTCATTTTCTTCATTCTCAGACACAATTTCTTTGTGCATTAGGATTTTTAAAAATCAGAGGTTAAGAAAGCAAGCAGTGATTTTCAACAAAATTATTTCAGAAATTTAAAGTATCAAATAGATACTTTATGTATCTATTGTAGCATTTTATGTAAAAGTGTGAATTGTTAGTATATGACATAGGAAAATAGACTCATAATTTTCTAAAATTTACAGTTAAATTTAAACAAGCAATTTTCTAAATAGGTTTAAAGAAATAAGGTTTTAAGCTCATATTTAATACTGGATATTTATACATGCCTAAGCTGGTGATGCTTTATTAAGAATAACCCAAAAGGACATGCAGAGACTTGATGTCACCTTTGTACTTTGCATCTGGGAATGTGAAGTGCTTTCAGAAGCGGGTGCTATGATCAAGTGACTAATAAGAACCTAGTAAAGGTCATATGTAAAGAAAGAACAACCTTTCTTATTTTATAATTTTGGATATTTCTAGTAGAAATAGGAAGAGATATATACCCTATGTTTAGTATTAAATGAAGAACAGCATACATAATTGAATATATGTTAAAAATTATCCCTCAACAGAGCACGTCTCCTTCCGCTGTTGAACATACATATAGGTGATTTTTATCTTTCATTTCATATATTTCCCAAATTATCTGTCATAAGTATGTTTTGCAATTAAAAAATACCTGACTTTGTCTCTCCTGTTTCAAGCTTTTTGTTCAATTAAAGAAAATTACTACTTTCCATAAGATGTCGTTTGTATTTCTAAAGTTGTCTTTTGAATTGTATCCAGGTGTTACTTCTATTTGACTAAGAATTCCCTTTGGATACAAGATAGTTTACTTTATCAGTTGTGTATGTACATGTCACTATTAGCACACAAAGTTGTCGTTGTTGTCGTTTTTGTTGTTGTTGTTTAATCTGGCCATTACCCTGGCAAATTCTAGGTAGCAATCTAAGTGCAATTTCTATTTTTTTACAATTTGTTTTTGATTTTCTTTTGGCATGGTGTTTCTTTAAACCTTTCCCCCTCTTTGAAAGAAGCTGGGGCTTCATAATCCTATTAAAATCATAGCTCCAAATACATAGAAGTTATCCTGTAAACTCTCCATGGGTATTTTCATTGTCTTACTTTATTACCTCTAATTTTGTAAAATGTCTAACTAGTACGGAATCTTAATCTAGACAATGTAAAATTCTCTAAAAGATTTTAATATAATAATGTAGTTTAATGTGAAATAACTTACTGTGTTGATGTAATGGATCCTGCATCCTTGAGGGGACAGTTACTCTCTGGCACACCTGTGGCCCTGCATTTTCACATGTCCAGATGGGTTTGTCAAGTGGATGTCCACTACCATGGACTTCCGATTTTCTTAGAGTTTTTGTGCTTATCTTGGGACTTTCATTTTGCAAACATTATATACAGTTTTTGTCTACACTGACTGGATATTCCAGGGTATTTACTTCATCATCCTTCAGACCCATAGAGGATAGAGACTGAAGTGTGATCTTGATTTCACGGGCCACAATCAACTGATCAGGCCCCAGGAAACTGCCCTCCTTGGCTTGCCAGCTTCATGTTGAAAGATGTCGATGACGGAAGCTACAGAGGGACACAGACATTTCACAACCCAGGAGGCATCCCAAAACGTCTTAGGCATTTCATGACAATCTGTATACGTGACTTAAAAAAATTATTGTTATGGTTAAAACTTTATGCAGTTTTCTTAGCATTTCAGAGTTGTGGGAATCTGGGAGGGGGAGAGGACTGCCATCAGTTAGTTATTCAGGAATGGCTTTGCAAAGGGAACTAAGAATCTACTGATCTTTAGGGATAAGATCATGTCTTGCATTTACATACTGCTCTGTATTTCCATATATACCATTTCATTTTTACTTTCCTACCCACCTATCCCAATACTTAGGACAGCTCTTGGCACCATATTAAATTTCCTATAGGTATCTGTTGAATGAATGAATGATAGGAAAAGTTAGCCCTGCCTCCACCCACTCAAGCGTTCAGGTTCTTTTAAATTTTTTTTTTTTTTTAAGATTTTATTTATTTGCGAGAGAGAGAATGAGAGACAGAGAGCATGAGAGGGAGGAGGGTCAGAGGGAGAAGCAGACTCCCTGCTGAGCAGGGAGCCTGATGTGGGACTCGATCCCGGGACTCCGGGATCATGACCTGAGCCGAAGGCAGTTGCTTAACCAACTGAGCCACCCAGGCGCCCCACCGAACGTTCAGGTTCTTGACTCAGAGTTTTTTTCCTTGTACCACTAAACTTATTTCTTAGAATGACAGATTAAACAAACAAATAAAATGTATTCAACAATAATTTTCTGTGTTATACAAACTTTCACTGAAAAAAATGTTCACTCCTATTTGTGTGGACTCAGCCATGTGTACCTAACATGGTTATTAATACTCCAAGTGCATGTTTTATTAAAATCTGCTGATATCCACAGACTCAGTGGTGTCAAAGCAGGTTTATGGAAACAAAAAGTGAGGTAAAGATCCTGTGGCTAAGGGACATAAAAGGCTAGTTATGAGTCCCTATTTATTGAATACCATCTCTGAAAATAAATCAATGGTCAAAGAAAACATCTGTACAATCAGAACTATGTATCTAGCTCACATTTACCAAATCACTGCTGATTTATCATTTTATTTATATTCTAAAAAGTCACGAACAAATGACTAATTACATCCAGCGCTGCTATCTGAGACTACGAAAATTCAAGAACCGAAAAAGGCTTTATATCTTAATAATTGGTTCAGAAGGAAAGGTGAATGATATATTTAGAATAAGTAAATGGGAAATTGTTTTTCAAGTTGAAGTAACTAACCTGGTAGGAAATCCGAATTGAACAGACCTCATTATCAGTATAATTCACTTGAAGTGCCTTCGGGCTAAGGAGTGATCAGGGGTGAGCTCGAAAGTGATTAAGCTGTCACAGCCCAAGAAACAGTTTGGTGGCAGATACCTGGAGACATTGACAAGCTCTTCTCAAAAAGACAGCCCTAAAATATCCTGTAATCGCCTGTTGCACACGAGACAAAAAAAAATTGACAAAAAAATGAGAAAAATAAGATAATGGATGATGCAATAAAAATGAAAGGATATAGAACATTTTTCTCTATTTCAGAGCCAACTGCTGTTATAAAATATAAAAGTTCATTGTTCTTGAAATGAAGGGGTGAGGGCTTCCTGAAGTTCACCCTTTTACTCTCTGTCACTGGTGCTTATTCTGTCTTTGTCACTGGTGCATCATTTCATCATTCTGATAAATATTAAAAGTGAAAGCATTTTTGTGACTTTAATAATAAATTTTTATAAAAATCATAAAAAGTCCATTTTCTGTCTGAAATAAAAGGAAATGATGACAGGTATTTCATGTTTTTGAGGTACTAAGGGATAGTTTAATGTATAAGAAAATGTTTAATTTTCTCTCTTCCCTCTTCATTAGGAAAAAGCTCTTTAGAGCAGTATTAATAAAAGTTATCTTGAAGAGAAATGTTTCTGTTGTTCTTTCTGGCTTTAGTCAGACATAAATTTAAAAGTAGGCCCATGTAACTGAAATTTTAAAGAGACATTTATTCTTAATAATTACTTTAATTAGTGATAGAAACAAGTTAGTTTCCAGATATAACCCTTTGGCAGATACCACCGGCTTATCTCCACAAATGTCTTTTTAAAGTAACATTATTTATCGGTGGAAGACACAAATGGTACAGTATTTGGGCCTAAATATTCTTTTCCGTAGCGTACTTGAATCCTTTTGCAAAAACATCATGTAAATTATGAATTGGTAAACTGTGTACTTATAAATAAATGTGTGTGTGGATAAGACTTGAATATCGACTGTTTTATGTACATGTTATTATTTTGCAGTGCTGTTATTTTCATCCTTTGATTTGGAATATTTGGCAACTTGCTGCCAATTACTTTTTCCATATCAGTCTAATCTTCTTACTTCGCTTTAATTCTTATACATTGGTTATCTATTCCAGCCTATCAAATTACCCCCAAATTTAGTGGCTTAAAAAATTAAACTTTTTTTTTTTTCCCTCACACATTTGTCTTAGATTCAGAAATTTCTAAGCATCTTAGCTTGGCGGTGTGGTTCAGGATCTTTCATGAAGGTGCAGTAAGATGTTGGTCAGGCCTGCAGTTATCTGTATGCTGACATCTGAGAAGATTTGTTTCGAAGTAAGCTCACCCAGCTGAGTGTTGGCCAGAGGCCTCAGTTTCTCCCCATAAGACTTATCATGACGTGACATCTCACTTCCCCCAGAATGACTGACTAAGACCCTTTTTCACACCACCACACCTTCTAAGATTTTTTTTCTTTAGTCACTTAGCAACCATATCCAGGATTCCTTTCTTCCTCTCAGCATCAGTCTTCTGCTATGCTTTCTAAATAAAATTGCTGTCTTCTAGAGGATCAAAATAAATCTTGAAATTCCCTAGTAAAGATTAAATAAAGGAAATTGAAGGCACCTATTTACTTCTCCTACTCTAAAGCTATCAAAATTAAAAAGACTACATTTAGAAAAGAATACTTATGGTTTTGAAAAGGAAAAAAAAGTTCTCCTAAGTGGACCAGTAATTTGAGGAAAACCTTGGAAGCTAGAAAGTAGATAGTATGACATTCAAAGAGCTAAATAAAACATGGTCCCTAAAACAGGGCAGATCAAACAACAGGCTAGTGTGCTCACAGAGGGCAGAGGCCTTAGTAAAGAATCCAAATAACCCAGAGGAACACAGATCACTACCTATCCTAATCAATCTTTTCCTCCAATACTGTGAAAAGACAACCAAAAATTATGAGAAATAGTTAACAGTTGAAAGCCATCAGCACAAAATATAAAAATGAAAGTGAAGAAATAGAATTTACCCTGGAAGAAAAAGAGATAATTCAGGTAATTATTTGAGGATTTTCTTTATATTCCTGCCTGTTCAGTGATGCATTTTACTCACTATTATTATTTTTGGAGTGGGAAGTCATTCAGAGTATCTTTTCCACTATCCTGCCAGAAATTGAATTCCAAAGAACTTTGTAAATATAAATAACACTCTAATCCATCTTCAAATTCACTATGAATTAATGACATCTCTTGGACAAAGATTGATGTTTGCATCAGGAGCAGAATCCAAGACCAAGAAATGTTTAAAAATTATTTTAAAAATAAATTATTTTTAAAAATAACAAGAGGTGTGATTAAAGATACAGCCTATAATTACAACTGGAAGACAGTATTGTAAATAGTCAAGGTCCATGATCCACCACTAAGAAAGTCGAGCCTACAGTGAAAGCCAGAAATCGGAATTCACACAGAACTCTTGTTAAACCAATAAGGCATCTGGTTGCCTGTTTTTGTAAAGATGGCTATAAGAAATGAGCCTTTCTGTTTATTTAGCTAATCTCACCTGCCAGTGAGGTAATATTAGAAATTTGTAATTATCTTACCCCTTATAATTAGATAAAATCATCCTGAGAAGTGAGGCTCTAGTAAACCCAAATTGTTTTATCTTTAACTTTAAAAGTAGGGGGTGCCTGGGTGGCTCAGTTGGTTAAGCGACCACCTTCGACTCAGGTCATGATCCTGGAGTCCCTGGATCGAGTCCAGCATTGGGCTCCCTGCTCGGCGAGGAGCCTGCTTCTCCCTCTAACCCTCCCCCCTCTCATGTACTCTCTCTCTCTCTCATTCTTGCTCTCTCAAATGAATAAATAAATCTTTAAAAAACAAACAAACAAACAAAAAAACCTTTAAAAGTAGGAAAATGAGTTTCTGTTTAAAGAATGTCACAGATGACCATATGTGAACACAGACCGGCTCTACTTCCTCCTCTTCTTTGACATGTGACTGGCCCATTAGAAGGCAATGATCCAGTGTTAGCTGTCAATTGATTCATGGAGACCCATAGAAACACCAGGGCCTGAATTTTGCTCTAAAAATTTCTTCCCTATTCTGTATGCCTGCCTTTTACTTTTTTTTTCATTAAAAATGCACCATTCCTTGCCACATGATAAACTAGATGAGTCTAGAAAAGTATTGTTGTAAATCTCTAAAACTGTAAATTTGAGTAATGGTGTCTGGTATTTCAAATTGAGGAACCTGAAAAAATACTGTTATTGTGGCTCTGAACACTATCTACTCTGCAAGAAAAGTCTCATAAAAATTAATTCAGAGTGTGTATAATTTCAGGAAAGGAAGAGAAGGGAGCAAGGAAGGACAGAGAGAAGGGAGGGCGGGAGGAGAAGTTTAGCAGACTTTTTTCAGTCCCAAAAAATGTAATGAAAAAGAGAATCAAAATTTTTAGCTAAAGAGAAAAATGTGAAGGGTCCATTGAGTTTTCTTTGTTTAGGTCTTTTTTCATTTAACTTTTTAAAACAGAAGGTATTTAGATCACTAGGGCTAGTTCCTAATAATTCGTGAAGGCGATGAGATCACTGGTTTTGTCCACATAAAAACATAGAAATGTGTCCTTAGAGTTGAAGCCATAAAGATGTTATGCATTTATTTGGTGTTTGTTTTTAAATATACTAACTACTTTATCTTTTTTCTTATATAATATGAATCAGCACTGTGAGGTAAAAGAAATCTGAATTAAAGGAATATTGTGTCTACATTGTGGGCCCTTCTTATAGGTACCAAACCACATCAGAACATTGTTTAATTCTACATACTATATTTTGAGGAGGAAGTTGAAAAACTAAGAAATATCCAGATGCCTCAAAAGATATGGTGAAGAATCTATAAATTATTTCATATGAAAAATAGGTGAAAAACTGGGGCTTCTGAGCCTAAAGTAGAATGGTTGCATGTAAGCTATCTTTGGATATTTAAAATCTTGGGTTTTGATATGGGTGTAGTTGTAGTACAGTGAGTATATTTGCATAGAAAAGTAGATTAGAACTAATGTGCGTTGCTCCAGAGGGCAAAATTAAGAAGAGGAAAGTTATGAAGTAGATTTAAGCTCAAGATTAAAAGGAATTATTTAAAAACTGAAATAACATCACAATGGAGATCCCTTATACAACCCATCATTTGAGTCAAAGGCAGATGAGCACCTCTCAGAAATGCTGAAGTTTTCTCAATCTTAAAAGGAATTTGGGTAAAATGAGTCCATGGGTTCTTTCAAACCCATAGATATCACTGAGGTCAGTTCACTGCGCCTTAGGAAAGATTCAGTGGCTATAGAGAAAATACAGAGAAAGGCAATTTGAATGGCCAACAACAAGAATGGACTTCTTAAGAAAAATACTAAAAGTATTAGGAGTCTCATCTGTAAAGTTAAAGATGGAATTTAAAGTTTAAAAGAATTGGAAAGTTTATTTACATTAATATTGAGAGACTTTGTAATACATGTTACCCTTTAATCCACATTTAAAAAAGTGGAGACAACATCCACTTTTAGAAATAAAAACAAAAAAAGAATGACAGCCACAATACTGTTGATGTAGTTCTGGAATAAGAGGCTGAGAAGTGCTCCTAGTGGAACCCCAGGTTGTCTCCATTCTAAGTAACCATCCACACTTGTGGCAGATTAACCTTCAAAAACTCTTCAGCCAAAGACCTAGTGTGTCACTCTCCTATTCAGAATCCTTCCAAGTCCTCTGAAAATTTTTTTTTAAGATTTTATTTATTTATTTTAGAGAGAGAGAGAGGGAGAGCAGGGGTTGGGGCCGAGGAAGAGGGAGACAGAGAATCTCAAGGAGACTCTGCACTGAGCACAGAGCCCAAAGTGGGGCTGATCCTGCAACCCTGAGATCATGACCTGAGCCGAAACCAAGAGTTGGACACTTAACTGACTGAGCCACCCAGGCCCCCCACGTCTTCTGAATTCTTACGAACAAAGTTCAAATGTGATGTCATCTATGATTTTACATCAACTATCTACTCAGACCCACTTTCAACTCTTGATGTACCAGCCAGCTGCCTTGTACTTTTCAAATTTCATGCCTTGGCTTTAGATGTTCCCACATATTTGGCATAGCTTTCCTTCCAATTTCTGCGAATGTCCAACTCTGAACTATCTTTGAGACCTAGCTCAAATGCTATCATCTCCACAAAGCCTCTCGTGATTGTCCAGATTGAAACAAGCTCCCTTTCTCAACTCTCTTTTTAATGTCACTTAAATTCTTTACACTCAAGTTGTGCAAGAACGTGTCCTAGTTCACCCATGAGAGTTTACCCCTTAAACTTCTACAAGCAAGATCCACCTCTTAGGATTCCCCATAGGGCCTTGTATATAGCGGGGGCTTCATAAATGTCTGTTAAATGAATGACAATGAATGTTCTGCCGTACCAGATAATTACAAAAAAAATGTCACTGAGTCCCCAAAACAATCTGTCTTGCTGCACCATTCACTCAGGGTCAACACCAGGGGTCCCAGCAAGGAAAGGTGGTGATAACCCAGTGAGTGGATTGCACATCTGCCCACACAAACCCAGATCCACCACTGGGATTGCTCCTTATCGCTCGCTGTTTTCTTACCCTCTCTCATCCTTTTGTTACCTTTGTAGTTCACAGGAAGCTGGGCACAGGCCATCCAAATTGAATAGTAGATCTACAGGCATATTTTTTCTTCATATTTCTCAATGAGTCATTGAGTGAAAATCTTTTTAGCCTCCAGAATCCTGGCCACCACCATGCACACCAGCCCTCCTTAATTGTCTACTTTCATTTTCTTCTATTTCCAGTTTCTTTAGTTTCCCATCATTGCTTGATGTACTGAATTGACATTTTCCCCCAACAATTACTTCCTAATTTACTCTATCTTTTTTTTTTTTTTAAGATTTTATTTATTTATTTGACAGAGGCAGAGACAGCGAGAGAGGGAACACAAGCAGGGGGAGTGGGAGAGGGAGAAGCAGGCTTCCCGCGGAGCAGGGAGCCCGACGCGGGGCTCGATCCCAAAACCCTGGGATCATGACCTGTGCCGAAGGCAGGCGCTTAACAACTGAGCCACCCAGGCGCCCCTAATTTACTCTATCTTAATACTTTTTATTTCCCCCTAACTTAAGAAAACGACATCTCTTGGGGCGCCTGGGTGGCTCAGTTGGTTAGGCGACTGCCTTCGGCTCAGGTCATGATCCTGGAGTCCCTGGATCGAGTCCCGCATCGGGCTCCCTGCTCGGCAGGGGGTCTGCTTCTCCCTCTGCCCTCTTCCCTCTTGTGCTCTCTGTCTCTCATTAAAAAAAAAAAAAGAAAGAAAACGACATCTCTTAAAAATCAGATCATTTAAAAAAAAGATTTATTTATTTATTTATTTGAGGTTGGGGGGGGAGCAGAGTGAGAGGGAGAGAGAGTCCCAAGCAGACTCCATACTGAGTGTGGAGCCCAACATGGGGCTTATCTCACAAAACCAAGAGTTGGAGGCTCAACCAACTGTGCAACGCAGGCACACCAAAAAAATCAGATCTTTTAAGCAAATTTATTTAGATGTTCTAGATGATTCTTCTCCTTGTGTCTTTGTCAGTACACCCACCAGACTTAAAGGTCATACAATGAATACAATTTTATGAACAAAAGAGCCATGTGGTAAATTTTGGTGATGATATTAATGATGATATGTTCTTATGGGAATTTTGTCCCATCTTTTCTTTCTTACTATCTTTTATTTATTTTCATATGAATAAGACATGCTGTGTCTGTGACAAGATCATATGCTGCCACTTTGTAACAATATAAGGTGAACAAAAAGCTTTTTCAAATCAATTCAGATTTCTGGCTTGCAAATTATGTGGTTTTTTTAAAGATTTTTTTTTTTTATTTGTCAGAGAGAGAGAGGGAGAGAGAGAGAGCACAAGCAGTTGGGAGCAGCAGAGGGAAAGGGAGAAACAGATTCCCTGCTGAGCAGGGAGCCCAATGTGGGGCTTGATCCCAGGACCCTGGGATCATGACCTGAGCCGAAGGCAGACACTTGACAAACTGAGCCACCCAGGTGCCCCACAAATTATGCTTTCATATGAGAAAAACTAATACTTAAATTTTGCTAGGATTAACTACTGGAGATTTACATATCTTTATTCATTATCTATTTTCAAAGTCACCTCTATAGTAAACTTAGTTTCAGTCTTTACGCTTTCCAAAAGAGAACTGAAAACCTAAGGGTGACACTCATATAGTTGGCATTTTATTTCAAAGGCAGATGGATTTGAAGACACATCTGGGCATGTCTGTGTGGGCTGTCTGGACGTGCACTTGCGCATGGGACTGCAGAATATCCCAAAAGCAAACTCATGGTGTAGGAAGGAATCGGGTTCAATAAGCCTAAACCCTTTAAAATGTTTTGAGTAACTGGAAGGGAGAGAGAACTTCTGAAATTTGGATGGTGTCTATCAGCTGGATTTGTCTCCCAAACCCCAGACAGCTAGATTCTATGGAACACAAGCAAGCAAAAATGGAAGGGACAGTTTCAGTGACATCTCCATAGCAGCACTTTCTCTACCCAAAACATCAAAGACATTGTGCCATGAGAGCTTCTAAGTGCCTAAGGCCTTCCACTTGGCAATGGCTGGGACCCAACAGGAGAATCATGGAGTTCTAGGGAGCAGCATGAGTGCCTGAAGGAGCAGATGTTTTGGACATATGTGCAAAATATCTGCAACTTCCAAGAAATACCAACGAGTTGCCTTGCATCAACTTGAGGTCATTTGGGCAGACGGGGTGAGAACCAATGAAATTAGGTCACTGCTCTTTATGCGACCCCACCTGTGCCCATTGGCTGGTAAAGCAAAAGAATACTCAGGTTTCACATAATGCTGCTAATCTACCCAACACACCGGGGCAACAAAAAAAGAATAGCACATACACACAAACACACACATCCTTCAGACTGTATATTATGCTTTTGTGATTTGTCATTTTTAAGACTTCCCTTGATAATCATTTAAGCCATTTATATGAAAAAGTAGAGACTGGAATAGCATATGGCTGTCTTTCCTGGAGCCTGCACACCTTCAGATGAATACACACTTCACAACACATCTCTGTCGCATAGGTAAACATAGAAGGATGTCTTTCTTTTACAAGTGCAGCACAGTGTAAATAATTCAACACTAATGCCTGAGGGACGTCTAACAGTGTTTTTTATTCTGTATTCAATATCATCACTAAATTCAGTAGCAGGTGGTGAAATTTACAGCTGTACTTTCTTATAAGCACTGTCCTATGTAAAGCTGAAGAACCATCACTAACAGTTGGATGGAGTCAGTAGTCACTGAATTGCTATTTAGAGTAGTGGAGGCCTGAGGCATGGGTGTACAAATCAGAGAATGGGGAATGGCATCTCTGCTTATTGCTCTTATTATTACCGAGCAAGAGTCATGTTCTCATTCCGGCTTCTGACAACGGTTCTCTCCAGGCCTTCTGTAAAGGGCCAGTTGGTGCTAATAACTTAGAAAAGATACAAACATTTATGAGAATTGCATTTGGTTCTGGAGTAGGTTTTGTACCCAGTATTATAATCAAAATCCACTGTCTCACCTGTCATCAAAGTTTGTGACCCAAACAGGACTGGGCCAACCAGTTCCATCATAACAGATTACCAAGGAGAAAAAAAAGGTGGCCAGTAATCTAGGATAGTGCTTGTCAAACTGTCATATGCCCAGGAATCAACTGGAGGGGTCTTGTTAAGATGTAGATCGTGACATAGTACGTCTGGGGTTTGGCCCAAGAATTTGCATTTGTAACAAACTCTCAGGTGATGCTGAGGCAACTCAAGACAATTGTCTAAAACAGAGTGTAGGGTCCAAGATAGAGTGGTATCTTGTATGCCAAACTAAGGTGCTCGGGAATGATTCTGTGGCCGTAAGAAACTACCGAAAACCTTTACGTTGAAAAATGGTGTGACCAATTCAAAGTTTGGGGAAGATGAGGGTCTGCACCAAATAAAGCTTGGCGATTGATACAATGGAAGCAAAAGGAATTCAAAAATGTGTTCTCTGTTTACAAGGGGGTTGCCAACTTGTAAATGGCAAAGGACATTGAGCATTGGTATTTTATTGTAACCCAAATGTACCTCCAGTGTATGGGCTCTAATAACACTTTCATCGGTTAATTTCACTGGCTGTGGTTCTTACCTACATATCTTTGGGGCCACATAATACCTTTGCTTCCCACTCCCGTTATTACCAAGGGTCTCCCACCTGTTGCATGTGTTCAGGAGCTGTTCTTTTGTATTTGGTTCTGGTTTGCTTATTGACTTGAGGCTAATACTTATTCCCTTCAGCGCCCTCTGTGACCTTCTCCCCTCCTCCCAGGACTGGCTCCTGGTGGTTTCAGAGCTGCAGGACACTGGGTGCAAAGCTTAGGATATGCTACTGAAGGGAACCCTTATTCCCCACCCCTGAGATTTTCTTTCATGTGGAGGAACATCCATTAATGTAACACTACTGTCCTCTCCCCACCTCTCCCTCCATTCCAATGTACTTCTCAACTAGAGAAGATATGAGGAAGGGAAAAACATGGGTAGTCTAGCTTCTTTCTTTTCCCTTTCTCTAGAACAGTGATTCTCAAAGTGTGGACTTTGAACCAGCACATCAGAGCCACTTGTAAATGGCTAGAAATGCAAACTATTGGTCCCGTACGAGACCTACATAATCAGAAGCTGGGGGGTGGGAGGTGAGGTCCAGTGACCTATGATGTAGACACCCCTTCTGGGTAGATTCTAGAGCAGTGGGGTTCACCACATTAGAGTGTCTCCAATTTACTCCCACAGGTTCTGATTCTAGAGAAGGTTGTACAGGAGCAATGCCTATTTACTCTTCCTATAGCAAACACATATGTTTATCAGAAAAAAATAGTTTAAGCCAAAATAAGGCAACATATAAACACCCAGTCTGAAGAATCACAAAGCATAATTTGTGAGGAAAATTACCTCACTCTTTCTGACCCAGCTAAGATTTGTAATTAGGAAAGAATAGGCTGCTTATTTTGAAAAATAACAAAGAACTTGGCACTTCTTCAGGGAAAGGATTTTATGGGTAACATTAACTTTAAGTGCACGGCCTTGAAGAGACTCTGATTCCTGAATTTATTCTTCTGCTCTTCAGTCAGCTGTGATTCTTTATTTACTGTAGAATAAACTATGGCCCAAATGGGTCTACTGCATTGAGAAAGAAGCTCCAATATAAATATGTCTATCAGAGCCACACTCACGGGGCCACACATGGAACGTGAATCTCGGCACTTTCACGGAGAACTCATCTCCAGAAAATACTTGAAGCATTTATTCATTAGACATTATAGAGATTGTTTTCTGAGTACCTACACCGTGCCAAGCTCTGAGGCTATAAACATGACAATTTATAAGAAATTTGGCTGTGTGTGAAAGCATTTTGCCAATCATTTTGTTAGCATGTATATGTGATTGAAAAATGCATGTACATGGGCCAACACAGTCATCTCATTCAGTTTTCCCAAGAGCCTGATGAGATAGGAGTCTGTCTGATTTTTCTGGATGGGGAGCTGAATGAGGCTTAGGCACACTGTGGCCCTTGCTCCAGTGTTCAAGTCCTTTTTTCCTCACTTCCTGCAAATAGCCTCTTGTCCTGCATAATCAACTGATTTACTCTTTTTTTTTTTTTTAAAGATTTGTTTATTTATTTTAGAGAGAGAGAGCCCTGGGGGAGGGGGAAAAACAGAGGGAGAGGAAGAGAGAGTCTTAAGCAGATTCCATGCTGAACGAGGAGCCCAACATGGGGCTCAATCTCAGGAGCCTGAGATCATGACCTGAGCCGAACCAAGAGTCAGATGCTTAACTGACTGCACCACCCACGTGCCTTGACAATTGATTTACTCTTAAGTACAAGTTCCTTCTAGGTAATAGATGAGAGATGGCATTACTACTGGGAGTTTATTAAGGAAGCCATGCTGGATTAAGTGATGTCCCCTCCCCAGAAATGTCTACCCAGAACCTGTGAATGTGACCGTTTTTGGAAAAGACACTTTGCAAATGTCAGTAAGTTAGGGATTTCAAGATGAGATGATCCTGGATTGTCCGAATGGGCTCTAAATCCAATGGTAAGAGTTTTTATAAGAAGAGGAGAAGACACAGACAGAAGAGGAGAAAACCCAGGGGACAGGATCATATGAAGAGGGAGGCAGAGCTTGGAGGGGCGTTGCCACAAGCTAAGGAGCACCTGAGACCACCAGAAGCTGGAAGACGCAAGGAAGGAGGCTCCCCTAGAGCCCTCAGAGGGAGTATAGTCCTACAACACCTTGATGTCAGATTTCTGGCCTCCAGAGTTTCGAGAAAATCCATGTCTGTTGTTTGAAGCTCCCAAGTTTGTGATAATTTGTTATGGCAGCCCTAGGAAATGGATATAGCCATTCATTTCTTAAATTACTCTCCTTGACAACTCTAGACCATGTTTTATCATGACAAATGTCTATTTGTCATCTTTCCTTAGTTCTTAATCTCCTGATAGCAAGGGTTCCATTGTCAACTGAAACCTATTCTGTTAAAATGCTTGTCAGTGAAGCATCCCTGAAGAAGAGCTTGAAATACTGGAGGAAATTTTGGGATTCTTAATGAACATGCAACTATCCCTAGAAGATGAAAAATAAAAGAGATAGATAGGGAGAGATAGAGAGAGGTGGGGAGAGAGAGAGAAGGGCAAATCTGTTTGTTTGGAATTACATCTGTAACTGATTTTATTCTACAGTTAACATTTAAGGTTATATTTCTTGAGCTCAATCATGCCAATTTCTTAGAGAAGGAAAACGTAAGAAAGTTCCAGAGTGATTAAAGTGCTCGAACCAGCAGGAGTTTCCCCAGGCTTTGGTAACACCCGCAGGCGGCATTAAGCCCCGTGGCATTACCTTGCTACTAGCAAAGCTGGATTCCTGCAGCTATAGGCACTGATCCTGTGCCTACTTTCAAAGACTTTAATCATGGTGCATTTTCTTTCAGGCAAGGTTAGCTGAGAAATACAGCTCTGCGCAAAGCCTCACCAGTGGATTTTCCTTATTGTAAACAATTATTCTCATAATTTTATTTATTCACTATAAAGTGAACGGGAAGCAAAATCAAAGTGATTTTTTTTCCTAGCTACATTCTGCACAGTACACTGCACTATATAATTACAAATTTGTCAGAATAAGTGGAGCTTGCCACAGTCCGTGCCTCGGGCCGCTCATACATGTTGGGTGAGTGGGCTTCTGGGATAAATTTACTGCGAAGGATACAAAGAGATATAATGATCGGGTGACCCTTGCTCTTCCAAACTGAGGACAACTGCACAGAAATAACTCAGGTCAGGCTTTATTATTCTTATATAAAAAGCTTTAAGGAATCGAGCAAAAAGAATAAATGGACATTGCATCTAGATATTTCTAAATTGGATGGCGTGTGGCTTAACAGTCTGAGGATGGATTCTCAACAACTTATTTAGGCAAAAATTATACTTGGAATAAATTTGGAAACAGGACTCTCCATTTAGTGTTTTCAAAGAGTCCATGCAGCTGGGAATTTCCTCAGGACTCGAAATGAATGTTTACTTTTGAGGTGTTTCTTTTTTTTTTTTTTTTAGATTTTATTTATTTATTTGAGAGAGAGAGAGAGAGCACATGAGAGGGGGGAGGGTCAGAGGGAGAAGCAGACTCCCCGCTGAGCAGGGAGCCCGATGCGGGACTCGATCCTGGGACTCCAGGATCAGGAGCTGAGCCGAAGGCAGTCGCCCAACCGAGCCACCCAGGCGCCCACTTTTGAGGTGTTTCTGACAATAATTTCTCTTGCATTTTTAGGAAATTCAGAAGTTTCTTGGACTGGCTAAAGAAAAAAAAAATAGGAAAAAAGTTCCACTCATTCATATCTGCCACTTGGTTAGTCATAAATTCTGCTTTATCTTCTCTCATAAGGATTACCAAGGTTGTGTTTTTACAGCCAAGATTATAATGAATCATGATTTCTTTCTGTCACCCAGAGTCAGTTAGAGTATTCTCAGTCAGTTCTCTGTTGAAGTGCCCTCTGATGCACTCGATAAAATTGTTCAACGCCATAGAAGTTACCCTAATTATTTCTGTTAGTGAGGCAGAGTCTCCTTGCCAGGTGGCAAGGTGGCCGGTGTGTGGAAAACTACTTGCTTATGTCAGGGCCAGGGGTCCACAATATGAGATCTAGATAGAATCCCTTTTTATATTTTAATATATTATCACCAACACTGAAGCTTATCTGTGAGGTAGAAAGACCATGAATAACAACTAAATTCTATTCTATTTTGTATTCAAGTGAAGACTATCTGTTGGGTCTTAGTGGAAATTCAATTGAATTCAGTGTAAAAAGCATTAAAAAAGTGATTATGCTTTCAGGGACAGTCTAGTGGGAGAGAGAGACACTTTGAAAAACTGAATATCAAGTAGAGTGTGACAAGTGTTTTTACTGGGAAGAAACTGGACTGGGGGAGACAGGGCGATGGACAAGATTAATCCTAATTGGACGGCCCTCAAAAGGCTTTGGTGAAGGAGGGTGAACTTGAGTTGTAGCTTAGAGGAGTGGTTAGGATTTGGACAGGCAAACCTGAGCAAAAAGCTCTCCAGGGTTAAACAATTGCCACAAAACTGGCTACAGATTAGGAGGAAGCCAGAGAAAGAGGTAATATTTCCAAACATGGAGAAACACTTTGATTCCTTGGTAATTCCAAGAGGCAGAAAATGTATACAGCCCAGCTCTGGGGCCCCAGGAATGCCTGAATCCTGTCCTCAAATTCACGCAGGCCACAGAGCTGGGAATCATTCATAAAATGATTTCATAAGCTCTGTCTCTGACCAAAGAATTCTGTTGGCTCTTCACTTTTTAGATTATTGCAGTTATAATAATTTTTTTTCTCTTTCTCTTTCTTTCTTTCTCTATACTGTGGCTTTTTTGGTTCAACTCTCAGATGACTTGTCACAGATAGGATGCTGGGGTGAGTCAAAAATACCATAGAGTTTAAGACAAAAGTGTTTTTCTAAATTCAGGACGTCATTTTTAAAAGTTGGTTAGAATTGCTGCTCTTAAGTGTTCACCTTATTTACGGTGATAAAGTTGGGGTCATTATATATACATATATATGAGCAATTTCTTTAAAAAGACATCTATTTACCAGAATATCATAAAAATTTTCATAATTATTATCTTAAATTTATCTAAACAGGAAAATACTTGTCTATTGAACTCCATAATGAGATGCTTTCATTTTTCTTCTTGGATATGTTTGTGAGGAGGCATCAACTTGGAAGGCAGTGTGGTCTCATAAAGGGGCTGTGAAGGCAGGAAGTCATTGACCCTGCTGTCATGTGACTTTGGGCAAGGAATAGCAATTTCTTGTGCTTCCCTCCTTCTATTCTTTTTATAAAAGGGAAGATAATAAGTATATATCCCTACTTACAGATAAAGTGGAAATAAAAGGAGATGGGTAGATGAGAACTGTTTAGATAAAAATATTTTGATTATTGCAACAACTCGTCAGCAAATTCTTGTTGATTCTGTGCAGGATTCAGAAGATGATATAGGGAAATCTACCAAAAAATACATGGCTGTATCCTGAGCTTTAGCCTTTGTGTCTGATAGTGTCAATTTTTAATTTTTTAAAAATAATTAAAAATTTTTAAATTTATTTTTATGGAAGAAAAATTGACATACAATGTTATATTAGTTTTAGATGTATAACATAATGATTGGTTATTCATATACATTATGAAATGGTCAGTTACCATCTGCCACCATGCAAAGTTGTTACAATATTATTGGCTATATTCTATGTGCTATATGTTATATCCTGGTGTCTTATAGATTTTTGGTAAGTCAGAGGATGAGAAATTTGAGCAAGAACCCTTATAATCACTCTGGCTAGAGATCAGGCTGCCTATAAATTTTAATGGGGAATATTTACTAGAGGCATTAAATAAAAGCCAGGATACCAATGTAATACTCCATTTTAAAAAACTAAGTGTTGTGACTTAATCGATGGTTACAAATTCGCTTGCAGATTTATTTACATTCTTGGTGTCTGAGAAATTTCGTGTGCCATAATCCCTATTTGTATGTTGCGAGTGGGCATATCAGTTAGATACATTTTGTTGCGGTATTCTCCTTCTGACATATGACTGACGTTTTTCCTGTAGTCTCTTTTTCCTTCTTCTGTCTTCTATGTGAACTATCTGTACTCTTCAAAAATACTTAGTACTTTATAACTTTCATCTTATGAGTCATTACGGTGCACATACGAGACATTTTGAGAGTATGTATTACTGGTTGTTGGTCAAGAAAACAGAGCTAAGTGCAGGTTGTATCAGGAATCATCATGGAGACACTGAGCCAAAACTCCAGGGTGTTTTCACACCCAAAGATGTGTTCACACTGCCACCTCAGCAGACATTGCAAAGTTCTTAATTGAGTAAGTGATCTTATAAATTTTGATTCTTCATAGGATTTTGTATTAATTAATACAAGGTGATATTTAACTTTTATGGAAGAACTACATTTCAACTCTATGAAATGAAAATAAAAACATCAATAGGATGTGATTTAAAAATTTTTTTCAGTATATGAATAGTGATTAATTTAAAAAAAAATTTTTTTTTAAGATTTTATTTATTTGACAGAAAGAGAGAGAGAGAGCAAGCACCAGTAGGGGGAGCAGCAGAGGGAGAGGGAGAAGCAGACTCCCCGCTGAGCAGGGAGTCTGATGCAGGGCTCGATCCCAGGACGCTGGGATCATGACCTGAGCAGAAAGCAGACGCTTAACCGGCTGAGCCACCCAGACGTCCCTAATGATTGATTTTAAATCCGAATGTACCATGTATGTAAATAGAGTCAATGACTTAGTTGTCATATGTTATATTATTGTCTTGCAGATTTGGTTTGATGTGTTGATTCGGAGACAGAGAGTTTCTAAATTTACAGCTAGCCCAGACTAGAAAGTATCGAAGGGGCACAACTAACTGGGGCGTAGCTAAGAAGGGCACTATTTTTCAGTAATGGAGTCTGGTTGCTCCACATACTCAGGGTAACTGATGAATTCATAGATTTTTTTTTTTTTAATTTCCAGAAACATGTTTATTAACCTCGCACAATTTTCTTTCCTGTTATTCTACCCATTAAGTCTCACATGTCTACATGTGGCAACAACACTCCATGCTGTAGGTACACATGGCCCTTATACTTCTCTGTGAAGCCAAGCTGCTCATCCTGTGACTTATAGAGCCCAGGTGGTTCAAGGACAGTCTTCAGCAGCTCTAATCATTCCCTGGAATTGTGTGTAGAATTTCATATGTAGCACATATGTGCATTCTTCTGCAGAAGGTAACTTTTCAGAAAAGGTCTGTGTTCCTCCAAAAATAAAGAAGCCCTACCTACCTATCTGTGCCTTTCCTTTAAATATCAGAGAAAACACAAATCGTAAGCTTTTGAGCCCTAAACCCTGCAACATACACAGAATAGATTTCCATGACAAAAACACCTGAGAACACTGAACTGAAGCCAATGTTAGTTCAAATGCTAGGTTTATTTCAGAGATCAGATATAATTGCTGAAATACTTACACCCAAGGTCCCATTTGACTTAAATGAGGACTACCCAGTTTCATCATTGACCAGCCAGCGACTTGTCCCATGCCCATTAAATAACAGAAGTGGGTAGAGCTAAAGGAAAGTAAGAATTTGGGGGAGCAGTATCATGGGTACCTTTGATAAATTCAGACCACCTGCCCTGTCTCCCAGTTATGCTCCCCGTTGTGAGTGGCAGGTAGCCAACTGCCCTGCAGAAGGTGGAGGGTGCTCTGGGTCTCTCTTGGTCCCTGTAAAGTAAATGTCTAATTTGGGCTTGTGGACCACATGGAATCATCCCCAAGTGGTTATTCAGGGACTCTGCAAGTGAGCAAACGTGTAAAAAAACCCCTGCAGAGTACTAAGAAAAGTCACAACTTCTTATTTAAAAATATGAGAAGTGAGGAAGTGGCTCTGGCTTTGAAACCCAGAATTAGTCAATTTAATGCATGTGGAAAAGTACTACACTTTTTTCTGCACTGAAGATATGGCAGGTTCTGTTTCTTTTATCTTTTTTCTAACATTACTATTTAATATTTACAACACCCCTTTCTGGTAGGTGCAGTTGTGTAAATGCAGGACAAATATGAACACAAGAGATGGGTGACTCGAGTCCCTCGGCAAGGTCTGGATTGGAACCACGGAAATCTGACCCTACTATAGACCCATTCCCGGCAATCACACTGCTGCCTCCAGTGAGGATGGTTGTGACTGTGGTTCTGTCACTAGGTTTTGGGGGCTTTCCAGTCTCACTCCCAACGGAGGCTCCAGGCTCTGACTACCGCTCAATAATGTTCTCAAACTTGGCTGTAGAGGCAAAGCTGTGAAAATGAGCTCCTGAAAGGAAGTTTAATGGGAAAGAATGGAGTTTTACCACCAACTTTGTACTCTTAGGCAAGATTTATGATCACTGTTTGGTTTTGCTGTCTGGAAACAGGGAAATATCTAGGAGCTCTTTCACTTTTTAATTTCAATGTTCGATAGTGAGCAGAATGTGATGGGAGGATGGTATCTTCTTCCCACAGGGTTACTCTGTGCTGCCCTCAGAGCATCTATTCCCTAAATAAACACTTTTATTTGAGTCCCTATTGTGTACATGGCACCATGTTACATGAAGTTCAATGGTCCTATGTCACCAAATAGCTGATTGCCTGTCCTTGTGGAAGCATTGTATCCTCGAGGAAGAGCAGACATTTACAAAGTAGGAAACATATTCCCAGTGCTTTTTCCCCTCCATGCCTAAAAAGGTCATGTTCTTCTGGGTGAAGGAGAAACGTTGTATTCACTGTTAAACAGTGGACTTTCCCTCCCAGGCCCGACAGTAATGAAGTGGACCTGTTAAAGTTTTACAACTGAGCTTATTGGCCAGGTAAAACAGGATTCATAACAGTTAAAAGGAGTGACTACTACATGCCAGATGCAAGGCTAAGATCTTTATATGCTTTATTTTATCCAATCTGCACAACAATGTCATGAGGTATGTATCATTATCTTTCCATTTTACAGAAAGAGGCACAGTATTCTTGTTCTAGGGCTGCCATAACAAAGTACCACAGACTGCATGGTTTAAACAACAGAAATTTATTTTCTCACAGGCTAGAAGTCTAAGATCCTGGCGTCAGCAGGGTTGGTTCCTTGTGAAGGATGGACCTCCTCCAGGCCTTTCTCCTTGTCATGTAAATGGCCACCTTCTCCCTGTGTCTTCATGTGATCTTTCTGTGTGCTTCTGTACCCACGTCTCTACTTCCTGTAAGGATACCAGTCATTTGGGATTAGGGCCCACCCTCATGACCTCCTTTAACTCAGTCACCTCAGTAAAGACCCTACCTACAAATCTGATAACATTCTGAGGTACTCAGGGTTAGGACATCAATATTTGAACTTTGTGGGGCGGGGGACACAATTCATCCCCTAACAGGTACCAAAGGCCAGAGAGGTTTAATAACCTCCCTAAAATCATACAAAGGGGATGAGTTCAAAAATCATACTGGCCCACAATGACTGTGCCTGATCCTATGTCCTCTACCCTATCATCTTGATTCCCCGGTGGAAAATCTACAGGGAGAAGCACAAGAGAACATGAGCAGTGGGCTTTATATTTTCATAGAGTCTAATAGCCTTGGAGTGTCATCAGGAGGGTGGATTGAAGGAGGTTTGGTGCAAAGTGACCAGTTGGTGCCTGTGTATGACCATTGAATGCTGGCCAGACTAATGAGGTCTCAGTCCCTCAGGAACCACCTGATTTCCAGGCAGTGCGTGTAGCATTATCCAAACTTTCTGCTTTCTGCTTCACTTGTTCCTCAAACATTTATTGCACACCTACTCTGCTCTGTCAGATGGCAGGGGCACAGGTCTTTGTGGGTTGACGTTCCTGCCCTCAGAGCCCTCGCCTCCTGGTGAGACCAACAGACAGACACGCATTATATGTAATGCCTCGTCAGTTGGGCAGACAGCTCTAAGGAGAAGATAAAACAGGAGAAAGGGATAGAAATTGAGGAGAAAGGTGAAGATCTGGGGACAAGTGTTCCAGACAGAGGGGCATAAAAAGGCCCCCAAGTAGGATTGAGCTTGCTCATTCAGGGAACAGCAAGAAAATGGGGGTAGCTGGAGCCCAGGGAGCAAGGGAGGGGAGATGGAAGGTGAAACCAAAGAGATGGTTGGCGGTCAGGATCTGCAAGGCCCAATAAACCAAGGTGAGGAATTGGGATCTTATTCTGATTGTAACATGAAACCTTTGGAGGGGTGTGTGTGTGTGTGTGTGTGTGTGTGTGTGTGTGTGTGTGAAGGGGGAGGTATATGTGCTGATTTGGAAGATTATTATTCTGGGAGCTCTGTGGACAATGGACTATGTTGGGATTGGGGTGAAAGGGAATGGAAGCAGCGGGTCCAGTTGGGGTCACTCATTCACTGAGTCAATCCATCAGGATGTGCAAGACAAGAACACATCCCTGGAGTTTCAAGTCTTAAATTTTATTTGTGGCATGACTATTGACTCAATTTTCTGTGATCTTGAATCAGTCCCTTAAATTTTTAAAAATTTTTATTTACTTACTTATTTCAAAGACTCCATTTATTTGACAGAGAGAGAGAGAGAGAGCACAAGCAGGGGGAGCAGCAGAGGGAGACAGAGAAGCAGGCTCCCCGCTGAGCAGGGAGCCCGATGCGGGGCTCGATCCCAGGACCCTGGGACCATGACCTGAACCAAAGGCAGACACCCAACCAACTGAGCCACCCAGGCACCCCGGTCCCTTAAACTTCTTTACGGAGAGGCAAATGTTCATCATCAAGTAATGAAAAAGTTGAAAGACTGTGCTTTTAGAGTTGGGAGTTACAGGTGTCTGAGAGCGCATGAGCTTCTGAGTAGGAGAATGCAAGACAGTCAGAATACGATTGTCCCCAGCCAGTGGAGCCAGCGTGGTCATTATATCTGCTCCAAAAGGTCATGTTGAGGTAGAGAGAAGCACTTACTGCTGGAATTATTGATGCTCCAGCTAATATGCTTTCCCCACAAAAGTAGCCTTCCTGTCTGGCTGGAAGCCTGGGGACGAGGCCTCAGCCAACTGGGTGAAGGCTCAGCTCTGCTACAACGAATCCCTTGGTATCCTGTCTGGCTACCCAGGGTGGAAACTGCCTCTACTGTCCAGGCAGCCCCAGTGGTTGCTGTTTTCTGCAACCCGATTCTGTTCAAAGTGGAGGGCCAAGTGCCACAGAGCCGAAGCCCGGAAATACTAGCCACCTAAGCTTTTGGGACTCAAGGAGTCAAAGAACCTAACAACGCTGGCTTGTAGTGGTTCACTTGGATCTGAGCCTCCTGAGAAAGATTCCTGTAAATGGCCTGGATAGATATTTGATTTCTCCCTGCAATAACATTCTAGGCCATTCACTGCCCCTGCTCGGGGCTCTCCTAAGCAGGCAGTGGTTATGGGCAGTGGGCGTAGTCACTGTACAGACATACCTTGGTAAATCTGGCTCCCATTGGTGGAAATTTTTGAACACCCCCAAAAGAATAAGATACTCATTTTTTGGCATTGACATTAACCTGAGCCTTTAAGGGACGGTCGCAACATATGCCTCTGGACAAACGAGAACAGTGTGATAGAAAAGTCCAAAGTTGCCATGTAATTCTGTACACTGGTCCCTGGACAGGAAATTAGAGGAAGCTTCAGGTGCTGTTTACCTTTCTTGATGGATTAAATCTGAATGGAAGTAAAACAGAAGACATTAGTTACTTTAGAAACAAATGCTCTTACTAGAAAGAAACTATTGTATTTAGGGCCTCAGATTGTGTCCAAAGGGGAAAACACACCCTGCAGATCACTTATTATATTCAAGGGCAGTATTTCCTTTCCAAAATAAGAACATAATCAATTTCAAAAATTGCTTTGAGAGAGGAATATTCGCAGGGAGGAGACTTTTAATTGTATTACATACCAAGAATATCAATTTTTTTCTCCTTGTTCACTTTTCATAATAACTTTTATAAGTTTTTTTGTCATAAACCATATTTTGTTTTAAAATGCTTTACTGCTTCTGAATCTGTCTTGTCTGGTTTTTAAAAGTAAATTGAAATAAATTTAGGTATTTATTGTAAGCAGAGAAATCAATTAACACAGAGGACCGTAACTTTCTTGAGGCAGTAGAGGAAAAAGTTCTAAACGGGATGAGGAAATGCTGCTTATATGAACTTAGAGGAGAGAATATAAGCAAAGTGTACTAAATATTACCCGTTATGAGGTTAGCACTGGGGATAGGAATGAACGGTTGAAATAGCTGGTATTGCAAAGATAGACTGATTTTGCGAGGTACCCTACATTTTCCCTCTTTCCTTATGGCACATCAGTGGCTATAAAAATGAGTTTGTGTTCTCTGAGCACACATCCATGTGCCGTGGGTCTATAATTTAGAAGCATATTAGTGAGAACATAAAGCTAGTCCAAGTCTAAAATATTTATAAATTACTTGCACTTGTAAGGGTGATACCTGCTGGGATAAAGTATGCATTTCTCAGCTTTGTCAAATTACTTTCGTGCTTGTGTTCAAAGAAGATAATTTGCCAAAGAGTCGGGTTTTGTTAAAAGTGTGTTTTCTAAATAGCTTTAGTATATCAAAAGCCAGGCTTGGATGACCTCGACCACAGCATTTCCAATATGTATGGAAAAGATCTCCTAATCAAAGAGTTTCTGACACGCATGCAGAGAAGATATCCTTTATGACAGCTAGGCTATGAGATTTGATCCTATGGGATAAGTAGGAAATGCTCTGCAAAAAGGAGGGCAAGTCCCAAACCCACAATTTCTAGCCCAAGACATTCAGTGGGGAGGAGTCAAAGGTGGGAGAGGCACCTTGTCAGAACTTCTCTGGACAGAGGAGGTTCATGCGGCAGGTTAAATGAGATTCTGAGAAACTGAGGACATGGGTCATTTTCATCTTTCGGACTCTCAGAAGAGACCACCTGGCAAAAGCCCCACACAGTTACCTGGAAGTGGTCACGGCAAGGTCAAGGTGGTCGGTGAGAGAGGCATGGGAATTTGGTAAGCCGGAGAGAGCCTGGCATTTTGTTTTCCAAGCCACCCTTGGTTTCTAGGTGGAGTCAAGGCAGCTGTAGATGACTGTGAGCACAGGAAAGGGGAAAGGGAGGGCAGGCTGAAAGCGAGGGACGGTCCAGTGGGGCTGGCCATGGGGAAGCGGGGCTGCACCGCAGCAGGGGCTATGGGATGAGACCACAGGAAACACTAGCCTCCGCCTGAGCCTCATATGCTGGCCGTGGGTCCTGGGGCAACTTAGCACTTGCAGTGCAGGGAGTGACCCCGGCCAGAGACTTACAGAATCAGGCTGGGATTGGAAAATCTGCCTTTCTCCTTCATCCTGCAGTCATGTGCACCCCGCATCTCTCCAGGCGCCCAGACTACTGTAGAGAGAGGTGGGTGTCGTGGGCAAAGATCTCAGGCACTGAATGTTATTTTACCTAAAGAAATATTATTTGTTGACTATATCAAGTCCTGGCTTAGGAACAAGATTAAGATAATCATAGAGAAATAGACTACTTTTTTTTCCCCCCACATCTGACTCTGGTTTAACCAAAGTGGGGCCCAATATCAAGAAAAATAGAGCTGGCCAGAGGTGTGTCCTGTGTTTCAAGGTTTGGTTTGGGCCTCCTGATAACCTAAGAGAGGAGTGGGCCACAAGCAAACAGAAAGGGAGTCATCTCAGCAGGCAGGGACCCTTCACTGTGCAGTGTGTGAACCTTTGATCGTTCACGATTAAGCCTATAACGCTCCATAGGAGACCTGAAATCTTATACTTCATGTCTGAGTCTGTGCATTTGTGGGGCAGAATCTATTATGGCAGTGGATTATCAAGAGTCCATCAGACTAATGGGGTTAAGAACCATTTTCCCAGGACACCCTCACTCCAATCTAAATCCAGCTATTTCTGACCCTAGAAGGCCTCATCATGGGCATCTCTGGATTGGAACTGAGGACAGAAGGCATGATTCATGGGAAGAAGAGGTAATACCTAGCTGGTCTGTAGAGATCTCTTGAGATCAAGATCTTTGGCATCACTCCGGATATTCCAGAAGCATATTAGGTGGAGGTAGAATGCTTAATCTACCATTACCAAGCCCAAATTGAATATTTGGTGTTAAATTCATGATTCCAGGATGATCTCAAGGATCTGAATAATTGACTAGAAATTCCTTCTTTCTAACTAGTTACTATGGTCATTCTGAGCTCTGTGGGGAGTTGCTGTATATGAATGTTATGGAGGTATAAATTGGAGTGTTTTAACTGAAGACACTGGCTTTCTGGATCCAAATGAATGACACAAAAATAGGCAGACAAGAGCCACTTGTGTGTTGGGTTGAGAAGAAGGTACACCTGTCTGGAGGTTGCTGAGTTCTCTGCCAATTTTTCCACCTGTGTTTTTCAGGCCCAACCAGCCTGAGGACAGAAGAATAATAGCCATTAACTAGGGTTTCTTCAATGTCACTCCCACCTGCTTCGTAGGAATGCTGGTAAAATTAGTTTGAAAGTTGTAATACACAAGCCATGCCTTATGGTATTCACATCCTCTGTAGTTTCCATCCCACGGTGAATCTAAGTTGACCTTCTGGCTTATTTTAACCCATAGAATGTGGCAGAAGTGATGCTATGCTAGTTCTAAATCTGAGCCTTACCAGGCCTCAACAACCCTGCTTTTGCCTTTTGGGGACCATGAGCTGTAGCATAAGAAAACCAGTTATGGTGCCAGAGACAATGAGGAGGGACCACTATGAGGAACTTTGAAGAAAGGGAGAGGCCCTTGAGGTTTGCACAAAGAAAGTGAGAGACTCCACCATCTCAGCACCCAGCTAAAGTCAGCCTGTTGGCATCCCTGCCTGTGCCCAAGACCTGGGAGCAAAACCACCCAAGACACTCCATCCCACCAGTTATCTGAATACAGTACATGGGAGACCAAGCAAAACCACTATGCACCTGAGTCCAAATCAAGCAGAGAATTATGAGAAATACAGTAGGTATATTATGTGGTTTGTTATTTATCAATAAATAAACTAAAATAGAACCATCTAGTTGGGTCCCAGGCAAACCACACAATCATTAAAAACAATAAAATGCTCTTTGTTTGGGCCACTAAATTTTAAGATGATTTGTTATGCAACAATAGTTATCTTGAACTGAATCAAGGGTGTTTGGTTTCCAGCTTTCACTTGGTCTTTGTCTTAAGACTCAGGCACCCATCCCTGGAGTCTGGGCCAGGAGTCAAAGCTCAACTAAATGCACAGAACCACCTTTGTCTTTATACACTCACTACTGTCTGTCACCCAGGCTGCCCTCCATGATGCTAAGTGTCAGTTCTACTCCTAGTTGGCTGGTTGGCCATCAACATAAGTAGATTCCTGGTGATCTCACCTCACCCATCCTCTAGTTGTGCCCCGTTGTGCTTGAGTTTAGAATGAACGCCACTGAAATTCCAGCTGAGGCCTCTGTTCCTGAGAGCTTGATATCTTAAGGAAGAATTAGTTTAAAAGAACAATTAAAAAAAATTCCTAGGAGTCCTAATAAGGATGAGAGTTTCCAGAGGCCCCTCAATTCATGTAATCCATCATCTGAAGTTTCTCCTGTTGGTGGCTGGTTGTCAAAGAGCACATTAGAAATGTGCTTTCTCTCTAATGTTCCTGTCCAGTGGGTATGAATCATAGATGGTACACTGCTGGTGACCTTTGAGCAGAGACACTCAGTGTTTAGGCAGCAAACACCAGTTGACCTCAGAACTGAGAGGTGGCTCAGATAAATGGGAGTCATGATATTAGAATGGATTTTTTTAAAGCTTACAGTAAATTGGCTGCTCTGTCCCTAGTCTTCAGATGGATTTTTATAAGAAGTTGTTGCAGCTCATGAAAATAACTGTTACCTCTTCTTTGTGAGCTTGGCTCATACTAACTGCATTTGCATGGAAATCCTGGACCTTTAAGGAAAAGTTCCCATCTTCTCTTTTTTTGGTTCCAACCTGCTGGTTCTAGCAAATAGGTCTTTTGTAGAAGTGCCATTTTGACTAAGACGAATGGAGTTTGAGTTAAGAGTTAAAGCTAAAGGTAAGCAATTTGAGTTTCATAAGAAAAAGGCTGCTTAGCTATGAAGTCATAGCAATTGTCCCTCAACTTCCTTTGATAGAAATACTATTTTCTGTATTAATGAACTCATTACTTCTATTTAAAATGTGTCTCATACATGCCTTCAAAACTAACCATATGTCTAATGGATTTCCTCAACATTTTTAATCAAATAAAGCTAGATAAAGACACAGAATGAAAGAGAAATGCCACGCCTTTTATTTAAAATCAGATTTTTTTTCAGGGCTCTAATGCAAACAAGCTAAACAGAAGAGTTCTTTTTCTCTTTTTGACACTGCACATCATACCCACACATACAATTTGTCAGGTCAGTTAAGAATAACAGAAAGAATGTCTTGAAGATCTGAAGGGATTGGAGACACTAAATCGCTTATTTGTGTTCATGAGAAATTAAGACACTTTTTCACCTCACATTTTAGATCTACTACATAGTTCTTGTTGCTTCTGCTTCGTGTCTCTATACTGCTGGTGCTCAAGGGCACTGGACAGTCTTTGGGGAATGGGTGCCCAGTAAGGGCTGGAATTACACAGCTCATGGGTGTGCACTTTGGGCTCTAACATTACCTCTGACTGCATTTGTCACGTAAAATGAGGCCATTAGGAACCTGTCTGTGCCTGTGTTGCCCGTTGAGAGGAAGATTTTCCTCCAGTTTCCATGTTGGCTCTCAGGCAGGGCCTGAGCGTTGTTGTTTTTTTCTGAGCATGGAATACACTTGTCTGTGGGTCTCTGGCAACATTTTGTTGAGTCTGCCCTATACATATTTGTATGGGTCACACATCCCACATACATAATCTCATGAATCAAACAGAGGGTAACAAACCAATAACATCTTAATCCTTAAGTTATATTCCTTGCTACTATTTTGTGACATATTCTTAGTGTGCACAGTATATTTTTTGTTTAGTGTGTTGAATTATGCTTTATCCCATGGAGCAGCATTCCTGCTTTTATTTACAAAATAATTCAAAAATTTTACCTTTTTAAGAAAATGTGATCATGATGAAAGGCACTCATTTTGTCCCCAGAGCCAGTCTTCCTTCCACAGTCAAAACAGCAAGCGGTTTCATCTTTCATGTTTCATAGAAGAATTCCAACTGTTTCTGATGTGGGCTTCATAATTCTTTTCCAAATACTACCAGTGTTTTGTTTCTGGGGCTTTTTACAATATAATTTCTTTTCTCCCCTCTATTCCCTTCCTTCTTTCTTTCCTTCCTTCTTGGTCCTTATTCCACAACAGATTTGAAAGATTTAAATATGATTACAAAAAATATCCAAATAGTTCTTCCCCATTATCTCTTTCCCACAATGAAGTTGTTTTAAAAATGTCCCCCAAATGTGTCATCCATCCCCAAAACCCAGTCTTCTGTGATGGAAAATTAAATGAAACTCAGTTGAGATTCTCATTTGGGGTGAGTTTATATAAATAATACTAATGGAATAATTATACTAGTATCTAAGTGTAAATGTAATTTTTTTTCTTTTTTTTCTTCCAGAAGCACCACTTCACAAGTAAAATTCTTTAACGATCTGCAAGATACTTGTGAATTAGGCTTTTGGGAGTTCTTCCAATTCCTCAGGCTTCAGTGTCACATATTTTCAGACTGAAGAAAATACAAAACAAATGGTTTCCATTGTTTTGAAACTGCATCCTGATTCATCAATAGCTCTTTCCAAAATTTCCTTGAAAACATTTCTTCTGACCAAACACGTTGGAGCACTTTCGTATGGGGGAAGAGGATTCCTGAGCGGTGTCATCATGAAATCTTTTCTGTTTCTGGCTTCTCCTGGGTAATTAGAGCACAATCCCATGCTTCTGCCACGAGCTGCATTTCTGCAGCCTCTGGAGCCTCTGGCCTTTACATGCTCCGGCTCTTCAGTGTTATGATCAGCAACAAGAGTGTCACTGAATTTACATCTCCTGGGCTGGTAAAATCATGACTTGGTTGGTATCCATTCCATTAAGAGGAAACAAAACAAAAATCTAGTTTATCTAAGATGTTAGCAAAGAGGTGGCATAAAAATAAAGTAAGTCCATATTCTGTGAATCTAGTTATGAGCGAGCTTCCTGTGTCTCTGTTTAATTCCAGAGCAGGCTCAAACCTCCCACCTTGAGATGGACAAGAGCCTCAGTGCACATGCACATGTGTGCACTTAGACCGGACTCTCTGAAATCCCAGTAAATGGTATACCTCTGCCCCTCACAAGGCCAACTGGTGGGGTAGGAGAGTAGGGTTGAAGATTAGTGCACACATCAAAAATGACCATTTATGGGCGTACTTTAACAAGAGTTCTTCAAATTTTAGTTAAAGGGAACTAGAAGGAAAATACAGCAAGCAAGTTTGAATGTTTTTATAAAACTCAAGTTAAGGATTTTATTAGTTTCCTTGGACTGCTGTAACAAAGTGCCCCAAACTGGGTGGCTTAAGACAAGAGAAATTTACTGTCAGTTCTGGAGGGCAGAAGTCAGAAATCAAGGCAGGGATTGTTCCTTCTGGGGGCTCTGAGGGAGAAACTGTCCCGTCCTCTCTCCTAGATTCTAGTGGTTTCTGGCAATCCTTGATGTTCCTTGGCTAATAGGTGCATCACTTCCATCTCTGCCTTTGACTTCACATGGTAGTCTTCTCTCAGTATCTGTGTCCAAATCTTCCTTTTTTTTATAGGGACATCAGTCACATTGATTTAGGGTCCACGCTACTCCTATATGACCTCATCTTAACTTGCTTATACCTGCAAAGATCCTAAATCTAAATAAGGTTGTATTTATAGGTTCTGCATAGTTGTGATTTGAGGAGCATTATTCAACCCAGCACACAGACCATTTTGTGTAGGGAGACAGATTAGAGCCATTGTTAGAGTCCCCATCATCAGCAGGAGATACTGTTGCTCAGGGTGCATGCTGGAAGAGGTTAGAGTGCTCTGCACCTGGCCTGTCTCACCCACTGCAGCTGAGACACATTGGTCCTATGCTCATGTATATCTTATTTTAGCAATATATGCTACATATAATCTTAAATGATTGCTTTCTTTTTAATTAATACTCTTACCTCCCCACCCCAGGATTGATTTGTCATTTTTCAGAAAGTAACTCTTATCGGAAGCAAGCAGATTCTCCTTCAGAAGACTAAATTGAGGAAGAAATTCCAGACATCTATACCTAACAATATTTTTTGCAACTAACTTTGGTGATGTCTACATTTTCCCAGGAGCTTAAATTCTTGATAGAATAGCTATTTGATCTTTACTTATCAGTTATAATAGACCATCAATTTCTGCCTCAAAATGAGCTTTGAACAAAAACAGGAATTGGATGAGAATGCTGGTTCTTCCTTTATGGAACATATCATTATTTCTTCTGTCTCTTGATTCTGATGAGTCATTCTTTTGCTAGTGACAGTGCTGTCCTGTTTCCTTCTAATGAGAAAAAGCCTGGGCATTGCACCATAAGGTATCCAAAAGTAAACTCATGTTGTCCGTCTGCTAAACAAATGGCTAGGTCTTGGTCAGCATTCCCAAAGAGCTTTCTTCAGAACACTAATATCTTAGGAGATAGTATTTGATATTCTGTGATGAAAAAGTGTCCTTAGACAAACTAGTTTTGGAAATAATTGGATTTTAAACACATTCTAGAGATTCTTAATGCACATTAACATATCAGAGACCCTAAACCTGGTCATAAAAAAGAAATCTAGAAATCTAAGTTGGCCTACTCCGTGTTTCCTTTAAAAAAAAACAACTTCCAAATAATTTTTCTGATATGTAAACAATTGGGAAAATACTGCTAGGTCTTTTAGTTGGAGAGAAAACCAGATATTTTGTGATAGCAGTTGCTGGTACATGATCTTACCTGAAAAATTAGATGACTGATAACTGCTCTTTAATTCTGTTGTTTGCTTCACTCTTTTATCTCATGGGAGGTTCTCAAGACATGTCAAAGATGTCATGATAAAAAGACATAGAAAAAACATGTTTTTCTTACTGTAGGAACAGACTTCATTACTTTTTTTTGGTCTAAATAGACTTTATTTATTTATTTATTTATTTATTTATTTATTTATTTATTTATTTAGATTTTTTTAAAGTAATCTCTACACCTAGTGTGGGGCTCAAGAGTCGCATGCTCCACTGACAGAGCCCGCCAGGTACCCCTAGGTGGAGTTTACTTTTTAGATCAGTTTGGGTTTACAGTAAGATTGAGTGGAAGGTACAGAGATTCCCCATATCCTCCCTGCACCCACATAAGCTCAACCTCCTCCACTATAAAAATTTTCACCAGAATGGTATGTTTGTTGTAATTGATCAGTCAACATTGATGCATCATTATCATCCAAAGTCCATAGTTTAGAGTAGGGTTCACTCTTGGTAATGTATATTCTATGGGTTCAAACAAATGTATAACGGCATGTTTTTACCATCATGTGTGTCATGAGGAATACTTTCTCTGCCCCTCCATGCTCAGCTCATTCATCCCTCCCTCCCCCTTAACCCCTGGCAACTGCTGCTTCTATTGCTGATTCAACTGCTTTTATCATTTCCATAGTTTTGCCTTCTCCAGAGTGTCATGTAGTTGGAATCATACTGTATTCAGCCTTTTTAGATTGGCTTTTTGCACTTAGTAAAATGCATTTAAGTTTCCTCCATGTCTTTTTATGGCTTGATAGTTTATTTCTTTTTAGCGCTGAGTAATCATCTATTGTTTGGATGTATCACAGTTTATTTATCCATGAAGAACATCTTGGTTGTTTTCAAGTTTTGACAATTATCAATAAAGCTTCTATAAACATTAATGTGCAGGTTTTTGTATGGACATCAGTTTTCAACTCATTTAGATAAATACTAAAGAGTGCAATTGTTGGATTGTATGGTAAGAAAGGTTAATCTTCTAAGAAGCTGTCAGATTATCTTCCAAAGTGGCCACACCATTTTTCATTCCTACCACAACGTGGGAGAGTTCCTATTGCTCCACATCTTGAGCAATCATTTTGTGTTGCCTGTATTTTGGATTTTCACCATTCTAATAGATGTATAATGGTATCTCGTTGTTTAAATTTGCATTTTTCTGATGACATGTGATATGAATCATCTTTTCATATGCTTATTTACCATATGTATATCTTCTTTAGCGAGGTGTCTGTTCAGGTGTTCTATTTTTTAATTGTGTTTTTCATTTTCTTATTTTTGAATTTTAAGAGTCCTTTGTATGTTTTCAATACTGGGTTTTTTTGGTAGACATGTCTTTGGCAAATATTTTCTCCCAGTCTGAGGCTTGTCTTATTTTCTTGACAGTGTCTTTAGCACACTAGAAGTTTTTAAGTTTAATGAAGTTCAGCTCGTCAGTTATTTCCTTCATGTATTGTGGCTTTGGTGTTGTATCTAAAAAGCCATTGTCATTTCCAAGGGTCACCTAGAATTTCTCCTATGTTATCTTCTAGATGATTTATAATTTTGCATTTAACATTTAGGTCAATAATCCATTTGAATTTATATTTGTGAAGGGTAGGTATAAGGTCTATGTCTAGATTCATTTCTTTGCATGTGGATGTCCATTTGTTAAAGACACCATCTTTGCTGTGTTATAGTGCCTTGCTCCTTTCTCAAAGATCAGTTGGCTATATTAATGGTGAATCTCTTGGAGATGAAACTCACAAGAGTATTGTTGGGGGGAGCAATGGCTGTGTCACTCTGGAGTTTTTATCTCTCAGGCTTATCCACACTGAGCTTCCAGTAATTTGTCAGTTATAGTTCAGATTTTTCTACCTCAGTTCTACTTGTGGGTTTCCACTCCTATAAATTGTGATTCTCTGGTCTGTCTGTCCAATTTGGGTGCCAGTGTATTGTCCTGTGACCTCACTTCTGTAAGAAATCTAAGAATTTATTTTTCAACTTGTTTGGTTTTTCACTTAAGATGGAGTTGTGATTTCCAAGCTCCTAACCTGCTGGACTAGAAACCTATCTCTAACAACTTCATACCTTTTGATCAGTTACATTCTATGCAAAATGTTAACATCAGGCACCATGGAATTCATCCATTCAAATGGAAATCTTAGGACTTTTACATTCAATAGGGCTTTACAATCTCAAAATGGGCTTTCCTGTGCTTTATCTCATGATGACTGGACCTTTTTGAAGGAAGACCGACCTTTCATTCTCTTTTTAGGTTTACGAGATTGGGCTCAGAGAAGTTGAGTGACAACGTTGCACAGCAAATAAATGACTCAGGTCTAGATTTTCTTTTTTTTTTTTTTTTTTAAGATTTTATTTATTTATTTGGAAGAGAGAGACACAGCGAGAGAGGGAACACAAGCAGGGGGAGTGGGAGAGGGAGAAGCAGGCTTCCTGCAGAGCAGGGAGCTGGATGCGGGGCTCGATCCCAGGACCCTGGGATCATGACCTGAGCCAAAGGCAGATGTTTAAGGACTGAGCCACCCAGGTGCCCCAGGCCTAGATTTTCTTACTCCAAATCCAGATTGCTTCTTAAAACATCAAATAGCACCATTTGTTAAATACCAGAACTTGGTCTGAAGATCTATTTTAAAAATAGTGGTTTAGAGGAAGTTAGTTTACTAAAGTGGTAAAGTGGATGGGCTTGAGTCAGATAGATCTGGGTTCAAATCTCAGAGACGTTGTTTGCTAGTTTTGTGATTTGAGAACATTTTTAAAGCTCCTTATGTCTCAGCTCACTAGTTGCAAAATGGGGCTGATTCTACCTACATTGCTGAGATGCTGTACAGATTAAATGAAATGATATATTCAAAACTTGACACAACACACAGAACATAGTACATGGTTAAAAGAATTGTTGACTACTGCGTGTTCCTCACCAAGAGAGCTACCCTGACATGGGGCAGTTTGGAGTCCAAAGGCAGAAGGGAAGTCAGTGCATGGCTCCGGCCCAATGAGGTGGCTAGATTCAATTCTTGTAGAGTCCTAGATTCAATTCAGTCAAAACATATGATTTTATACATCTATCTTCATTCACTTATTTATGAAAAGTTATCGAGCCAGGCATTGTTCTCAGTGCTTAGGACCCATCAGTGAACAAAAACAGACAACGATCCCTGCCCTGAGAGAGTTTCTGTGTTAGCAGAGAAAGATAGGCAAAAAGGAATTGGTTAAATAAATGAGGAAATTATCTCCTGTGTTAGAAGGTATTAGTGCTACAAGTAATAGAAAATTGGTGCAGAGCAAGGGGACGGAGAAGGACAGCTTGCAATTTAATAAGGTGGTCAGTTTGGCCTCATTTCAAGATAAGTTTAAACATACCCTTGGAGGGGATGAGGGAAGACAAGGGAACAGCTTGGAGAATGAGCACTGGAAGGCAGGAGACAATCTGGAAACAATTGAATGTAGGAGGATGCCATTGGAAGGATTTTTGGCTTACCTCTGAATAAGATGGAGAAGAGCCATTGCAGGGTTCTGAGCAGAGGAATGACTTGATCTGGTTCCCATTTTAAGGCAAATATTCTGGCTGCTCTCTTAAGAATAAAAGGTAAAAGGGCAATGGGAAAGCATTCAGGAAGTTATTGCATTAATCCAAGCTTGGGATGGTGGTGACTGGTGTTAAAGTACTCTCACTTGGAGGCACTAGAAAGTGGATGGATTCTGTGTATATTTTGAGGGTAGAATGAAAAGGATTTCCTGAAAGATTGGATGTGGTGGCGAAGGAAAAGGGGGCTCAAGAATGGCTCCCAATTCTTTAATTTGAGCTAAAGGATAAAGTTGAGCTAAAAGGATGAACTAAAATGGAGTTGCCCCTGGGATGCCTGGGTGGCTCAGTCGGTTAAGTGTCTGCCTTCAGCTCAGGTCATGATCCCAGGGTCCTGGGACTGAGTCTTGTATCGGGCTACCTGCTCAGCAGGGAACCTGCTTCTCCCTCTGCTTGCTGTTCCCCCTCCTTGTGTGCTCTCTCTTGCTCTTGGTCTATCTCTGGCAAATAAATAAATAAAATCTTAAAAAAAAATAAAATAAATAAAAACAAAATGGAGTTTCCCCCAACCATGGTGGGATTCCATATGAATGAAGATCATGGCCACTAGCATGTGGCCATAACTTGGTTATGGTCTAAAAGGAAATGGTTTTGAATTATGGCAGAATTCAATGCAGAATTAAATAGTTGGAGGGAAGAAAAATCTTGATGCCACTATTCTTGTTATGAACAGTCCCATTTTGTAGTGCCAACATTCGCCACCCAGCTGCCTGGGGTTCAGTGGTAACTATCACAGCAGGTCTTCAGGGGTGGACTTGGGCATGGAGTTATCAGTTAGAGGAGAGCTGAACTTGCAGTGAGTTTCAGTTGAATATCTAGCACTAAAACTGTAGGAATTCTCAGCATGTTGTGGCTAATAGAAAAGCAAATGTATGAGAAATGGTAATAACAGTTTTTGAATTTACAGTGCCATATTATGGTTACAAGGGGGTAAAGGTGTATTTATTTCTGTCTGGATAAGAAAGTAGTACTTTTAGAAGAGTTTTAGGTAGGGACAAAGCAATTTAATTTCCATAAACTATTAAAGTGATTCCTGAGTTGTTATTCCCTGAGCCACCAAGAAAATGATAATGCATTTTACCAGCAGTATGAAGTTTAGTACATTATGATCCTAAGCTTTTCTTTCTGCTTAAGATGTACTTGCAATTATTTTTCTCCCTTAGGTCATAAAAGTTTCCTCTAACAAATCGCAGGGAATTTTCCTGAACTTTCTGTATAGCTTGCCCAGTCCCTGATCAGTCATTTAATATCTCTAGACACCCAATAGTCTCTTTCTTAAGATGATATCTACAAAATTTCTCCTCCAGCTCAAATCTCTCCCCTGAACTTCAGGGTCATATATCCAAGAGCCTGCTACAGATCTTCACTTGGAAATCCAGTAGGCATTTCAAAATCAACATGTCCAAAATGTCAGTCCTATAAGGGCACCCACCCGCTCCTTCTTCCAGACTTCCCCAACTCAGGAAATAGTAGTCCATCCTTCGGTGGTTTGGGTGGAAATCTCAAGAGTCCTTTTTGACTCACTCTTCTCTCTCATAGTTCATCTCTATTCCAGTAGCTTATTCTTTTCATCAGAAAAACATAAGCATTATCTGACCACTTCTCACCACCTCCACCACCTCCTGTTGGGTCAGCCATCATCATTTCTCACCTGGTTTGCTACAACTTTATCTGTCACCTCTGCCCTGATCCTCCCTCCACAACTTCTTTTCAATACAACAGTCAATGTTGTTCTTTTAACCTTGAGTCAAGCCACACCACTCTTCTCTTTCAAGCCCTCTGATGGCGGAATCCCACCTCATTCAGAGCAAACAGTCCAGACCATCCAATGGCCTAAACTGTCCTGGACGAGCTCCTATCACTTTTCTCTCCCTCACTATTTTCTAGCCATACTGACCTCCTTGCTGTTCCTGAAATGTGACTTTGTTTTTGTTTTTGTTTTTTGTTTTTTCCCAAACATGATTCAGACTCAGGGCCTTTGAACTTCCTGTTTCCTCTACCTGGAACATTCTTATCCCCCAAACCAATGGCTCACTCACTCTCTCATCTCCTTCAGTTCTCTGCTCAAAACATCCCTTGGAGCCCTTAACTGACCCTATACTTCCTACCCCCATTTCCTGTTTGATTAGTAAACGTATTACTTAAGAACTTCACATAATCTTTTATTTATTTATTTTTGATATCTAGTGCAGGTTTCTGCTTCGGTACACACCCTAGAACATAGGCAGACCCCACATGGCAGACATGGGCAGGCTGCTCCCAGGGGTCACATGGCTGAGGGCAGTACAGGGAGCAATCAGGGGCAGAATGGGGAAGTTACAGCAATTGTAGCAATCTATGGTGAGGGACAGGATGCCACTGAGGAACGTGCCAAAATGTTTTGTATTAGAATTAACAATGATAGAGATGATACCAAACAGACACTTTCCTAACAGGTAATGCTACCAAATGTATACTCAGGTACAACATCTATTTGTCAGTTGAAACAGAATGTTGGTGAAAGTATTTCTCTGTAGTGGAGAAAATAAGATAATGGAACCAGGTCCAAACATGAATTAAAAAAAACTGAAAAGGCAGATGTTGAAAGTGAAGACAATCTCATTTAAGCATTCCAGCCAGAAAATCCAGCTGAAGTACTGGATTTTTTAGTGTCCATGAAAACTGAACAGAAATAGGAAAATTACTTTTGATTTATCATGACATTCTTATTACTGACCAGAGAATTGCTTTACAGGGGCGTTAAGACCCCTGACAGTTTGTCCAAACAGGTGAAAATGGTTCTTGTCAAATTCTATGAGAATAAAGAAATAAGTAGTTCCCCCACAACATCTGTGTGTACGGAATGCTCTATGAGGATAAACAGACCTTTCCCAGAAGTGTGGAAATGATGGGGAAACAACAGTTTCTTTTCCACTGTTGGGGGAGGGGGGGTTGGATGTAAGGGACACTAGGGGGGCAGTATCACACTGGGAGGGAGATACTCTGCTAGGACCAGATCCCATATTACTGGTACATTATCAACAGCATCAGTAATATATGAATGGAAAAATTCACCAGAAAATTCATCATGTAAGCCTTTGGGAAAGAACAAAACATAGGGGGAAACAACAAATTAGAAGTGTATGTCTTGTGACCTTTATTGAGAAATCAAAACTATGCTATATGGTATGCTATGGTAATGGGACTTTTGTAGAATGGGGCGGAGGGCCGCTCAATGACACTGGTGTAGGGTGCATACAGGTGTCTGCTACATAGTCGCTGTAGACTTGTTACATGCTTCCTATTGCCGCTCTAGCCATCTTTTCAATTCCATGATTTTGTGGAGAAAAGGAACAAAACTTTTGATTTGAAAACAAAGAAAATCTTTCTTATTTTCCAGTATGAGGAAATCTTACTATCAGTGTTTTTTTGTTTGTTTGTTTCTTCTTTTATTTGCAAGTTATTTGATTTACCTCTAGACATTTCAGCAATACAATTACCTTTGTAATACAACAATAAGTAATTAACTATTCCATTAAACATATGATTGTAAACAATTGTCTAAAATATTAATTGATCACAGATTTGCCTGCGATTCCCTTTCCAAATGAGGGAACAGACATTAGAAGGGAACTTTGGGGTGGTGCTAGAGCATGGAAAACATGGAAAAAAAGGATGGATAGATATTTTACTTGATTGTCTGCTGTTTTACTTTAAAGAAACCCAACGTACTGACTTGATATTTTTAATAAAATCTAGTAAAGAGCCTTAAACCAGGATGGATTCTGAGGTATAAAAATCTAAATTATCTGTTATAAGTGTTTACTGTTATTGGTTATCAGAATTTACTTCAATGCATATATACTATGTATATATACAGATACACACACACACACACACATTTATCAGATGTCTGTGTGTGTGAGAGACTTTCAACAGGTTCTGTGAACAGTTAAGTATGCCCCATGTATTAACTGTTAAAACAAAGAAATAAGCTAGAGACCATCAATTAGCCCTAATTTAAATGGCTCACCAATATTGGCATATAAGACCTGCGAAAATATATGTAAGAGCAAGAATATGGTGCTGCAGAAAAATAAATGTGAGTTATTTTTTTCCACAGCAACAAATTTGAAAATTTTTATCTAAAATCTATTTGAATCTTTACAGAAAACAAAATACGTTTTATATCTATAATCTCCTTTATTTTATTTTAAAAAATCATATTTTTCTTTCTACAAAACTATTAATCATAGTTTACTGACCCAAAAAAACCTAATCTCCATTGCTCAAAGTCAGCTAGTAAGAGAGAGAGAGATCCAAATTCCTTTACTTCTAATCCTGAATTGTTTCATGCTACACCAAATAAAGACCCCAGCTGATAATGGTTTATTTATTTATTTATTTACTGTATTGAAAGTTTCTTTTTGGGAGGGAAAGGAAGATGCACAACAATAATAGGTATAAAAGCCAGCTTAAATTATTTTTCTTATGGCAAGAGGATTTAAAATCCTCCCAATAATAATTTTCTATAGCCATGTCTATGCTGTGTCATATTTGTAGCATAGTCTATTTATTAAAAATATTCTCAGGGCGCCTGGGTGGCTCAGTCGTTAAACGTCTGCCTTCGGCTCAGGTCATGATCCCAGAGCCTGCTTCTCCCTCTCTCTCCCTCTGCTTGTGCTCTCTCTGTCAAATAAATAAAAGTAAAATCTTTAAAAAAAAAATATTCTTGAGGGAATTTGACATTAAGGTGTAGGCAGGGCTGTACTTTCTCTGAAGGGCCCAAGGAAGAGTCCTTCCTTGCCTCTTCCAGCTTCCAGTGGCTGCAGGCATTCCTTGGCTTATGTCTGCATCATTTTAATCTCTGCCTCCATCTTCACGTGTTCTTCTCCTGTGATTTTGTGTCTCAAATCTCTCGCTGCCTTTCTCTTGTAAGCATACCAGTGATTGGGTTCCGAGCCCACCCTAAAACCAGGATGAGCTCATCTCAAGATTCTTAATTACATGTACAAAGATCTTTTTTCCCAAATAAGGTCACATTCAGAGGGTTCGGGTGGACATATCTCTTTACCGTATTTCCCAAAGGTATTGTGAAAAGCGGTAAAGAGTTATTATGAAAAGAGCAAACCACAATTCAACCAACTACATCACATCAATAAATATTCAATATCCTATCGATAATAGTGTATATGAAAGCACATGAGGTGCAGGGCAAAGTAAGGAAACACTGGAGAGGAGAAAGCTGCCTTAGCATTTTGAGCACCTTTGGCACCCAAACGCTAAGGAATCCCAAGTTTTCTTATGTCCGTCTATAAACAGGGATTTGAAAACAGTAGGGGAACACTAAGACTTTAACCCTAGCTACTCCAGTCGGAGATGGACTCTACTGAGCATCCTTAGTGTCCAGGAGAGTTCTGGCATGCTCCTAAGGGCACAATAGATAGTTACTATATAATGAAGGGACTTCCGTGTGAGGAGCATCCCTGTTCCCCGACTTTGGAGAACAGCGAGATGGAGCTGTGGGGCCCAGATGGTTTAGAACTGAAGCAAGATGAAGAGGGTAATGTAGCTGTTTTCTCAACAGGGGAGCTGGTATCTGAGATCCTGGGAGGGCAGAACTCAGAGTGGGATTCAGTTGTCTCTCAAGAACATTCAGAGACTAAAGGAAGAATTTGATTATGAACTTCATTTAAAATGGGAAAAAAATAATGCTAAAAGCTCACTGATGATTCATCCCTCTGCAATAGGACGGACATGGGCTGGCATGCCTCATATCGTGGCTCAGGAATAGCCAAAACCTTAGATCTCTTTTTTGTTCATGGTTGCACACAAATTAAGAGATCCTTTTACTAGAACTGAAGACAAGAGTAATATCCAGATAACTTTCAATTATATTCTAATTCCCACATCTGCTTTTCACAATACCTTTGGGAAATACGGTAAAGAGTTATTATGAAAAGAGCAAACTTGCAGCGTTCTTTGACATGATGCTGTATAGACGTAGGACACCTTCTCTCATCCACAGAGAGGCGGGCAGTCTTCACGTTCCTTATGCAGAACAGGACATCAGACTGCACGTTGTGGCATTTTATTTTGATGGACAAAGGGAGAAAGGGCTGGGGTATGTATCCTCATCTGACATTACAACACAACCCACAGACTGATGACACTTCTGCAGCCGTTCCTTCATGATGGTGCTGATGGAAGCCAAGGCCCTCTGCAGTCAGAAATGGATTTCTTCATTTTTTGTCTTATATCAGAGTGCCTGTCATATCGTAAGTGCTTGCTAACGAATGAATGATAAAATAATACATAAATGCACCAAAATGTCTAGTCCTTTCATTGCACTGCACTAACACCAATGCTTTAAAACTGGTCAGACATGTACAAATATAAAGAACTGCCTCAAATACGTAATAATTTGTGTCTAGCACAGGCTGGCCAAGTGGCCATGCCAAGTCATTTTACCTGTCCTCAGTTTTCTCGAGAAATGGGAAAATTGGACAGACTATAACTTACCTAAAAGCTTCAAAGAGGCTGATGACCACATTCTCTCACTCTAGCCTGGATTTACATTTGAAGGGATAAAATCATCATGTCTCTTGTCCCTAAACTCCAACCTCTATTTTTCAAGAGTCTCCCAGAGCCAGTTTAAAGGATGTGATTTTTCTTCTTGAGGCATCTAAGTGAAAAACAATGTGTTCCTTCCTAATTTATAAGAAAGCACTTGAGGAGAGGGACTTGCCTTGTATGAGTTATGAGACCAGGGTTCAGCTTGTACTTTCTTCCTGAAGTAAAACGAATTCCATTTTCTCTTTTTTCAAGCTGTAGTATATCTTCTTTCTTGTATGTCAAATTAGTCTTTGTCCTTAAAATTATGACCACCAAGAGGAAAACTTCACTTGTTTTGGTAAAGAATTTGCTGGACTAAACAGAGTATATGTTTTCTGTGACATTCTGTTCTACTGCAGGCTTGAATATGCGGATGACTCCGAGCAATAAAACAACAAATGGTCATACCCATGTTAGAAACCTGGCATTAGGATAAGTAGTTCTGATTGTCATTTCACAAAAGACAGTTCCTGTCTACTGGATGGTCTCACTTACGGAAGGTTGTCATAAAAACCAAGTATGGTTTTATATGTTTGAAGTATTAGTTATAATATATGCATACCAAATCAAAAACTGTATTTTAGAGCACAATGAAAACTAGCTAGGGGTTTTGCTTTAGTTATTTAGTTACATAATATATTTAATATATTTGGCCACTACACACCTTTTTCTAGTTTACCAGTGCTTAAAAAACCTGCTTTAGGGGCGCCTGGGTGGCTCAGTCGTTAAGCATCTGCCTTCGGCTCAGGTCATGATCCCAGGGTCCTGGGATCGAGTCCCACATCGGGCTCCCTGCTCAGCGGGAAGCCTGCTTCTCCCTCTCCCACTCCCCCTGCTTGTGTTCCTGTTCTCACTGTCTCTCTCTGTCATATAAAATAAATAAAATCTTAAAAAAAAAATTCTGCTTTAGCTGTTTTCCCTAGAAGACTCCAAAAATACTGAGTATGTCTTATCTGGGGAAGAATAGGATTGCTTTTCTATTTTAATTTTATTTTTTTAGTCCTGTAAGTGAGTACCTCTCTTTGTAAAGATGTAAATACAGAGAAATCTAAAAATAACACCTCCTTTGGTGTCCCACTCCATCATCAACCTCTTCTACAGTCAACCCTGTGATGTCCATACTTTCAACATATTCTTTAATTCACAGTAAATACACACACATCCCCAGCTTTGTTTTTGTTTTCTCTTTTCAACTATATGGTTCACTCTTACTTACTTTCTGTAGCTTCTGTTTCTTGTTTCAATATTTATTTATACTCTGGAAGTCATTCTATATCAGAAATGTATCTCTATCTCATGTTGTTTAATATTCATTATTATTCTCTGATATGAATGGATGGATGGGTCATAAGAAACATATTCATTTTCTTATTGCTGCATATTTGCCCCAACCCAACAGTTGGCTGCTAAAACATACCACTATCTTTGCATATATATCTTTATACACATGCATATGTATTTTTGCTGAACATTTCATTCTTGTTTTTGGTAGACATAACCAAATTACATTTCAAAAGGCCATCCTAATTTATGCTCTTATCAATTGCCTATTATTTTTTCCCATTTCTTTGTCAACACTGGATATTATTAAGCCTTTGAATATTGTCAATGTGGTAGAGAAAAATATTTTGTGGGTTTTTTTTTTAAGATTTTATTTACTTATTTGAGAAAGAGAGAGTGAGAGAGAGCATGAGAGGGGGAAGGGTCAGAGGGAGAAGCAGACTCATCGCTGAGCAGGGATCCCTATGCAGGGCTTGATCCTGGAACTCTGGGAACATGATCTGAGACACCTAACTGACTGAGCCACCCAGGCACCCCATAGCTTGTGTTTTAAATTGCACTTGAGATTACTAGTGGCATTAGTGATACTTTCAGATGTTCATGGAACATTTTTATTTTTTGTTTCTGTAAATTACTACACACACACACACACATACATATGAAAAATGTTAAATTCATTGGCTTTTAATTTTGTTCATGATGGCTTTTGAAATATAGTCAACACTATGAGTTGTTTCCAAGCTGGGGAATATTTGTTTCTGTCTTATTTAAGAAATTTTTCCTGCTCCTAAATTGGTTTTTTAAATTCTCTCATATTCTATATTAACTTGTTAATTTATCTGAACTTCATTTTTTGTACATAGATATCTTATTTTCCACCAAAGCATAGCCAGTTGTTATTCATTTTTTTTTTGAATAGTTGGTCTTTTCTTCACTGATTTAAAATAGCAAATTTACCAAATTTTCACATTGCATATTTTCATGAATCTGTTTCTTCACTTTCTGCTGTTTTCAAGTGATTTGTGATCTATTAAAATAGAAATAATACACTTTTAATTAACATAATTTTAAGTATGTTCTGATTATTTTTTCAAAATATTATTTGCAATATGCATAGATTTTCTATTCCCATTATTTTAAATCAACTGGACTAAATCCCATTATGAAAGTTCTTTGGAGATTTTGATTATAATTAAATAAGACTTATTTAAAAAATTCTGTTATCTTTACAAAACTGAACAAATTGTATATATTTTAGGTTATATATCAATTCTTTACATAAAGCTTTTTTTTTAAAGATTTTATTTATTTATTTATTTATTTGACAGAGAGAGAGACAGCAAGAGAGGGAACACAAGCAGGGGGAGTGGGAGAGGGAGAAGCAGGCTTCCCACGGAGCAGGGAGCCCAATGTGGGACTCAATCCCAGGACCCTGGGATCATGACCTGAGCCGAAGGCAGACGCTTAACGACTGAGCCACCCAGGAGCCCCTACATAAAGCTTTATACTGTTCTTTATAAAGATTTTATATATTTCTTCATAAGTTTTTTCCTAAGCACTTTATAGTTTTTTTTATTTTTACTATTAGTAAAAGAATTTTTATTCATTTTTATATTGGTTATTAATGATGGATAGAAAAGCTGTTTATCTTAAATAAAACAAGCTCACTGAAATCTTATATTGGCTTTCATGGGTTTTAAGATTATTCTAGATAATAATGAGACTCATTGATTTTTTTTTCCCAAGATGTATATACATACTTTTTAAGTCTTGATTGCTGGCTGATACCTAAGAACCAAGCTAAGAACTAGATATGCAAGTAAACTGTCTTATTACGTCCTCAAACATAATGGTGATGCTTTTGATACTTGTGCATTAATTATTATTTTTGTATGTTTTGAATAAACATACTTCATTAAATCATAAAGTTTTTTCTGTTCCCTAGCTAAGAGGCTTTGTTTTTTCCATTAGAAAGCAGTGATGAATTTAACCAAATGATTTCTTTTGCATTTACTAAGATGATCATATTTTTTCTCATTAAGTCTCATAATGTAGTAAATGGCATTAATAGATCCCACATGGCTGAGCTATCCTTGCATTATTTAAACTTTGGTTTGCCAAATGTATCATTATTTTTCACTATAACTATGCATAATCATTTAACATTTTATTTGGATTTTCACATGCACATCCATAAACAAAACTGACATATTTTTCATTTTTATTCTATTTTTAATGTTTGTCATTAGTACCAGGATTATGCCAGTCTTGTGGAATGAGTTAGAAAATTCTCTATTCTTATTTGCTTCTGGAATAAAGTTAAATTACCTGAAATTATATGTTTCTGAACTAGATGGCCTATTTCAGAGTTGGAAGGATTTTTTGTTTTCTACTTTTCTTCAGTTCTTCTCTAATTTTTATTCTATTTCCTCTTTCTGCTATTTTTTGAGTAAACTTTGTCTTATGGTAATTAATATTACTCTAGGAAATAATCTATTTGTTCTTAGGTAAATACTTAATTTCATTAAGGTGGAAAAGAGGGATATAATAAGTAGAAATTTAATGTTTCTTTAAACTTTCTTATTCTATGATTTTATGATGCTGAGTTTGTGGCAAAAAAGGAACCCAAAGATATGAATATATTTTCTATCCACTATTGTAGTAATGATTCAGGATGTACTAATATGGATAGAGTATGAAAACTCCAGACATTATCCTTCTGATTTGAATTATCTTTTATTTATTCAAGTTAAATGTCATCTTGTCTCACTGCTATTTAACAGTAAAAACTTCTCATTTCTCAAATAACATTTCTTGTACCTAAAACCCTACTTATCTAAAGCAAAAATCTTTAATGCCACCTTCGTATACAATAAGGCAGACATATCTGAATAGAATGGAGTTAAACAGCATCCCAGCTAATTTTGGAAATCACAAATAACTCACACTTAAGACAAGTAAGGTCAAAGCTGTATTATTCAAAGAAGAAACTCAGCCCCATAATTCTTGAACAAAAAGAGATTGAAGTTGAATCTCAGTGAATTGGAAGTAGCTTTTCAAGAGTGAGGAATATTTTCTCAACCTTGTACTTTACCAGCCTGATCTTAGATTACTCTTCATGCTTAGTTTCCAAGTTCCCAAATATATATTTAAACTAGTGGAAAAGTGCTAATGAAATACAACATACAACTCTAAGGTGCTACCCATCTCTTTCCAGATTTATTTACTCTCCTGAGCTCCATGTAAGCCTGGAAAAATCATGAATTATTTTAAAAATCTGACAGAGCATCAGGTGATTTATAGGAACTGTTTATTTTAGCTATTTTCTCAAAAGAAGACTGTTTTATATCCAGGATATGACTAATTTTGAAGATGATAGGGGAGATTCACATCAATTCAATAGCAACCACAGAGTGAAAAAGTATGTGGTAAACAAGAGGGAGAAAAAAGTAGAAAGAATAAGATTCGCTTAAATGCGAATGAACATAATTTGCTTCCTTCTTGGTAGTATGTCTAGAAAGCCTGGCATCGTGCATGTTAATAGGGCTCTACCTGAGTGTACGAAGCTCTCCATAGCCATGCAGAAGGAAAAAGAAGGTGGACACAAGGGAATCCCCTTTAGAAAATAGGTTCGTGATGCTCTATTTGGATACGAGAAGTCCTCATATCATGACCTTTATGAGTTAAGACATTAAAATTTGTCTTTTACATAAATAAATGCTATTCACAAGGATATGCTATTCACAAAGTAATCTAATTACATTGTTAATGATCATCAGTACTACAATTATTAAAATATTTAGCAGAAAGCTGGACACTGAGAATAGAATTAGGATAGTAAAATTGTGATGGAGTTTTTGGGTGGGGATGAGGGCACCAAAATCAAGGAGAATGTACGCTGTAAGGTGAGGTCAACCCAGGTGAGCTTTTTCTTTTTCTCTTTCTTCCTTCCATCACTCCTTTCTTCCCTTTCATTCATCAACATATATTTAACAAGCAGTCCTGTTAGGGAAGGGAGTTACAAATATGAAAAATAAGAGCTTTGTCTAGAGGAGCTCACACTCTAGAGGAGAATTAAGAATATAATTATCAATTTTTAGCACCCTCTGTATTCCATGCATTTTTTTTAGTTTTCGAGGAAGAATAAAAACTCTAACCACTTTCTTTTTCTTTTCTTTCTTTTCTTTTTTTCCTTTCCTTTCCTTTCCTTTGTTTTCATTTTCCTTTCCTTTCCTTTCCTATTTTTTTTTTCTTAACATGAGAAACAATCTACTTTTATGCTGCCTGGAAAGTCCCTTCTACCAGGGTGGCCCAGGAGCAGAACGAACTTACCCACCTACTCTGACCACATTTCTATTAACTAGGCTGGACCAGTTTATTAACCATAATACTATTTCTATAAATACTTGATACCAGATTTAGTAATCATTACAAAATTCTTCTCAAAGCTGGAATATACATGTATATATTTATAACTATAGCTGGAATAATATAACATATTGTGCTATTCATTATTTTTAATGCATAATTTATATACCACAAGTACAGACCTCTCTCAGGAGTCTGAAATAAATAGTACTTTACATTGGGAGTAAAATAAACCATCTTAACACAGATTAAGCTTGAGTTATTGTTTCAGCTCATTATTATAAATTCATATGACTAAAGAAGCTAAAGATATTAGTCATTTTGTACAGTTTAATGTATGTGCGTGCCGTTCATAAATGCTGCATCAATGAGCCTTCATTTAATTCTCCTAGCTATCTTATTAAATAAGGATCCTTATTTTCAGATAAGGAGACCAGGGCTTAATGAAGCCACATACTTTCCCCAGGATCTCATGGCTAGTAAGTGGTGGAAATGGGATTTTAACTCAATTCTGACAACTAAGACTTTCACTTAGCCATTCATCTCCCACTAGAAACTGCTACAGAAAATTAGAGGATAATACAGGTTGACTAGGAGAGTAAACAGAGTGCCATGGAAATCTGTTGGAAGCAATAAGAAAATCTAGAAAAAGGTAATTCATTATAGCAATCCCTCATGCGATCTCCACTTGCAGCTCTCAGCATATGCCCACAGTGAAATGTTGATAGCAAGTCTTTATGGTTGTTTGCACTGGAGGTCTGACCACCTATCTTTAGGCTGTCACTTTGCAACCATGTTCCTTTCTTTGGGTCTTACCAGTCAGTTTCTGGAGTCCTGGTGACAAAAAGACTCACCAAACAGATTTCAAAGAACATTTCTTTGTCACTTCAAATATACTCTAAGACATACACATGGCCATGTTTTGTGTGAGGGAAGAGGAAAGCCAGTTTCAATTAGTGGAGACCATTGGTGTGCACAGAAGCAGAACAATAATACAAAAAGAGTCTAGTGAGAGAATGTGACTTTGGTTACACTAAGCCAATTAGGCAATTTGGGGGGAGAATAATGGTGTTCCTTGTGGGCACTACAGGGATCTTGGGGGCTGGGTTCTATAGTTATTTCTAGGAATGCATAAGTAGAGTCTTGCATTTATGGACAATTGACTTTTCATGAGGGTGCCAAGACAATTCAGTGGGGAAAAGAGTAGTCTTCCAACAAATTGTGCTGGGGAAACTGAATATCCGTATGAAAAAAATGAAGTTGGAACCCTTTCTTACACCAAAAATTAATTCAAAATGGATCAAAGACCTAAGTGTAAGAGCTAAAACTATAGAACTCTTAGGAAAAAACTTAGAAGTAAATCCTCATGTCCCCGAGTTAAGGGAAAGCTTCTCAGATATGGCACCAAAAGTAAAAGCAACTATAGAAATAAAAGATAACGTGGATTTCATCAAAATTAAAAACACTTATGTTGTAAACAATAGTATCAAGAAAGTGAAAATACACCCCATAGAATGGTAGGAAATATTTGGAAATTAGATACTGATAAAGAGCCCTGTGTCCAGAATGTATAAGAAACACTTATGACTCGATAAGTCAAAGTCAAATAACCCGATTTAAAAACTGGCAAAGGAAACATTAAAAACTTGGAAAGTGAAGATATACAAACACAATAAGCATATGAAAAGACGCTTAATCATTAATCATTGGGAAATGCAAGTCAAAACAATAGTAAGATAGCATTTCACACTCACTAGGATGGTTGCAATTTAAAAAAAGGAAATTAACAGGTGTTGAGAATGAGGAGAAATTGGAACCCTCATATATACTGGTGGGAATATAAAATGGTAGCCACTTTGGGAAAATGTTTGCTCACTCCTCAAAATGTTAAATATAAGGTTTCTATATGACTCAACAATTCCACTCCTAGGTATATACCAAGAAATTAAAATATATATCCTCAAAAACATTGCATGTGATTATTTATAACACCATTATCCAGAAGAGCTAAAAAGTAGAAAGCACTCAAATCTCTATCAACTGATGAATGAAGAAGCAAAATGTGATATGTCTATACAATGGAATATTGTTTGTCCATGTAAAGGAATAAAGTACTGATATATCTATATCATGGATAAGCCTTGAAAATATTAGGCTATAACACCCAGTGCTCCATGCAGTACATGCCCTCTTTAATACCCATCACCAGGCTAACCCATCCCCCCACCCCTCTCCCCTCTAGAACCCTCAGTTTGTTTCTCAGAGTCCATAGTCTCTCATGGTTCATCTCCCCCTCCGATTTCCCCCCATCAAAAACTAATGATGTAATGTATGGTGATTAACATAACATAAAAAAAAAATACGTTGGGGAAAAAAAAGAAAATATTAGGCTAACTGAAAGAAGCTAGTCACCAAAGACCATGTATAGTATAATTCCATTTATATGAAATGTTCAAATTAGGCAAATAATAGAGACAGGAAGAATATTAGTGGTTCTCAGGAGAAAACTAAGGTGTACAGACACACTAAGGCACAGAGGTAAGGGTGGGCAAAAGAGTCAAAGAAAAGAAGGCATCTTCAAGGGGAGGATATGGTATATTCTGATGAATGATCAGAAGTCGCCCTCGCTCAGGTGGAGGAGGGGTGGGTGTAGACAGAAGAAACTGCAAGTGCAAAGCTAGAGCTAGCATGGCATGTCTAGTGAAGGGGAGCTGCCTATGTGTGTGGTATGGAGACATGGCCTGTGGGATGGTAAGAAGTGAAATTGGAGGAATAATGAGGGACTAGATCATGAAAGGCTAACATTGTGCTAAAAAATTACAATAGTCAGAAAGCACTGCTGAGCTATTAAAGAACTTAAAGCTGAGAAATAACATGATTAGATTTTTATCATTTAGAATAGTCTTCTTTGTAGCAGGATCAGAGTTGGTGCAGACAGGAGCAGGGAGGCTGGCCAGGAAATCCAGGAGGGGTTTGAGTAATGGCAAAGCCCAAAAGTGTTTAAATGGACAAGTGCTTCCATTGACCTTCAGGCCTCATTCTAGTCCACACTGATACCAACTCTTGATCTGCAGTTCAACCCAAAGTGGGATACTCACTTGTTACTTTCAAATATGAACAACACTGTTTTGGAGATTCAAAGTCTAAAGATCCTGCTTCTGTTTTTAAAGTACAGATCCTTTACCTCTTTGGTTAGCTTTATTGCTAGGTATATTATGGTTTTTGGTGCAATTGTAAATGGCAGGGATGTGGAGAAAAGGGAACCCTCTTACACTGTTGGTGGGATTGCAAGTGGGTACAGCCACTCTGGAAAACAATATGGACGTTCCTCAAGAAGTTAAAAATAGAGCTACTCTATAATGCAGCAATTGCGCTACTGGGTATTTACCCCAAAGATACAGATGTAGTGAAAAGAAGGGGCACCTGCACCCCAATGTTCATAGCAGCAATGTCCACAATAGCCAAACTGTGGAAGGAGCCGAGACGTCCTTCAACAGTTGAATGGATAAAGAAGATGTGGTTCATATATACGATGGAATATTACCCAGCCATCAGAAAGGATGAATACCATTTACTTCAACGTGGTTGGAACTGGAGAGTATTACGCTAAGTGAAATAAGTCAGTCAGAGAAAGACAATTATCGTATGGTTTCACTCATCTGTGGAATATAAGAAATAGTGGAGAGGATCACAGGGGAAGGGAAAACTGAATGGGAAGAAATCAGAGAGGGAGACAAACCATGAGAGACTCTTGACTCTGTGAAACAAACTTAGGGTTGTGGAAAGGGAAGTGGGAGGGGGATGGAGTAACTGGGTGATGGGCATTAAGGAGGGCACATGATGTGATGAGCACTTGGTGTTATACACAACTGATGAATCATTAAACACTACATCTGAAACTAATGATGTTGGCTAATTGAATTTAAATTAAAAAAATAAAAAAATAAAGATCTTGTTTCCTTATCTGGAGTTCATTGTTCCCAAATTAAGGATGTAGAGGTAGCTATCATCCATCACACAAAATACCCAAGTTACATGTGTCATCTGAGATAAACTCACTTCCACCAAGAGACCAATCAGGTCATTTTCTGAGCCCATTCTGCTGCATATACATAAACTACAAATGGAAATTAATGAACAAACTTTTCTGACTCTTACTATTCAATCAAATACTTCAGTTCTACTGAGTTTTGTGATTAAGAATTTTTTTTTCTGATTTTGAAAGTGTAGAGTGTTATTCTAAAAGTGTTCATTCTGAGGCTAGTCAGACACCAATTACAAGCTGTATTGACCGTGGCATTGAGCCTAATGAGTCTATCCTCAAAGATACAAAAGGGAGAAAAGGATGACATGCCAAGGGGCCTCAAAATCAGATGGGTGATTTGATTCCCATTAACTGATTATTTGTGGTGTTTCAAAAATAGCTGTTACACCCAAAAAGGGACAAAGTTCTATTGGTGATTAACCTATGGTCATTTTAGTGGAACAGGTGGAGAAATTATGTCAACTGAATTAATGCATCATGTTCCTCTAATTTACACTTTACCCAATCAATCATTAATGTGTGTGACTTAATCAATGCCAAGATCTTCACTTTATGATTAGGTATAATAAGTTAAATAATTGTAGAAAGTTGACAGTAAGTCAAGGACCAAAGTCTTGGGCATGCAAGTGTCTCATAAGCAGGCTGGTCCTCCTTTAAGAGCCAGGAATCTCTAAGGATCGTCCAGTTGATCTAATTTCTGAGACCCTCACTTTGTATTATATTATCATGGAGATTCATGGGGAGCCCCTCCTGAGCTCAAAATAGTTCAAAGAATCCAAATCTTACATTTAAGTAGACACATACAATGGAATATTGTTCAGCCATGAGAAAGATGGAAATCCTGCCATTTGCGACAACATGGATGGATCTTGAGGGTATTGTGCTAAGTGAAATAAATCAGAGAAAGACAAATACTGTATGACCCCACTTACATATGGAATGTAAAAAAGCGAAACTCGTAGAAACAGAGTAGAATGGGGGTTTCCAGGGGCTGGAGAGGAAAGAAATAAGGAGATGTAGGTCAAAGGGCACAAACTTCCAGTTATAAAATGAATAAGCTCTGAGTATCTAATGTACAATATGGTGATTATAGTTAATAATACTGTATTACATACTTGAAAGTTGCTAAAAGAGTAAAACTTAAATGTTCTGACTGCAAAAAAAATGCTGATTATGTGATACGATGGAGGTGTTAACTAACATTATGGTGATACTTACTTTGTTATATATAAATGTATCCAATTAACACTTTGTACTTTTTAAACATACACAATGTTATATGCCAATTATATCTCAATAAAGCTGGAGAAAATAAATATTATTTTAAATTGCAAAAAAATGCACAAATGAATCAAAAAATTCCAATCTTATAAAACTGAGCCCCACATGCCCCCTCCCTATCCAGTTCACCTTATGAGGACCTCTCGCCATCCCCTCAAGCTCAGGTAACTATTGATTCCTCAGGAAAATATTTTCTGGTCATTCCATGTCACTGTCCAGTTGCAGTCACCATGACAATATGCTTCTCAAAACTCTGTGGGGAATATAATTGATTCCATCTGCACATGCTCCCTGAGGACACACTTCTCACAAGATACTCAGGCAATGACTGAATGTGGCAGGGACATGGGGGACTTTTTGGACAGATGATCCTGGCTTCTGTATAACTCCCTGGGGGACTTATCAAGCCAGTCTTCCTACTCCCCGCTCCTTCACTGTGGGTTAGACCCACATTGTTATCTGATGACTCTCCTAGCTTCTGCTGTCTCTTTCTCTCTCCTTTTGCTCAAAGAAGATTTTGGCGTCTGGTTATTTGAGAACCTGTACTAACATACCTGCTGTATACTATCATGGCATTAAGTTTCTCCATCATGTCAATGACACACATCTCAGTTCGAGATGGCATGTTTTTTTGTGTAATTCTTTGATTCATGTCTCTCTTTCCCACTAGGCTGACAGATCCAGAAGAACAAAGGCTGTCTCTGTTTTACTGTCTGATATATTCCATGTATCAAATACGGTGCCTAGTACATACCAGCTGCTTAATAAATATGTGTTGAGTTAGCAAAGAAAGAGAGAAAGCAGAAATGAAAACCAGATTAATTATGATGGTTTATATAACAAAGTGCTAGATAATGGTATAAAGAGCTTTGATCATTACCTCAAGAAAATCAGAGGGAAGATTTATTTTTTTCTCTGAATGGCATGATAAGCATATTATAAGAAAAATGACAAAAATGATAGCTTTGGTCATATTCAATTTTTTTCCAAAATCAAGGCTTTTTCGCTCTTTTCTCCTCTCTATGATATACTCTTTTTCTTTCTCTGCATTTTGCTCTCCATTCAAGCAGATCTGGGTTTGAATCTCTGTTTGGCTATTTCCCAGCTGTATGACTTCTGCAAGTCTGTATAGAGAACTCATTTTTCATTTTGTAAACTTGGTTAGCAGCAATATAATTTGCAGCAATAATGGTATCTAATACCAGTTATGACATAATGAATGTAGAATGCTTAGCACATGACCTAAAATAATTTGTATTCAATAAATGTTAGCTCTTAGCTCTTATTTGTACTTTTATTTTTTTAAGTTTTATTTATTTATTTGAGAGAGAGATAGTGAGAGAGAGAGCATGAGCAGGGGAGGAAAGAGAAGCAGGCTCCCTGTCGAGCAGGGAGCCCGATGTGGGGTGCGATCCCAGAACCCTGGGACCATGACCTGAGCTGAAGGCAGATGCTTAACCAACTGAGCCACCCAGGCGCCTCTTATTTGTACTTTTCAAAATCATCATCAACATTGTATTAGTAAAATTCCATGTGTTCATAGTTAAATTGCAATCAAGTTTCTAAAACTTGAAGCTTGTAATGAACCACCTTTCATATATTCACAGGCAAGAAAAATTTTTTTTAAAAGATTTTATTTATTTATTTGACAGAGAGAGACACAGCGAGAGAGGGAACACAAGCAGGGGGAGTGAGAGAGGGAGGTGCAGGCTTCCTGCTGAGCAGGGAGTTCAATGTGGAGCTCGATCCCAGGACCCTGGGACCATGACCTGAGCCGAAAGCAGACGTTTAACGACTGAGCCACCCAGGCAACCCCAAGTAAGAAAAATTTTTGTCTGGAATTTGTGCATTGAGGGTAAGAGCATATATTAGCAAAATAGTCAGAGTGTGTGGTTAGAAGATGAAGATGAAGCTCTTTCTGATCATTATGTCTTCCAAAAAGGAGGTATAATATGATTTTAGGACCAAAGGACTATCTAGACAAATCTGCCTTCCCCTTCTCCCCAAACAAATCTTGTTTTCCTCTAATTACTTTGTTCTGAAATTCCATCATTAGAATGCCTTCCCTGTTATGCATAAATATCCCCAGAAGGGTAGCACTATGAGCTCTTAGTAGCCCGAAAACAGACCATTTTTAAAAAAGATTTTATCTATTTATTTGAGAGAGAGCTTGAGTGGGGGGAAGGCAGAGGGAGAGGGAGAAGCAGACTCCCCGAGGAGCAGGGAGCCTACCTGGGCCTGACCCCAGGAGACTGGGATTATGACCTAAGCTGAAGGCAAACTCTTAACCACTGAGCTACCCAGCCGCCCGAAAAGGGCCATTTCTATTTGAGCCCAGTGGAATTGATGGTGTTCCTTAGTGCATGTTGCTAATTCTGTGACTTGAACAACTGAGTACAGCTGCAGTCACAGAAGATGAATGGTATTTACTTGCAACTACAAAATTCATTCTTTAAAAGAAAACCCATTCCTAAATGAAGGGGGGGAAATCGGAGGGGGAGACGAACCATGAAAGAATACGGACTCTGAGAAACTGAGGGTTCTAGAGGGGAGGGGGTGGGGGGATGGGTTAGCCTGGTGATGGGTATTAAGGAGGGCACGTTCTGCATGGAGTACTGGGTGTTATATGCAAACAATGAATCATGGAACACTACATCAAAAACTAATGTTGTAATGTATGGTGATTAACAACATAATACAAAAAAAAGAAGTGAAAATGAAAATGAGGGTCTTCTTGTTCAACAATTATCAAGAATTTCAAGATGGCAACAATAGAACATTAAAGTAAGTTTGTGGCCCTCTGAAAAAAAAAAGAAGAAAGAAAACCCAAACATGTCAATCAAATAATCCCCAAATTCAAAGCACAGACCCTGAGAGGTAGCAGAATTCTTGGATGGGATCTAGCTCAATCTTGCAACGATTCAGTACCTTTTGTGCCATTCTGGTCACCCAACATCTGCACTGCTGCCTCTGAGTCTTAGCAGAAGGGCTTTGAGCAGAAACACCTGGGGACGTAACTCCTGGCTCTGCCACCAATAGTGATAAGGTCATAAGCATGATACGTAGTTTCTTTGAAGTTATGTTTTCTTACATGTGAAAGGAGGAGTATGTGACAGGCATTTCTTAAGGATTATCTGAATATGGCATTTTTGTGACTTTATAATTTCCAGGGACCATGAAATCACTACCATTTTCATTGCACAGCTAAGTGTTGCAGGCAACTTTTGTTAATGTTGAATCAAAAAACGTTTTCTCAACTATTTCTTATGCCTCAATTTATTTATTGGAGTTACTCAAAACTAAATGAAACATTCCTCAAATATTTGGATGGCACATATGCATTCCCTTTGTTCTTCTGCTCTTTAGGCTGAACAAACCCAGGGAGCTCAGTCATGTGCTGTGTGACATGATTCACAGGTTCCTGCCATCTGCCTTTGGGCATATCTTCATTTGCCAATACCCTTCATAAAATGTACTCCTGAGGAGCGAACACAATGCAAAAGATAAAATAAAATGAAAATGAGCAATCTCAATTACAGTACTTTTTTTTTTCAGTTCATCTCTAAACACATCTGTTCCTTAGTCAATCCTCAGGTTGTTGGAACAGTGACTACCTAAGTGCTCAACATAGGTTAACAGTAAATTGTTACTAATTTGCTCAGTTAGTCCCTGAACTTTAAAGGCTGACTCTTTCTGTTTCCCTGGACTGCTGGTATCCTGAATCACAGTCATGATCTTCATTGAGAACAGTGCTATTTTTCAAGTAATTGTTCTCAAACAGTGTTTGACCATTCTCAAAAATGTTTAACAAACTCATGAAAGTTCTTGCAATTAGATTGTTTATACATGTTCAATGTAAGCTAATCAATGAGTTATCATAATAATCTAAATATCATAGAACAAGAGATGTCATTAAAACAGTCATTTATGTATTAATGTAACCGGCTGAGCTGACGGCATGCATGTTTTTAAGGCTTTGGGTACAAGAATGAGAAGAAAATAGAGATACCATGTAAAGAGGCAATTAGTAACTATTATGGAGACTAAGGCTTAAAGGAAATTTCCCCTACTTCACATTTCCCTAGATGGTACAATCTTAGATATCCTTCAAGTTGCTGACAATGTTTATCCAGTACAATAGATAGACTGCATGGAATTGATGCATGGACTATCTTATTGGTATGCCAAAGTAAATGTTCAATCAATATTTGCTGAATTGAATTGCAATAAGCAGACCAACCACTTACAGCTACATTTAAAAATCATCTTTAGAGCGAGTTCATGTAAAACATGGAAATATGGAAGGAGGACTGGTTGAAAACATGAGCTTGAGTGTGTGGGTCTTGGCTTTATAAAATTATCTGACTATTGTACCTATTTATTATTCTATTTCTCTAAGCCATACATTCTTTTTCTGTAAAGTAAGGCTAATAAACTTTCCTTAATTAAGTTGTTGTGGAGATTAAGTGAGTGAAATAGTTTAGCACAACACTTAGCCAAATGTTTGGCAAGAGAAAATGTTCAATAAATTGTAGCTAATACTATGTGTGATAAATTCACAAATAGCCAGTCTGTCTGGCCATTTATATTTTGCCTTAGAACTCTAAAGAAATTCTTATTGTATTTACCAAAGACTAATAGATTTTCACTAGAAATTTCCTATGATCTTATGCTTACCTTAAGAAAATAATAAAGACAATAATACTAGCTGTAAATACTCATATAATATTTAGCATGTGCTAGACACTATTCTAAAAATTTCACATCTGCTAATCTGGTTAACATAGGAGGGGAATTCATTAGTTATAACCCTTGACTATTTCAACAAATGCATAATCCAGCAAGAGACCAATAAGTAATATTTGATTTGGGGATTTCATTTATATGCTTATACATCTTAATTTTTGTCTATCTAGAAATGTAGTAATTATGTATTTAGTAAATATACTTAGCAGCTATTTCATAAATTAGTTTAGATGTGCATCTTAACTTTGTCTCTTTAATAATAAACTGATTCTGATAATACTAGAAAGCTGATAGTTCATTGTGTGATCTTCCATGTATATAAAAATATTTAACATTCTAAAATAGAACTAAATTCAATAGATGCACAATATTTCTTGAGAAAACTAGAGTATCCACTTATGTAATACCAAAAATGGGGAAAGGAAATGAGATTATTTAGGGACTCTCAGAGCAGTAGAGGACAAGTTTGAGAATATATGAAGTGGGTTTTATCTTATTTCCAGGGGGCATATTAGACTTTTAAAAGCAGTTGTCATACTGAGCTTCAGTGATCAGTCTGCTCTAAAATGGCAAAAAAAAAAAAAAAAAAATCTCACCAGTGGACAAGGCAGTCATTTATTTTCCTGTAAGGAAAATAAAGACTGTGTACTTGGAGATTATGCCCTATCCTGATATAACTTACTCTATATCTGCCCTCTACTTCTCAGTTATCATCCTAATCAAGGTTACAGTGTATTAATTGATTGGGATAAATGCTTTGGTCCTGCATTGAAAAAATGTTAGAACTTTTAAGTGTTTAAGAAATGTTCCTATTAAAAAAAAAATCCTATCTAAACTTATTCAAGAAATGTTCTGGCCCGACAAAACATTCTATTATCAACTACTTGTGCCTAATCCTCTGCCTCCAAGCTGACAAATGAATTAGACAAGACAGATGGATCTGTCCCAGAGTATCTGTCCAATGGTCCATATTTATGAATTCTAGGCTTAAAAAACTGACAAATTCTTGAGGTAGCTTGTTCTAGTTCTTAATCACATTTATAGTCAAGATGCTTTCCTGCATGTCTTGACAAAGTGGTTTCAAGATAATTTCTTCTTATTCAGGATGTCTTTAACTATAATATCCCTAGCTGAGTATAGATGGCATTCTCCTGATCACTGTCCTGCATGCCTTCACTATGGCAACCTATCCTCTGAGATCAAGGTAAGAGGAGGGTATGATGGAAGTCTTGTGCACACTGTCTCATTGCAGCCTCCAATTTCTCCCCTATAATACAGGCTAAAGCTTGAGGATTTGCTCCCCACACACCAAATAAAGACCAAAGTCATCAGACAGGTGAGTTTAAAATCAATTGTAAAATGATGTAATGATGATATTCATGGTTAGATTATTATTAGCAAATCTATTGCTTCCTACAGGATAAACTTATTAATAGTCATTATAAATAGCACCTTACATTTTCTACGATTTTCAGGGAGCTCAAAATGTTTTAAGGGTTTTTAACTGCTAAATCCTTATACATCTAAATATACCAGAATTCTAAGTTCTTCTAAGACGCCTGGACATCAATTACCAATCTATTCAATGTTTTTAGAACCGATGTTTGTTGAGAGCCAATTATGCTCCAGGCTTATGCTAGAGTAGACACAAAAGTGATGGCTCAGTCTACCCTGTTCTTGAGGAGGTTTTCATGTTCTATAAGAGAGGACTAACAATGAAGTCATTACAGGACAAGGAGATGCTTGCAATGGTATAGTTGTAGTGAAGTTGGGAAGCTCTGTGGGAGTAACCCAGCCCAGCCTGCAGAATGAGTCAGAGCCAGCCACGCCAAGAGGGGAAAGGCATCCCTTAACAGTACAGATGGCCCAAGCAAAGACACAGGGACATAAAACTGCATGGGGCTTGGGGGGTGGGGGGGGACTCCAACAAGGTTGATGTTATCCTCTGCACATGCACTGTGATGGCTATGGGAAATAAAGTAATTTGAGACATAGTAAAGGTAAAAGATCTTGGGGTTGGTGATTAAATTTGGATGGGGCAAAGAGAAAGGAAGAATTGAGTAAGCCTCCCATGTTTCCACAATCTGCCTAGAGGTGTTGTTGACTAACCTGGAGAATACAGAAGGAACAGTGTTGGTAGCAAAATGCTTCCAGTGTGTTTATGATAAGGCTAGTATGTATATAAAGCAAATGGATATATGAGTCCACGTTCAGAGGCAAAAACAAAGAAACAACAACAAAAAAACCCAAACAAACAACTATGTAAAATTAAGAGTTGTCCAAAGAAAGGGGGTAGTTGAAACCATGACACTAGGTGAGTGGATGGGTGAACGGAATCCCAAGAGATCACCAACATTTAGGGATTAGGTGGTTGTTAATGTGTCTGGTTCAAAGGCAGCCAGACTTTGATTTCCCTCAACATAAGGACTTGTGATAAACAGAATAATGGTCCCCCAAATACATCCACATTCTAATCTCCAGGATCTGAGGATATGGTAGTTTACATGACAATGGGGAACTAAAGCTGCAGAGGGAATTAAGGTTGATAATCAGCTGACTTTAAAATTGAAAAATCATTCTAGATTATTTAGATTAAGAATCACAAGTAAATGAGGAAGGTAGAAAAGCCAGGGGCAGAGTGGGGTGTTGTGAGAAAGTCTTGATTTGCAGTTGCTTGCCTTTGAAAGTGGAAGAAGGGAGCCAGGAGACAAGAAATACAAGTAGCATCTAGAAGCTGGAAAATTTTGGCAAAGAAACAACCTCATCTCTCAGAGCTTCCTGAAAGAATGCAGTCCTTTTGACACCTCAAGACCTGTAAGTTAATAAATCCTGTCATTTTGAGCCACTGTTTGTGGTGATTTGTTATAGCAGTAATAGAAAAATGAATGTTGGACTGTATCTTGACTTCTCTTTATATATCAGCATTCAGTAGCATGTTTGTGACATAAAAGCTTAAAAATGAATTTATTTATTATTGAATATGGAAAAGGAGACCCTAAAGATATATATGATTTGTTTTGTAACTTGAAGCCATGCCAGTCAAAAAACACAAGATCACTTATTTTCTCAATGCCATGTTTAGATTTTGTTTTTGATCAAATGTTCAAAGTCTTGAAAAATCAAACAAAGGTGGTGTTATACCAAAGGTCTAGAGAATAAAAGCACATTCTAATCTACAAATTGTGGGTTATATGGAATCTCTTAGCTTTTATTCCAGTACCAATTATTGGCACATTGCTTGTTTCATGTTATTTATATTTTATGACTGTCTTTCTTCCCAGTTAGATTTTAAGTCTTACAGAGCAGGACTCTTGTCTTATACCAGTTTATGTTCATGATGCATGCAAAACTGATCACTGAAATTTTTTAAAGAGAATCTATATGGGTCAGAGAAGAGTTTCCCTTGCCTTTGGAATAAGAGCAGTGAGCTGGCTCACATTGGCCTGTGAGAGCCAATTGTTAAATTCTTAAGAATTTTGCAAGGCAGTTGGTGTTAGGTTGGTAGCTTGAAATTGGCCACAGTGAGGTTATTTACATCATAAAAATTGGCAAACACTACCAGTTGCTAATCATTTACCTGCACGCCACTGGTTTGGAGACTCTATGAGGGTATAACAAACTAAAGTCAAGTCAGTTCTACTTTATGTGGAACACAGTTTGAACAAATGTCTGCTTATAATATTGAAGCAAATTAAGATCTCTTGTTTCGATGAGAATTTATTTGAAATATTTCCACTTATTGTTCTATTTTAAAAGAATGCATCCTTAATGAAATAATTCTTCCAAAGTAACTCTGGTATTCTCCATTAAGACCATTTCATTTGGAGTAGTAACAGGACTCATAAATTAAACCACAATAACAGTTTGGTTATAACAAGGGTCAGAGCTATTCCAATTAGCAGTTTGTTTTTGTTAATTGATTTTCAGTTGTGCATCTCCATGTAGCTCCAAGGAGAGTCATTTTCTTTAACAGCTATTTTTTGTCCTTGTTTATCATGCTCGCACCTAATTCTTATACTAACTCCTTGTTAAACAGAAGTGCCAAGTTCCCCATTTCATTTCTTTTGTTAATGAATATAAAACAGGCCCTAAAACCAGCTTAAGAAGCATTAAGCCTGGGTATCTGGGGACTTTAGTGGTAAGTCCTATCATTAATATGTCATGTAACCTGATTGAATTAATTGATCTGTAATATAATGTTGCCTGCTCCAAAATTAAGAATTAAATTAAATTATTTCTTAAACAATTGTTCTAGCTCAAATTATGATCCCCATAGCATGAAGGAAAAATGAAATAAAATTAATTAAAATAAAACTGCATGTGTCCTCAATATAGATAAAATACACTAAGGTAAATAAAAGAAAATAATAACACAAGCTGGAATGTGACAAAAGTAATGATACTATATTGTGGAAAGAATGCAGACTTTGAAACTAGACAGAACTATGTTTAAATCTCAATAATAGCCATCACTTAGGAGGGTTTCAGCTTTGGCAAGTTATCTGTTTCCTCAAAAGTTTCTGGAAAGGATAAAGATACCACATAAAAAGCACCTGGCACAGAGTAGGCACAAAATAAATGGGAGTTTCTATTATTATGATTCTGGGCAAGATCTATGTAAGACTGGAAATAGAAATGGATTCAGAATTTTCATTAGTATGGTGTGATATAGTTTAATTAATATTTTTAGGTCTCATTTCTCAACAGATGGAAAGGAAAGGTGATATGTTAGATATTCTATAAGGTCTTGTTCATCCTAAATATGATATTTGGACATATGTAATTTAATATAGACATTTGATGATGTTTGGATTTATATATAGCTTAATATAGACACTTGATGATATTTTGACTTATATATAACTTAATATAGACATTTGATAAATAATAGCCCAAACATCAAAAAACAAGTGGCTGATGATGGAAAATATTATTACATACTATTTCATGTAGCCCCTCCAATGAACGTATTCTCACTATTTGCTCAGCATCTGTTGGACACAGAGGTTCTTGCTTGGCATCATTCCTGGGACACTTAGTTGGTGGTTGGGTTGTATTTGCTGCCTGAAGCCTGGAGTGTTGGAGTTGTCTTTGAAATTAGCCACATATATTCCCAAACTTTTCCTTTGGACTATGTCTTCTTGCCAAGATAGAGGATTGAGGTCTAGATTGACCATGTTGCCTAAAAAAAAAAAAAAAAAAAGAAAACAAGACAAGGTATGTGAAACAACAGTTTTCAAGATACTGGACACCACACACTGAAGGGTAGCAATCCCTGAAATGGGAAGTGAATGAAGTGAACTTAACCATGCCCAGCTGATTACCCTCGGAGAGTTGTCAGGCCATGATGGGGGAAGAAGGAGGTCGGGTGGAGTCTGATGGATTCCCTGACTTGAGAAGATGGAGCTGAAAGCAAGAAAAAGGCAGCTAGGGTTTATAGGACAGAGTATGGAGGAGGACAGAGTTATATAGAGAGAGAACCCCAGAGGTCTGTAGAGAGTCTCCTCAACTAGGCAATAGAGCACTGATCGACACTCATGCATGAGGAAAAAGCAACTGAAAAGGTTACAAGGAATAGTAGGCCGTGTCTCACAAGTATAGGAATTGTGTTTGTTTCAGAAATTAAAATGGAATGTCTCATAATTCACAGCACATTAGGTAGAATGCTTACAGAATCCCAACCCTGAAGTCGGGAATAATTATTCCTAAACTAAATATTATTCTGGTCCTACCAGAAATAGAAATTTTATTCTTTAAAATTACAACTAAAATAAAAAACTCAGTGGATGAGTTTGAGGGCAAAAAGGAGAAGGGAGAGGGAAAAAAAATCAATGAACTAGAGACAATAATACAAACAGGCATATCAACGAAAAGAAAAGACTTAAAAAAAATTGAACTGAACCTCCAAGACATGTGGGACTATAACAAAAATCTTCATATGCCTGTCATGAGAGTTCTAGAATAAGGAGAGAAAGAAAGAGGGATTAAACGTGTGTTTGAAGAAATAATGGCTGAAATTTCCCCAAATTTGGCAAAAGCATAAATGTATAGATTGAGGAAAATTAGTGAACTCCCAAATATACAAACCCCTCAAAGTCCATGCCAAGAAATATCATGTGAAAGTTCTGAAAACTAAAGAAACAAAACAAAACAAAAAACAGCCACAGAGACAAAATGTATTATATAAGGGAAATCAATTTGAACATTAAAAACCATGGATCCCAGAAGGAAGTAGCATAATATTTTTAAAGTGTTGGAAGAAAAGAACTGTCAACCCAGAATTCTATATCCAGCAAAATGATCCTTCAAAAATTAAGGGGAACTCAAGGCATTCTCAGACCAAAGGAATTTGTTGCTAGTTGAGCCACATGAAAAGAATGGTTGGAAGAACTTCTCTAAACAGAAACAAAATGATAAAAGAGAGAGCCTTGAAATATCAAGAAGAAAGACTTTGGAAAAAGCAAAAACAGGAATAAATGCAATAGGCTTTTCTTCTCTGAGTTTTCTGAATTAGTTACAATGGTTGAAGCAAAATCTATAACACTACTTAATGTAGCTCTCAGTATATGTAAGTAATTGTGATGATTACAAGTGGGGAAGGGGACATATATGTAAATAAGTTTCTATTTTTCATTCAAGTGGGTAAAATGTCAACATCACTAGGCCTGATAAGTTATGGATATATAATGTAGTACCTAGAGAAACTAGTATAAAAAACCCATTATACAAAAAGATACATTCAAAACACAATAGATAAAATGGAATGACAAAAAATCATTCATGTAACTCTCAGTAAAACAGAGAAATAAAACAGAAAAAAAAAGAAAATGAATCAAAAAAACGGCAGACTTCACCCTTTTCAATCATTGCATGAAATGTAAATGGTCTAAATGTACCAATTAAAAGAGAGATATTGGCAGAATGGATAAAAGAACATCACCCAACTAGATGCTGCCTACAAAAGAGTCACTTCAAATATAATATAGGCAGGTTGAAAGTAAAAAGATAGAAAAAGGCATACCATGCAAACATTAATTTAAAACAGAAAGCAGAAGAGCTATATTAATATCATATATAGTTGACTTCAGAGCAAAGAGATTCCAGGGACAAAGAAGGACATTATATAATGACCAAAGCATCAGTCCACCAAAAGACAATGCAATCCTAAATACACATGCATCCAAACAACAGAGCTGTGAGGCATATGAAGCACAAACTGAAAAAAAAGGAAAAGGAGAAGTAGACAAAACCACAGTTATGGACACGTTAACAGCCCTCTCTCAACAATTAAAAGAACGATCAGACATAAAATCAACAAGAATACAGAACTCAATAACCACCAACCAAAAAAATCTAATGAACATTTATAGAACATTCCATCCAAAGACAGCAGACTACACATTCTTTTTAAGTACCCACAGAACATAAACCAAGATAGCAATTAAAAGCTGTCAACCTAGAATTCTATACCAAGAAGAATTCTCTTTAACAAGCAAGGAGGTAAAATTAAGGTTTTTTTCAGATGCACAAAATCTGAAAGAAATCATCACTAGGAAAATTTCACTGCAAGAAAGAATCCACCATCAGCAACCCTGAACTAACATAAATATTAGAGAAAAATTTTCAGTTAGAAGGAAAACAATACTAGAGGGAAAGTTAGATCTTCACAAAAGAATGAACAGCCCAGGGAATGGCAACTATGTGGAGTATCAATTTTTTTCTCCTATAATTTCAATCGATTTCAAAGATAATTGTTTAAACAAAAGTAACAAAGCATTGTGGAGCTTATAACATACATAAAAGTAATGTGTGACAAAAAATAGCACAAAAGCTAAAAAAGAAGGAAAGAAATGAAGTGTATTCTTAGAAGAGTCTTATACTCTGAAGTGGTGCAATATTACTGGAAGGAAGACTGATAAGATGTATACCACCAGTTGGCAAACCACAGCTCACAGATCAATCTGGATCACTGCCTGTTTTTGCATGAGCTGGAAGCTAAGAATGATTTTACATTTTTAAAAGTTGAAGAAGAAATGAATATGTAACAAAGACCATATGTGGCTCATAAGTCTAAAATATTTATTATCTGGCCCTTTACAAAAAAAGATTGCCAACCTCTTATGTATATTAGAAAATCTAATGCAATCACTAAGAAACCAACGTGAGGAATTACAACAAATAAACCAACAAAGGAGATACAATGGAATCAGAAAATATACTCAATTAAAATAAAAGAAGTCTTAAAAAAAAAAAAAGAAGGAAGACAAAGGGAACAAATAAGAAATGGGACGATTTAAAGTGTAACAGCAAGATGATAGTTCTAAACATAACCATACCCATAATCACATTGAAACTAAATGTCTGAAAACCCTAATTAAAGGATAGAGATTGTCAGACAAGAGAAAAATGCAAGACCCAAGTATATGCTGCCTATAAGAAGTGAACTTTAAATATGAACATACAAAAAGGTTAAAGGAATGAATAAAATATACCACACTAACATTATCAAAGGAAATCTGGGGTAACTGTATTAGTATCAGACAAGGTAGATTTCAAACTATATTACCAGGGGAAACTTACATATATATAAAAAGGTCAACTCATTAGGAAGATATAATAATTTTAAATATTTATGTAACTAATGGAAGAGCTCCTAAATAAGTAAAGCAAAACTGACAGAAGATTCAGGACAAATGGAAAAATTTCACAATTATAGTTTGAGATTTCAACACCTTTCTCTCAAAACTTGTTAGAACAAGTAAACAGAAAGTCAGTAATAATATAAATACTTCAACAATATATTCAACCAATTGGACCTAATTGATATTTATAGAACATTATAGAACATCCAATGACAGGAGAGTACACATTCTTTTCAAGTGCACACAGACATTTTCCAATATGGTTAATAATCTGTGCCATAAAACAAGTACTAATAAACTTAAAAGGATTCAAGTTATGCAAAGTATGTACTTTTACCACAATGGAATTAAGTGAGAAATCAGTAACAGAAAGATTTCTGGAAAATTCCCAAGTACTTAGAAACTAAATAACACACTTCTAAAGACCTGTAGATCAAAGAAGAAATCAAAAGAGAAATTAAAAAGTCTTTTTGAACTGAATTAAAATGAAAATATAAGATATAAAAATATGTAGGCAGTGCTAAAGAGTACTTAGTGAGGAATTTATAATGTTAAAGCCTATATTAGAAGAGAAGAAATATTTCAAATCAATGACCTCAGTTTTTGACTTTAGAAAAAAAAAATAAGAACAAATGACATGCAAAATAAGCAAAGAGAGGAAATAATAAAGAACAGAATGGAGATTAATGGAAGAAAAAACAGAAAAAGAATAGAGAAAATCAATCACATCAAAAGCTGGTTCTTTGAGATCAATAAAATTGACAAACCTTTTGCCAGAAAGATCAAAAAAAGAGAAGAAAGAAATTACCAATATCAGCAACAAGAGAGCTAATATCACTACATATTCTACAGTTATCAAAATGATACATAATTATCATGAAGAATTGTATGGCAATAATTTAGACAACTCAGGTGCAATAAACATGTTCTTAAAAGACAGAAATTTACCAAGCTTAAGATATTCAGAACAGCTCTACATCTGTCAATGAAACTGAATTTGTAGTAAAAACTTTCTGAAAAAGAAAACCTGGGGCACAGGTGGCTTCAGTGATGAGTTCTATCAAACATTTAAGAAATAAATAGGACCAATTTATAAATTCTTCCAGACAATTGAAGAGAAGGGAATATTTACCAACTCATATGTGGCCAGCATTATCCTTATACTAAATCCCGACAAAGATATAAGAAAACTACAGACCAATGTACCTCATGAACATAGATGCAAAAATTATAAATAAAATGTTAATAAATTGAATTCAGCAATATGTAGAACAGTTGGGGGGGTTAACATTTTAAAATGTCAGTTAATGTAATTCACCATATTGACAAACATTATGAACATCTCAACTGATGCAGCAAAAACATTTGACAGACCTAAAATCCATTTATGATAAAGATTCTCGGCAAACTAGGAAGATAAAAAACTTCCTCAACTTGATAAAGACATCTACAAAAAAATCTACATCTGGCAACATACTTAATGGTAAAAAATAGAATGCTATTTCCCTATGATAAGGAAAAGATATTTTCTTGTGGCACTTTTATCCAACATTGAACTGGAGGTTTTAGCCAGTTCAATTAGAAAGGGAAAGAGATTGAGATTAAGAAAGAGGGTAAGGGGAGGGAGAAGGTGAGGGGAGCCAAAGGAGACAAAGAGAGAGAATAGAAAGAAAAAGGAAAGAAGGGAAGAAGGGAAGAAGGAAGGAAAGATAGGAGGAAGGAAAGGAGGAGGGAAGGAGAAAAGAGGGAAGGCATCCACATTGGAAAAGAAAAAATAAGGCATAATTTTGGATGGCATAATTTTGTATCTGAGGATGGCATAATTTTGTATGCAGAAAACATGATGGAATCTACTAAAACCAATAAGGAAGTTTAGTAAAGTTCAGGATACAAGGGCAATGTGCCAAAATAAATTGTATTTTTATGTACTAATAAAGAATATATGGACATTGAAGAAAAAACAATACCACAATATCATGAAATATGAAGTGCTCAGTAATAAATATGACAAAATATGTGTAAGACCTATATGTGTAAAACTACAAAACATTGCTGAGAGAAACTAAAGAAAACCTAAATAAATGAAGATGCATAAACAGTGTTCATTCACCAGAATACTCAATGCTCTTAAGATATCAGTACTCCCCAAATTGACAAATTTTATGTAATCCTGACTAGAATACAGCAGGTGTTTTCATAGAAAATAATATGAATCTAACATTCATATGTTAATGAAAAGACCTAATGGACAAAATAACTTTGAAAAAAATAAAGTTGGAAATCGATACTACCTAATTTCTTTCTTTCTTTTTTTTTTAGACTTTATTTATTTGACAGAGTGACAGAGCACAAGCAAGGGGAGCAGTAGAAGGAGAGGGAGAAGCAAGCTATCTGCTGAACATAGACCCCGATGTGGGACTTGATCCCAGGATCCTGGGATCATGACCTGAGCCGAAGGCAGATGCTGAATCGACTGAGCCACCCAGGTGCCCCAATACTACCTAATTTCAAGACATATTATAAGCTATAGTAATGAAGGTCATATGGTATAGACATCAAGATAGACAAATAGATCAGTGGAACAGCATAGAGAGCCCAGAAATAGATCTACACATATATTGATAGCTGACTTTGACAAAGGTGCTAATGCTAATAAAAGGAAAATGATAATGCACATACTTATGTAAAAAACAAAACAAAGATTTTATTGCACCTCACACCGTATGCAAAAATTAACAAAAAGGGGCCATAAATCTAAATATAAACCTAAAACTATATAGAGCAAAACAAGAAAAATCTTTGCAACTTTGGATTGGCAAAAATTTTATAGATACAACATCAGAAGCATAAGCCAAGAATGAATAAATCGATAGGTTGAACTTCATCAAATTTAAGAACTTGTGCTCCTCAAAAAAAAAAAAAAAAATACTGCTAAGATAATGAAAAAGCAAGGCACAAACTGGGAGAAATCATTTCCAAATTATATGAGTGATAAATGATTTGTACTCAGTATATAATGGACTCCCAAACTGCATAATTCAAAGGCAAACAGTCCAATAAAAAAAATGGCAAGAGATTTGACAGATATTTCAAATAGAAAAGATATACCATTGAACACATGAAAAGATGCTAAACAGCATCAGTCATCAAGAAAAAGCAAATTAGGCAAGATGGTGGAGGAGTAGGGGACCCAGATTTCGTCTGGTCCCAGGAATTCAGCTGGATAGGGATCAAACCATTTTGAACACCTATGAACTCAACAGAAGATCGAAGAAAAGCATAGCAACAACTCTCTGAACAGAAAAGCAACCACTTTCTGGAAGGTAGGACGTGCAGAAGACTGAATCCGAGGCGATATTCGGGAGGGTAGACTGCAGGGGAGGGGGCCTCCGTGGGCTGCTTCTGGCAACTGATAGAGCCATGGAGCACAAAATCAGAACTTTTAGAAGTTGGCTCTGCTGAGGGACGTCACTCCGGTGGCTAAGCGGGGGGTGAAACCCTCGCAGGACAGTGTGGTCTCAGGACCCTCGGGGTCACAGGGGGTGCCTGAGTGTGGCAGAGCTCCCAGGTATCGGAGTGGGGAAGCCAGCTGCAGAGATGGAGCTGAGGCACAGGCTCTCAGCTCGGGGTTGCCATAAACCGTGATCCACGGCTCAGTCAAGCCACTGCTCCTCCAGCAGGGACCCAACAAGCGGCAGATCTGGGGAGACTCCCCTTCCTCCCCCAGGAGGAGTGGCGCAGGAGTACACTGCAGGGATCTGCTGGGGTTGGAGACTCCACATGGGGTCGGGTGCCAGAGATAGAAACACGCGGTCACAGGTCGGGTGAGCATGGAGTGCGGCCGGAGACCGGGGAGAGGGGAGTGGCTACTGCTTTTCTCTGGGGGCTTACTGAGGAGTGGGGCCCCAAGTTCTCAGCTCCTCCAGGGCGGAGATTGGGAGGCTGCCATTTTCACTCTTGGCCTCCAAAGCTGTACGGAAAGCTTGCAGGGAACAAAAGCTCCCAAGAGCAAACCCGAGCAGATTCCTTAGCCCGACCAGCAAGGGTGGGGCAATTCCGCCTCCGGCAAAGACATTTGGGAACCATGGCAACAGGCCCCTCCCACAGAAGATCAGCAAGAACAGCCAGCCAAGACCAAGTTCAGCGATCCATGAGAATGGCAGAACTCCAGCACTAGGGGAATACTGCACATAGAATTCATCAAAGTTAATTTTTTTAACTGTCTTTTTTTTTTTTTTTGATTTTTTCTTTTTCCCTTTGTCAACCAACATCTTATCAATCCCTTTTTTAAAAAATATTTTTTATTTTTCATTTTTAGAGTCATATTCTATCCTTCAAAGTAGTTACCCTTATTTTTGGTATATATATATAGATATATATACACACACATATATATAGATATAGATATAGATATAGATATATAGATATAGATATATAGATATATAGATATATATATGTTGTTCTCTCTTTAAAATTTTGAGTTACAGTTTCTTCTAACAGATCAAAATATACCCTAAATCTCTAGTGTATGGCTTTGTTCTAGTCTCCTGCCTGATCACATTCTCTCCCCCTTTGTTTTTTTTAAATCCTCTTCTTTCTTTTTTCAATCAACTTCTTATCAATTCCTTTTATACAATCTTTTATAATTTTCATCTTTACAGTCATATTCCATCCCTTCATTGTATTCACCTTTATTTTTGTACATATATAAGTTTTTCTTTCTTTAAAATATTGGGAGGCACTTTTTTCTAACAGATCAAAATATGACCAAAATCTAGTGTGTGGCACTGATCTATGCACCAGCCTGATCATATTTGATCATATTCTTTTGTTTTGTTTTGTTTTTGCTTGCTTTTATCATTTTCTCTCTTTTTTTTTTTCTTTTTTCTTTCCCTTTCTTTTCCCCTGGTTTCAGGTCTTTTCTGATTTGTTTAGTGTATATTTTCTGGGGACATTACCCTGTTAGCATTTTGTTCTCTCATTCATCTATTGTTCTTTGGACAAAATGACAAGATGGAAAAAATAACCTCAACAAAAAGAACAAGAGGCAGTAACGACTGCCAGGGACCTAATCAATATGGATATTAGTAAGATGTCAGAAATAGGGTTCAGAATGATGATTTTAAAGATACTAGCCGGGCTTGAAAAAAGCATGGAAGTTATTAGAGAAACCCTTTCTGGAGAAAAAAAAGAACTAAAATCTAACCAAGTTGAAATCAAAAAGGCTATTAATGAGGTGCAATAAAAAATGGAGACTCTAGAGCTAGGCTAAATGAAGCAGAAGAGAGAATCAGTGATATACAAGACCAAATGATGGAAAATAAAGAAGCTGAGAAAAAGAGAGATAAACAACTACTGGATCACGAGGGCAGAATTCGAGAGATAAGCGATACCATAAGATGAAACAACATTAGAATAATTGGGATCCCAGAAGAAGAAGAAAGAGAGAGAGGGACATAAGGTATATTGGAGCAAATTATAGCAGAACTTCCCTAATTTGGGGATGGAAACAGGCATCAGAATCCAGGAGGCACAGAGAACCCCCCTCAAAATCAATAAAAATAGGTCAACACCCTGACATCTAATAGTAAAACTTGTGAGTCTCAGAGACAAAGAGAAAATCCTGAAAGCAGCCCGGGACAAGATCTGTAACCTACAATGGTAGAAACATTAGATTGGCAACAGACCTGTCCACAGAGATCTGGCTGGCCAGAAAGGACTGGCATGATATATTCAGAGCACTAAACAAGAAAAATATGCAGCCAAGAATACTATATCCAGCTCGGCTGTCATTGAAAATAGAAGGAGAGATAAAAAGCTTCCAGGACAAAAAAAACTAAAGGAATTTGCAAACACAAAACCAGCCCTACAAGATATATTGAAAGGGGTCCTCTAAGCAAAGAGAGAGCCTAAAAGCAACATAGACCAGAAAGGAACACAGACAATATACAGTAACAGTCACCTTACAGGCAATACAGAGGCACTAAATTCCTATCTTTCAATAGTTACCCTGAATATAAATGGGCTAAATGCCCCAATCAAAAGACACAGGCTATCAGTTTGGATAAAAAACAAGACCCATCAATATGCTATCTGCAAGAGACTCATTTTAGATCCAAAGACACCCCTAGATTGAAAATGAAGGGGTGGAAAACTATTTACCATGCTAATGGACACCAAAAGAAAGCTGGGGTGGCAATCCTTATATCAGACAAATTAGATTTTAAACCAAAGACTGTAATAAGAGATGAGGAAGGACATTATATCCTACTTAAAGGGTCTATCCAACAAGAAGATCTAACAATTGTAAATATCTATGCCCCTAACATGGGAGCAGCCAATTATATAAGGCAGTTAATAACAAAAGCAAAGAAACACACCAAAAACAATACAATAATAGTGGGGGACTTTAACACCCCCCTCACTAAAATGGACAGATCGTCTAAGCAAAAGATCAACAAGGAAATAAAGACTTTAAATGACACACTGGACCAAATGGACTTCACAGACATATTCAGAACATTCACTCCCAAAGCAACAGAATACACATTCTTCTCTAGTGCCCATGGAACATTCTCCAGAATAGATCACATCCTAGGTCATAAATCAGGTCTCAACCAGTACCAAAAGATTGGGATCATTCCCTGCCTATTTTCAGACCACAATGCTTTGAAACTAGAACTCAATCACAAGAGGACAGTCAGAAAGAACTCAAATACATGGAGGCTAAAGAGCATCCTACTAAAGAATGAATGGGTCAACCAGGAAATTAAAGAAGAATTAAAAAAATTCATGGAAACAAATGGAAATGAAAACACAACTGTTCAAAATCTTTGGGATGCAGCAAAGGCAGTCCTAAGAGGAAAGTATATAGCAATACAAGCCTTTCTCAAGAAACAAGAAAGGTCTCAAATACACAACCTAACCCTACACCTAAAAGAGCTGGAGGAAGAACAGCAAATAAAGCCTAAACCCAACAGGAGAAGAGAAATAATGAAGATCAGAGCAGAAATCAATGAAATAGAAACCAAAAGAACAGTAGAACAGATCAATGAAACTAGGAGCTGGTTCTTTGAAAAATTAACAAGATTGATAAACCCCTGGCCAGACTTATCCAAAAGAAAAGAGAAATGACCCAAATCAACAAAATCATGAATGAAAGAGGAGAGATCACAACCAACACCAAAGAAATACAAACAATTATAAGAACATATTATGAGCAACTCTATGTCAGCAAATTCGATAATCTGGAAGAAATGGATGCATTCCTAGAGATGTATCAACTACCAAAACTGAACCAGGAAGAAATAGAAAACCTGAACAGACCTATAACCACTAAGGAAATTGAAGCAGTCATCAAAAATCTCCCAACAAACAAAAGCCCAGGGCCAGATGGCTTCCCAGGGGAATTCTACCAAACATTTCAAGAAGAATTAATACCTATTCTTCTGAGACTGTTCCAAAAAATAGAAACCGAAGGAAAACTTCCAATCTCGTTTTATGAGGCCACCATTACCTTGATCCCCAAACCAGACAAAGACCCCATCAAAAAGGAGAATTACAGACCAATATCCTTGATGAACATGGATGCAAAAATTCTCACCAAAATACTAGCCAATAGGATCCAACAGTACATTAAAAGGATTATTCACCACAACCAAGTGGGATTTATCCCTGGACTGCAAGGTTGGTTCAACATCTGCAAATCAATCAATGTGATACAATACATTAACAAAAGAAAGAACAAGAACCATATGATCCTCTCAATAGATGCAGAAAAAGCATTTGACAAAGTACAGCATCCTTTCTTGATCAAAACTCTTCAGACTATAGGGATAGAGGGTACATACCTCAATATCATAAAAGCCATCTATGAAAAACCCACAGCGAATATCATTCTCAATGGGGAAAAACTGAGAGCCTTCCCCTAAGGTCAGGAACGCGGCAGGGATATCCACTATCACCACTGCTATTCAACACAGTATTAGAAGTCCTAGCCACAGCAGTCAGACAACAAAAAGAAATCAAAGGCATCCAAATGGGCGAAGAAGAAGTCAAACTCTCACTCTTTGCAGATGATATGATACTTTATGAGGAAAACCCCAAAGACTCCACCCCAAACTGCTAGAACTCATACAGGAATTCAGTCAAGTGGCAGGATATAAAATCAATGCAAGAAATCAGTGGCATTCCTATACATGAACAACAAGACAGAAGAAAGAGACATTAAGGAGTCAATCCCATTTACAATTGCACCCCAAACCATAAGATACCTAGGAATAAATCTAACCAAAGAGGCAAAGAATCTGTACTCAGAAAATTATAAAATACTCATGAAAGAAATTGAGGAAGACACAAAGAAATGGAAAAATGTTCCATGCTCATGGATTGGAAGAACAAATATTGTGATGATATCAATGCTACCTAGAGCAAACTACGCATTCAATGCCATCCCCATCAAAAGACCATCCACTTTTTTCAAAGAAATGGAACAAATAATCCTAAAATTTGTATGGAACCAGAAAAGACCCCGAATAGCCAGAGGAATGTTGAAAAAGAAAAGCAAAGCCGGTGGCATCACAATTCCCGACTTCAAGCTCTATTACAAAGCTGTCCTCATCAAGACAGTATGGTACTGGCACAAAAATGGACACATAGATCAATGGAACAGAATAGAGAGCCCAGAAATGGACCCTCAACTCTATGGTCAACTAATCTTGGACAAAGCAGGAAAGAATGTCCAATGGAAAAATGACAATCTCTTCAACAAATGGTGTTGGGAAAATTGGACAGCCCCATGCAGAAGAATGAAACTGGACCATTTCCTTACACCACACACAAAAATAGACTCCAAATGGTTGAAAGACCTCAATGTGAGACAGGAGTCCATCAAAATCCTAAAGGAGAACAGAGGCAGCAACCTCTTCGACCTCAGCCACAGCAACTTCTTCCTAGAAACATCGCCAAGGGCAAGGGAAGCAAGGGCAAAAATGAACTATTGGGACTTCAGCAAGATAAAAAGCTTTTGCATAGCAAAAGAAACAGTCCGCAAAACCAAAAGACAACCAACAGAATGGGAGAAGATATTTGCAAATGACATATCAGATAAAGGGCTAGTATCCAAAATCTATAAAGAACGTCTTAAATTCAACACCCAAAGAACAAATGGTCCAATCAAGAAATGGAGAGAAGACGTGAACAGACATTTTGCCAAAGAAGACATCCAAATGGCCAACAGACACATGAAAAAGTGCTCAACATCGCTCGTCATCAGGGAAATCCAAATCAAAACCTCAATGAGATACCACCTCACACCAGTTAGAATGGCTAAAATTAACATCAGGAAACAACAGATACTGGCAGGGTTGCAGAGAAAGGGGAACCCTCCTACACTGTTGGTGGGAATGCAAGCTGGTGCAGCCACTCTGGAAATCAGTATGGAGGTTCCTCAGAAAGTTGAAAATAGAGCTACCATACGATCCAACAATTGCTCTACTGGGTATTTACCCCAAAGATACAAATGTAGGGATCCGAAGGGGTATGTGCACCCTGATGTTTATAGCAGCAATGTCAACAATAGCCAAACTGTGGAAAGAACCAAGATGTCCATCGACAGATGAATGGATAAAGAAGAAGTGGTATATATATACAATGGAATATTATGTATCCATCAAAAGGAATGAAATTTTGCCATTTGCAATGACATGGATGGAACTGGAGGGTTTTACGCTGAGTGAAATAAGTCAGTCAGAGAAAGACATGTATCATATGACCTGATATGAGGAATTCTTAATCTCAGGAAACAAACTGAGGGTTGCTGGATTGGTGGGGGGTGGGAGGGATGGGGTGGCTGGGTGATAGACATTGGGGAGGGCATGTGCTATGGTGAGCGCTGTGAATTGTGCAAGACTGTTGAATCACAGGTCTATACCTCTGAAACAATAATACATTATATGTTAAAAAAGAAGAAGAAGAAGAAGAAGAAGAAGAAGAAGAAGAAGAAGAAGAA
>NW_023270415.1:9731203-9742071 GCF_011800145.1 Mirounga leonina
GAAGAAGAAGAAGAAGAAGAAGAAGAAGAAGAAGAAGAAGAAGAAGATACCAGGAGGGGAAGAATGAGGGGGGGAAATCAGAGGGGGAGATGAACCATGAGAGACTATGGACTCTGAGAAACAAACTGAGGGTTCTCAAGGGGAGGGGAGTGGGGAATGGGTTAGCCTGGTGATGGGTATTAAAGAGGGCACGTTCTGCATGGAGCATTGGGTGTTATACGCAAACAATGTATCATGGAACACTACATCAAAAACTAATGATGTAATGTATGGTGATTAACCTAACATAATTAAAAAAAAGCAAATTAAAATCAAATGAGACATCACCACACCTTCATTAGAATAGCTAAAAGGAAGAATTATAGGTGACAATGTCCAGGAACTAGAACTCTCATACAATCCTGGTAGGAATGTCAGATGGTACACTTTGGAAAACAGTTTGGCAGTTTATTAAATAGTGGAACATATTCTTATCATATGATCCAGGCACTCCCCCCTCTAGCTGTTTATCCAAGAGAAATGAAAACATATGCCCACACAAAAACTTGTACGTGAATTTTCATAGCAGGCTTATTTGTAATAGCCCCAGACTCGAACCAACCCAGATCACCATTACAGATGAATAGATAACCAGATTGTAGCATACCCATATGATGAACTATTATTCAGTAATACAAAGGAATGAACTATGAATACATTCAACAACTCGGATAAATCTCAAAATCATTATGCTGAGGGGAAAAGGCCAAAGAGTGCCATGGGAAATGTAGGGAGGGGTATTATAGAGAGAGATTACAAAAGGCATAAGCAAACAATCTAGGGTGATGGATATTATCTTGACTGTGGCAATAATTTCACACTGTGTGTGTGTGTGTGTGTATTTACATATACACGTGTCATATTGTATATACTTTAAATATGTGCAATTTATTGTATGTCAATTACATCTCATTAAAGTTGTTTTATAAAAATGTTTTATTTAACCTAATTGTTGAATATAACTTTATTTTCCTAGCATTCTAGACAGTATCAAATGAATTCAATAATGCCTACTGAAAGCCTACAGTGTCACAGACAATAAAGTGCAGCAGATATGACATTCTTCTGGGTTTTATTTCTGTGTGTTTCAAACTGAATTTGAATCTTAGAGCAGATAATAGCAGCTAGTGTGTGTTAAAAAGTCATTATGTACAGAAACTTTTTCTAAACCAACATTTTAAATCCTCACAACAATCCTATGAAGATGATATGTTCATCATCCCCATGTAATAGGTGAATAAACTTTCCCAGCATCACAGATTGTAATACAAAGTCTACAAAGATTCTGGCTCCAGAATCTCCAATATCACTCACTGCTTCCTCTTCCTACATGCCTCAAATTTATCTCTCCAGAAAGCTGGGGTTCATGTTTCTTTGTCTTTTAAAATAGGCTCTCTCTATAGGAAGAAAGCCTTTGCTTTTCCACTACTGAACCCGAGAAATGTGAAACCATCTTTTGGTTATAAAAGCTAGGAGACAGTTCTCAAATATTGAATATAGAAGTGTTTCTATGCCCAGAGTTGGGATGCACTCCCAATCTGGTATACAGTAGGACTTTCTGGGCCCTGAAGGGAGGGGGAGGGACTCATCATCATAGGTTCTAGAAAGTGTATCTTAGCATCTACTTTGTCAAGATTTGTCAGGCAGTGAGGAATTCAGTATGAATGGAATTTCAAGAAAATTTAAGGCTACTCCTCTCAGAGTTCAGAATTTGTTGTTTCCCCATGTTTTCATAGCTAAAGACTAAGTGTGGACAGAACCAGAGTTCCTGGGTGGCTTAGTTGGTTAAGTGTCTGCCTTCGGCTCAGGTGATGATCTCAGGGTCTTGGGATCAAGCCCCATATCAGGCTCTCTGCTAAGCAGGGAGTCTGCTTCTACCTATCACTCTTCCTCTTTCTTTCTCTCAAATATATAAATAAAATCTTTTTTAAAAAAATAAATAAATGCAGACAGAACCAGAACCCTGGTTTCTGATAGAAAAAAGTTTAGAGACACCTGTGTGGCTCAGTTGTTAAGCATCTGCCTTCGGCTCAGGTCATGATCCCAGGGTCATGATCCGGAGTCGGTCTCCCCACTCAGCGAGATGCCTGCTTCTCCCTCTCCCATTCTGCTTGTGTTCCCTCTCTTGCTGTCTCTCTGTCAAGTAAATAAATAAAATCTTTAAAAAAAAAGAAAAAGAAAAAAGTTTTAAAAGAAAAAAATCTGAGTCATATTTAAAACAAAACATAAGTGAACTATCTCTTAGGATCCTTCCAGTAGCAGGCAAAGAGACACTCCTGAGATGTGCGTCAGGCTAAGTTGGCTATGATCACACGTACTGTCTCCCATTTGCTGCAAGAGCAGTTTTATGGTTCTGTTGTTCTACCCCTGCTGTTTTTCACATTAACTAGAAATCTGGCCTTTAGACATTGAGCAAGATGAGGCTGCCTAATTTCTCCTATGTTAGTAATAATTCATGCTTTGGTGAGTTAAGGTTAGCAAAAGAAAAGCTCTGTGCAAATTGTACATGTGAAAACCTAGATACGTTGTTTTTAATTTTAAGGGTTGTTTGGAAACATTTCCTAACTAATGTTCTAATGACAATGTTTTTAAAGAATGAAATCCATCTTTGCTGGAAGGGACATTAAATATTTAATTTTTCTTACTATTTGCTTAAGTTACTTATTAGTATTGCATTTTATGACTTTAAATCACACTTCCTGGTTGTTTATTTTAAGTATAATTATTTTGCTTATGAACTTAGCTTCCTGGAGTCATTTAAAATAAACACAAATAAAAGATAGTGTATAAGAGGCATGCTGAGGAAATAATTACTGTACAAAATATAGAGTACTTAATAACTGTGAAAACTAAGCTATTATAAATTATAAATGATTATTGGACAAAGTAAAAAGAAATAATTAAAATACATCTTAAAAATCCACCTTGGGATTCTGAGAGATGCAGAAGCTATAATTAACCAATATGAATGCCAACATGCAAAATATATGGAAATTGCAAAACCAAGGTGTCACTTGAATATGCTTTTGGGTATTTTTTTGCCTTTATTTCTTTAATAGTTAGAGTAATAATCATGTGAAAAGAACTGATTTTTTCTGTAAATGTAAGTGAAAATGGAAGTCATCACTTTGTCTTGTATTTCAAGAAGTCAATTCACTGTCAACAAGTCCGGACTTCGTACATAGTATCTTGTACCCTTTCAGTCTCCCTGATTAACTCCAGTTAGATAGTTACATGATGTTTATGCCAGGTGCCTAATAAAATCCCTGGGGCATTCTAGACACCTAAATTTTTTTTTTTAAGATTTTATTTATTTATTTATTTGACAGAGAGAGAGCACAAGCTGGGGGAGTGGCACGCAGAGGCAGAGGGAGAAGCAGGCTCCCCACTGAGCAGGGAGCCTGATGCGGGGCTGGATCACAGGACCCCGGGATCATGACCTGAGCTGAAGGCAGTTATTTAACCAACTGAGGCACCCAGGCATCCCTAGACACCCAAATATTTTTAAAGTAACTGAATACATGGTTATGAGTGAACATTCTTCTTTCATAAAGACATAAAGTATTGAAGACATAAGTGGATTTTTATGTCTTCTTTATACATTGTATAGTTCAAGCTTTATAGTTTTGTGAAAGAATAAATTAGTTAACTAACTTAAATTTATTGCATTTCAGAAGTTTGCAAAACCTATTTGCCTTGCCAGGGAAGGACTATTGCAATTTACAATTCTGTTTTCTAGTCTTAGTGACAATTATTCTTGTTTGCATATTGAGATGGGGAGAGACAATGACAAAGCTCTTGGATTTGCAATAGAACAGGGTTTTTGAACACAAAAAAAATCACACACACATAAATGTATGTACATATGTGTATACACACACACACACACTCACTCACTCATTCGCTATCAGAAGATCCTGAGCTCTACTGGCCATATTTGTTGATGCTAGACATAAAGGTTTAGACCAAGAACAGATCTCAGGGTGCCTGGGTGGCTCAGTCATTGAGCGTCTGCCTTCGGCTCAGGTCATGATCCCAGGGTCCTGCTCCGCGGGAGGCCTGCTTCTCCCTCTCCCACTCCCCTGCTTGTGTTCCCTCTCTTGCTGTCTCTCTCTGTCAAATAAATAAATAAAATCTTAAAAAAAAAAGAACAGATCTCAAAGAGATAAAAATCTGTCAATTGCTTTTCTTCTTACATGTTAGACTCTCCTAGCTTGTGATATAAATGATAACAGTTTATTCTAGGAGTGGAAAGATGGCTTAATGTTAGAAAAATTCTGTCCTTTGGCACATTTGTAGATTAAAGGTCGAAAATATTTTAATGCTTTCAAAGAAAGCATTTGATAAAATTCAAAATGTATTTATGATTTTAAAATCTTTTAGCAAAATGGAAATGGAAGGAAATTTCCTTAACCCAATAAAAGTTACCTACCACAGTAAATATCATTCTCAGTGGTGACAAATTAGGACAATTCCCTTTAAAATTAGGAGCAGGACAATTATGAACTGTCATCTCTTATATGGAGCGTTGCACTTGAGGTGTTAACCTGTGTGTGTGTGTGTGTGTGTGTGTGTTTTAAGATTTTATTTATTTATTTGAGAGAGAGACAGAGACAGAGCATGAGCAGAGGGGAGGAGGCAGAGGGAGAGGGAGAGGCAGACTCCCGGCTGAGCAGGGAGACTGACATGGGGCTCCATTCCAGGATCCTGAGATCATGACCTGAGCAAACGGCTGACACTTAACATACTGAGCCACCCAGACCCCTAGCCTGTGTGGTTTTGACACAGTTATAAATAAACAGTGGAAAAGAAAAGGGAACCAAATCAAGGACCTGTACTGAATGGAAAATGCTCTTTTGAGAGAACAGGTATTGTGGATGATCTGGTAAATGGATCAGGAACAATTGGTTATTCCATATAGGAAGTATTAGAGAGGGTCTCTACCTTATGGTGTTTACCAAAATTAAATCCAGATGGCTTAAGGACTTAAATATAAAAAATAAAACTTGGGGAGCCTGGATGGTTCTGCCCGTTAAGCATCCAACTCTTGATTTGGGCTCAGGTCATGATCTCAGGGTTGTGAGATCCAGATCTGAGTGGGGCTCTGTGCTGGGCATGAAGACTGCTTAAGATTCTTTCTCTGTGCCCCACCTCCCTCTCTAAAAAAGAGAAGAAAGAAACTTTAAAACTACTGACTTCAGGAAAAGGGAGGCTTTCCTAAACAAGAAATACAAAGATCGATAACTTCCAGGAAGAAATTACAAATAAATAAGTTAAAGACAACCCAAAGTAGAAGGGCAATATAATTGAACAAGAATTTCACAGATGTCAATGCTACCTAGAGCAAACTACACATTCAATGCCATCCCCATCAAAAGACCATCCACTTTTTTCAAAGAAATGGAACAAATAATCCTAAAATTTGTATGGAACCAGAAAAGACCCCGAATAGCCAGAGGAATGTTGAAAAAGAAAAGCAAAGCTGGTGGCATCACAATTCCCGACTTCAAGCTCTATTACAAAGCTGTCCTCATCAAGACAGTATGGTACTGGCACAAAAATGGACACATAGATCAATGGAACAGAATAGAGAGCCCAGAAATGGACCCTCAACTCTATGGTCAACTAATCTTGGACAAAGCAGGAAAGAATGTCCAATGGAAAAATGACAATCTCTTCAACAAATGGTGTTGGGAAAATTGGACAGCCCCATGCAGAAGAATGAAACTGGACCATTTCCTTACACCACACACAAAAATAGACTCCAAATGGTTGAAAGACCTCAATGTGAGACAGGAGTCCATCAAAATCCTAAAGGAGAACAGAGGCAGCAACCTCTTCGACCTCAGCCACAGCAACTTCTTCCTAGAAACATCGCCAAAGGCAAGGGAAGCAAGGGCAAAAATGAACTATTGGGACTTCAGCAAGATAAAAAACTTTTGCATAGCAAAAGAAACAGTCCGCAAAACCAAAAGACAACCGACAGAATGGGAGAAGATATTTGCAAATGACATATCAGATAAAGGGCTAGTATCCAAAATCTATAAAGAACATCTTAAACTCAACACCCAAAGAACAAATGGTCCAATCAAGAAATGGAGAGAAGACATGAACAGACATTTTGCCAAAGAAGACATCCAAATGGCCAACAGACACATGAAAAAGTGCTCAACATCGCTCGTCATCAGGGAAATCCAAATCAAAACCTCAATGAGATACCACCTCACACCAGTTAGAATGGCTAAAATTAACGTCAGGAAACAACAGATACTGGCAGGGTTGCAGAGAAAGGGGAACCCTCCTACACTGTTGGTGGGAATGCAAGCTGGTGCAGCCACTCTGGAAATCAGTATGGAGGGAGGTTCCTCAAAAAGTTGAAAATAGAGCTACCATATGATCCAACAATTGCTCTACTGGGTATTTACCCCAAAGACACAAATGTAGGGATCCGAAGGGGTACATGCACCCTGATGTTTATAGCAGCAATGTCCACAATAGCCAAACTGTGGAAAGAGCCAAGATGTCCATCGACAGATGAATGAATAAAGAAGAAGTGGTATATATATACAATGGAATATTATGCATCAAAAGGAATGAAATTTTGCCATTTGCAATGACATGGATGGAACTGGAGGGTTTTATGCTGAGCGAAATAAGTCAATCAGAGAAAGACTTGTATCATATGACCTCACTGATATGAGGAATCTTTTTTTTTTTTTAAGATTTTATTTATTTTTTTGACAGAGAGAGAGACATAGCGAGAGCAGGAACACAAGCAGGGGGAGTGGGAGAGGGAGAAGCAGGCTTCCCACAGAGCCAGGAGCCCGATGTGGGACTCCATCCCAGGACCCTGGGATCATGACCTGAGCCGAAGGCAGATGCTTAACGACTGAGCCACCCAGGCGCCTGATATGAGGAATTCTTAATCTCAGGAAACAAACTGAGGGTTGCTGGAGTGGTGGGGGGTGGGAGGGATGGGATGTCTGGGTGATAGACAATGGGGAGTGTATGTGCTATGGTGAGTGCTGTAAATTGTGTAAGACTGTTGAATCACAGACCTGTACCTCTGAAACAAATAATACATTATATGTTAAAAAAAAAAAAAAGAAGAAGATAGCAGGAGGGGAAGGATGAAGGGGGGGAATCAGAGGGGGAGACAAACCACAAGAGACTATGGACTCTGAGAAACAAACTGAGGGTTGTGGAGGGGAGGAGTTGGGGGGATGCGTTAGCCTGGTGATGGGTATCAAAGAGGACACGTTCTGCATGGAGCATTGGGTGTTATACGCAAACAATGAATCATGGAACACTACATCAAAAACTAATGATGTAATGTATGGTGATTAACATAACATAATAATAATAAAAAAAAAGAATTTCACAGAAGTGGAAACCCAAATGGCAAGTAAACAAAGAAGAAGATACTCATCCTCATCATTATCAGAGAAATGCAAAATGAGATCACAGGCATTTCACATTCAATAGATTGACAAAAATAAAAACATCTTGTATCACCAAATGTTGGTTAGGAAGTAGAGAAACAGGAACACTGTAAAGGAGGATATATATTGATATAACTTCTTTGAAAAACAGTTTGCACTATCATACAAAGTTCACATATGCTATGCTATTATTTCTACTCTAGAGATGCTCAGAGCAGTACTGCCTGTTATCGGGGGAAAGTGAACAGAGAGGAACAACCCAATCACCATAGGAACAGAGCAAGTTTAGACAATAGAATATTATACATCTGCGAAATTAATGAGTAACAATTATGCAGTATATCCTAGATGAACTTAGAAACATTATTCAGAGAAAGGTAACTCACAAATGTCTACACATAAAATGATACTATTTTATGGAGCTCAAACAGCAGAATGAATGAATATATTTTTCAGAATATATTATATTCTGTGTGAATATGTATATAGAAACATAAGTATGTGACAAAATTATTTTTAATAAGGCAAAGAGACAGTAATAATAAAAAAAATAGCGTGGTGGTTATTTGTGGAGACAGTAGACAGGAAAGGAGACAGCTAGAGACAGTGACACATGGAATCACTAAGGGGACTAAACTAGCTGTTCTCCAGGCCCCTCTGTGGACCAATGACAATGTCTGGCACACAGAATAGGAGAATATTTGCAAATCACACATTTGATAAGGAATTAATATGAAGAATATATAAAGAACTCCTACAACTCAACAACAAAAAACAAACAACCCAAATAAAAAATAGGCAAAGGATGTGAATAGACATTTCTCTAAAGAAGAGATACAGATGGCCAATAGGCCCATGAAAAGATGTTCAACATCATTCACCATTAGGGAAATGAAAATCAAAACCACAACGAGATACCACTTCACACCTATTAGGATGACTACTATCAAAAAAAACACAAAAAACAAAAACAAAAACAAAAACAGAAAATAACTAGCATTGTTGAGGATGGGAACCCTTGTGCTTTGCTGATGAGAATGTAAAATGGTGCAGCTGCTATGGAAACAGTATAGTGGTTCCTCAAAAACTTCAACACAGAATGACCGGATCATCTAGAAGTTCCACTTCTAGGTATATGCCGAAAAGAATTGAAAGTAAAGACTCAAACAGATATTTGTGCATCAGTGTTCATAGCAGCATTATTTAAAACAGCCAAAACATCGTTATTCAAAATAACCCAAATGCCCATTAACAGATGGGTAGATAAACAACATGTGGTACATACATACAATAGAATATTATTCAACTTGAAAAGGAAGGAAAGCTGACACATGATACAACATGAATGAACCTTGAAGACATTATGCCAAGTGAAATAAGCCAGACACAAAAAAGAACAAATATTGTATGATGCCACTGAAATGGGGCACCAAGAGTAACCAAATTTATTCAGACGGAAAATGGACTGGTGCTTGACAGGGGCTGGGGAGGGAAGAAAGGCATGGAGGCAGGGTTATGGTTTAATGGGTGTAGAGTTTCAGTTAGGGAGGTTAGAAAAGTTCTGAAGTTCGTTGGTGGTGATGGTTGCACAATGTGAATGTACTTAATTCCCATAAACTGTATACCTAAGAATTGTTAAAATGGTGAATTTTATATTGTCTTATTTTGCTAGAATAAAAAAAATTGTCATAGATACAAGTTCCCAGGCAATTTAAATTCATAGCAGGTTTGAGAATCACTGGGTTGGAGTAAACGGCCTTTAGAATAAATTTGTCATGTGAGGCTCCTAAGAAATAGAATTTTATCAGAAAATTTCTCTTCAAAAGTCTTTTGTTGGCTGTATTGTGTGTGAGTCTCTATTGTGCTGGTGGGGGGTAAATCACACACACGCACACACACACAGGCATTCTTGGATGGGTTCACAGACCCTTAGAAATACATACACATGCGGGCGCCTGGGTGGCTCAGTTGGTTAAGCTACTGCCTTCAGCTCAAGTCATGATCCTGGAGTCCCGGGATCGAGTCCGGGATCGAGTCCCGCATCGAGTCCCGCATCGAGTCCCACATCGGGCTCCTTGCTCGGCGGGGAGTCTGCTTCTCCCTCTGACCCTCCTCCCTCTCATGCTCTCTGTCTCTCATTCTCTCTGTCTCAAATAAATAAATAAAATCTTAAAAAAAAAAATACATACACAGGCAAACAAAGTATTATAAGCAGTACAAAAAGGTCCTCAGGACCACACATACAGACTCACACAAGCACACTTTGTAAATCTGTATTTCTATACTAACTGCAGGGCACAAATAAGCAAGCCTCAGTCGTCATTGTGGGAAAAATCACACAGTACGACCTCTGCTGCGTCGCCACCCTGCTTCCCCTTCACCTCTCCCACTCCGTGAAGGTCCGCCCTCAAAGGCATTGAAGTGAGTTGGTGGCAATAGTCAATCTGCACATGACAGGGCCATATGGCTGTGTTTATATCGAGATGTAGTTCTCAAATGAGGCAGCATACTGGAATCATCTGGCAGGCTTTTAAGACTCCCGAAGCCCAGGTTTATCTTATGCCAATTAAATCAGGATTCCATGGGGTGTTCACCCAGGCATCTAGTGATTCCACAGGAAGTCAGGCTTGAGAACCGGTGAAGGACCTGATTGTTTCAAATTAGCTAAATGCCTTCTGCAAGTGGCACTTAGCTAAAGAAATTCCCAAATATGGGCTTCGGTGTCTTATTCTTAATTACCTTGAAAATGACATTAGACATTTAAGTACGACTCTGTTTTTATAACTCTCTCTTCTTAAACCCTAATATTTATGATTCTTTATAACACTGAAGCTGTGGGTCATGTCTTTGTATGAATTTTCTACTTCTATGGGAGAAGCTAACTCAGCATAGTCTCATGAACCAGGCAAAAGCCGTGTGATTTTGTAGAACATGAACCAGATTGGGAGAAAATAGATATGGGTTCTTGTTCTGAGTCTGCCGTGAGGCTCCCTGGTAAACCTGAGCAAGTCACCTATGCACCCTTGTCCTTAGTTTTCTCAATCGTCCAAGAAGAGGGTTGTGCTACAGTAGTGTTTCCAAATGCAGTTGCCTGAGTATCTACCACTCTTACGATGTTTGCCAGAGCTACATTCCACCTGTTGTGTTATTTACTTAAAAACTTTCTTTATAGGGGCACCTGGGTGACTCAGTTGGTTAAGCAGCCAACTCTTGATTTTGGCTCAGGTCATGATCTCAGAGTGGTGAAACTGAGCCCTGCATCAGGCTCCACCCTAAGTGGGGAGTCAGAGCCTGCTTGAGATTCTTTCCCTCTTCTTCTGCCTCTCCCCCTCTCTCTCGCAAATAAATAAATAAATAAATAAATAAATAAATAAATAAATAAATAAA
>NW_023270415.1:9742081-9756716 GCF_011800145.1 Mirounga leonina
AAATAAATAAATAAATAAATAAATAAATAAATAAATAAATAAATAAATCTTTATAAAAAAACTTTCTTTATATTGGTTCACACTGCTAAAGTCTATTTTGAGTGAAATTTTGTTTCTACAAACATATGACCATTATAACATCTCATAAATAGATTGTTACTGCAAAATAAATATTTTCAAAAAAGCAGTGCCAATAAACTACTTGAGGTTCTCTTCTTCTGACAAAGGCTCTGGCATAGACCTGATTTCTCTTTATGAAAAACAGAAATGACAAATGTTGAAGAGGTGTTAAGGACAGACTAGTACAAGTGACGTTCTTTTTCTCTTATGAGAAAGATTAAAAGAGAATTGCAAAGGGAATCATTTTTTTTCACTATGTGATTCAAAAAAGCTTAAAATAGTAGTTCACATGTCATGCTTTGGGAAAGACTGCTCTGGGTGGTTATGAAATGTCTGCTCGACTCTAATATTTTATTATCCCTCTGTGGTTCAGGCCCTGGCAAAGGAAAGAGAAGAGAATGAAACATTCTCTGGGGACAGGAAGCATCTCTCCCCACCCCCACCCCATCATTGTCACCTGCTATTTCAATTCAAGCAGAAGCATCAAATTCCGTCATCTGAAGAGAGAAGGATTTGATAGCCATGCAGAAGGTATGTTAAGTCTCTTAGTGCAGACAGAGAGATTGTGAAAAGGAGAATGCCATGCTGAGAAGTGGCAAATGGCATATAGAATTAGACCATCTACGTGATGGTCTAGGGCCAATGCATTGCCCATTAGGCTGGCTGAGTTAACACATATTTTGTGGCTGCTGGAAGTCTCTTTTGTCTATGAATCGTTTTCTTTATTTCACACTCTACTGATCTCTCAAAGATAAGATATCAGGATCATTTCCCCAACTAAATGGGGAGAAGTTGCCATCTTACAATATTCTCCATAGATTATAAATGTAGTTCAGTGGCTACTAAACCTGCCTCACCCATTCAGCCCTGTGTCACAGGGCTGGGAGAAGTTAAACTCTTTCAGGCTGGTGCTGTCTCAGGTAACCCCCTTTTACTATGCTATACGACCTTCTGGAAAGTACAGTCTATCTGCATGGAACAACAAGCTGCATTTCTGTATCAGGCACCATCTCAAGAAAATCTCATTTTTTACCTCATTTAAACCACAAAATATATATTTAATTTCACCCTGACCTTTCTTATCTATGAATACAGCTAAGAAGAGATCTGTCATGGGAAGTGATTCAGCTTCTATTAAATGACAATAAACATCCCAACTGTTCAGTTCTCTCATCTGAGGCTTGGATCGGGATATTGTTCAAGAAAAAAAAATAAACCATTTGCCTTGAAAATTCTGTGGGCAGACTTGCAATTTTCAAAAAAAACACAAAAAAACAAAAAACAAAAAAACAAGTTGTTTGGCATTTGCTATAAATCAAAATGCTACACAAGACAGTAGATTTTAGAGTTATCTGTTTTAATTTAAAGCTCATTTGTACTACCAGTGATCTTTCTTTTAGAATTGATTGTCAACTTCACTTTATTTTGACTCAATAGTTGTTGTTGTTTTTTTTCCCTCAAATGCTGGGTATCATCTGGCTATGCTAAATCTCAAAGTAAAAAGATACCAAATTGAAGGAGAGGCATTATGAATTAATGGAAATGTTTGAGGTAGGAAAGATAATAAACAGAAAGAAAAGAAAAGAAAAATATGTTATCCACAGAGGAAAAAATCTTAGGAAAAAAGATATAATCTCCATTTTCTAAAAGGAAATCCATAAGAAAGGGATTAGTTGGAGTCCCTTGTTTGGAATCACCATTTTAACTAAGGGAAAGACAAATCTCGGTTCCATTCCCTGTGACTGGTAGAGTAGGTAGTGATGAGAAAGTCTAGGTAGGGAACCAAAGTACCCCTGCATGTGACCAGTATTATTTTCTTTTTTCAACCCAACTTATTTAGCAGTTTTGATAACCAATTGATATAATGTCATGGAAACATTTTGTAAATTTTAAATCATTGCTCAAATATGTGGTATGATTTCTTTTATTATAATTCCCAAAATGATGTACATGGTCTCATCTCCAAGCATAAAAATAATTCCTTTGGTCATTTAGAGGTAGGCACTTGCAGCCTACAGATATAGATTTAGACCTCAGCTTCTACTTAAGTAATAGATCACCTGTTAAATGTGACCCTGACATCTGCCTTAGATTGTCCAAGAAATTGAAAACTCTGATTCATAGCATCTAACATAGACTAGACATCAGGACTACCAGGAGAGTTAGGAGCTCAGGAGCTTAGTAACCACTGAAATAAGCCACAAAAAGACCTCTAGCAGCACAGAAAATACGGTTCAGCTGTATTAGCTCACTTTTACTGACAAAAAATCCATAAGCTGGAAACAAATGAGATGCCTCTTCCTCATAATTGTCTTTAAGTGAACCCAAGAGATCTGTCCCTCAAGCGTTTATATCATTAGTATTCATAGGTGTGCTAAATGACATGGCCAGTAAATTTAAAATCATCAAAGTAAATTAAAAATGTCCTTTCAGTTACAGTAACTTTGACTCAATTTCTTTTTTTTTAATTTACTAATTTATTTTCAAAAATCAGTAAGCATCCCTCACATATCATTGGTATAATTTAAAAGGAATTTTTAATGAGCAATTTGTTATCTTTTGGCGCATGTAAATAGCCTGCATAATTTCCAATTAGACTTGAATATATAATGTTTATAGATGTTTGCAGAATGTAAACTAATTAGCATAATTACTCAGGGTCTCCATCAAATTAGAAATGATACCATCAAAACTTTTTGAGCCTTGATAAAAGTATTCATTCCTTCCTAATTAAAAATAAAATAGATCTATGACTTTCTGTGTTTCAGACCATGGGATAATAGATCATTCAGATCAGTCCTCTCCTAGAAACCAATTGGTAAATAAAGATAAAATATATATTTTAAATTTTCTTAGAAGCACTGAATATATGACAATATATTGGACAATATAAAGGAATTACCAGGACAAAAGAAAGTGGAAAAATAGAGCACAGAGAGATAAAGTTGCTCAGAAGCCCTGAAGGCATTTCAAATGGGGGTGGAGATTGGTAGAACATTTGTTTTAACAGTCTATGGGAGAACAGGACAGAAAACAAAGTGGAGAGGGTAATAGAAGACCTTCCCTAAAATAAACTAGAATCCTACAACATTATTTCCTAGGGTGAAGGTGAGCTAGAAGTGGAACAGACCATAGGAATCACAGCCAAGATCTAATCAATAATCTCAAGCCTTCACATTGCTTTTTAATGTACCCAATCCCCAGGCAAAAAAACCAACACAAAAATTCTCTGGAGAAATATATTGTCATTTTAAACCTCAGATTGTTTCTACAAACAATATTTAAAATCTCTTAAAGAGGAATAATAAGGCACAAGGGGAAATTCTGTGAGTTGAGAACCAGTGGAAACAACCGACAACAGAAAAAGACTTGACAATCTTGAGGAATTGGAATTACAAGATCCAGACTGCAAAGTAATTATGCTGATTATGTACAAGGAAATGAAACAAACTTCAAGATATCTTCCTATTCATGAACATGATGTGTCTTTTCATTTGTTCAGATCTTCTTTGATTTCTTTCATCACTTTTGTGGTTTTCAGACTAAGAGTCCTAGGCATGTTTTATCAGGTTTACAACTAATTATTTCATTTTCTTTGGCATGATTATGAATGGTATTGTGTTTTAATTTTGGTTTCCACATGTTCATTTTTGTACACAGAAATGCTATTGACTTTTGTGTGTTGATTCTTATATCTTGCAAACTTGTTAAATTCAAGTAGTCCCAGGGCGCCTGGGTGGCTCAGTCGTTAAGCGTCTGCCTTCGGCTCAGGTCATGATCCCAGGGTCCTGGGATCGAGTCCCACATCGGGCTCCCTGCTCAGCGGGGAGCCTGCTTCTCCCTCTCCCACTCCCCCTGCTTGTGTTCCTGCTCTCGCTATGTCTCTTTCTGTTAAATAAATAAAATCTTTTAAAAAAAAAAATTCAAGTAGTCCTAGAAGTGGTTTTTTTGTTGTAGATTCCTTGGAATTTTCTACATAGACAGTCATACCATTGGCAAATAGGGATAGTTTTATTTCTTCTGTTTCAATCTGCATGACTTCAGTTTTTTTTTTTTTTCTTGCCTTATTGCACTGACCAGAACTTCCAGTATTATGTTGAATAAGAGTGGTGAAAACAGACATCCTTGCTTTGTTCTCAATACTATAGGGAAAGCATTCACTCTGTTATCATTAAACGTGATGTGTTCTAGGTATTTTTGGAAGTGTTCTTTATCGAGTTGGTGATGTGCCCTCTATCCCTAGATTACTGAGAGTTTTTAACATTAATGAATGTTGGAATTTGACAAATGTTTTTCTCTGTCAAGTGATATGATCATATGATTTTTCTTCTTTAGCTTGTTCTAATGGTGGATTATATTGATTGATTTTTGAATATTAAACCAGTCTTACATAAAATCCCACTTCATTATGATGTATAATTCTTGTATGCATTGCTGATTGTTATTTGCTAATATTTGTTGAGTATTTTTACATCTAAGTTCACGAGAAATATTGTTCTCTAGTTTTCTTTTTTGGAGTGGTCTTTGTCTGATTTTGGTATCAGGATAATAAATGCTAGCCTCTAAAATTATCTGGAAAGTATTTCCTTCTCCTTTATTTTTTTAAGAGATTTTGTACATTTGATGTTAATTCTTTTTTTATTATTATTATTATTATGTTATGTTAAGCACCATACATTACATCATTAGTTTTTGATGTAGTGTTCCACGATTCATTGTTTGCGTAAAACACCCAGTGCTCCATGCAGTACGTGCCCTCTTTAATACCCATCACCAGGCTAACCCACCCCCGCACCCCCCTCCCCTCTAGAACCCTCAGTTTGTTTCTCAGAATCCATAAGTCTCTCATGGTTCATCTCCTTGATGTTAATTCTTTCTGGGACTTCCAACTAACCATTTTTGGCATTGTCCTTTTCAGCCGCCTTGATGAAGGGTGGATGTGGATTTTTAGCTCACCAAAATGCCTTGCTTATACCAGGGTGGGACACAGAGAGGCACTGACTAACCCTGACTTGTACCACCAAATTCAGGAATTCAGTCTTGTTGGTGTTGGGTGGGAGTGGAGGCTCAGTTGCTGCTGGTCCATGGTGAGGGATTCTTCTTCTGGACAGGTGATGGAAAGTTAGCTGTGTGCTTCCCTGTAGACATCACCAAGCAGGGAATCTGGGCACTGGCCCACGGCTGGCTCTGTGTGGGGGTAGAGTAGAACTGAGCTAGGAGATTAACTTCCCATTTGCTTGGCCCTACTGGAAAACCACAGGGTGTGATTTTATACAATGGTGTTTGGCTGGAGTAGGGTGGATATTGCCCAAAATGTTTTCTGTTGTTAAGCCATGCATTTCCTGGTCCACTGGCTAGCAGGGAAACAGGTTGCCTTGGTGATTTTTTGTTTGTGCCTGTTTGGGGTTTCTGCAGTGTCCTGTTGAGGATATATGAGAGGCAGTAAGGAAGCCCAGGGAAGTCACCACTGCATTTTTCAAGTCCTGAGGTCCCCAGGCACCCCTCCCTCTTCTCTCTGCTGGTGAGATACATCCTCTGCTTGTTGTTGTGTTATTTCCAGTGTTTTTTAGTTATAACAGGAGAACTGGGAGGAAAAGGGTCTTTTCCATCTTGGCAGAACCGAGCATTCTCTGAGACTTTTTTAAAAATTAGATTTTATTTTTTATAACAGTTTTAGGTTCACAGTCAAATAAAGGAAAAGGTGCAGAGATTCCCATATCTCCCCTGCCTCCCACACAGGCAGAGCCTTCCCCATTCTCAACAGCCCCCATAGGAGTGGTACATTTTGTACAATTGATGAACTTACTTGATGCATCATAATTATCCAAAGCCCAGAGTTTACATTTGGGTTCCCTCTTGGTGTTGTACATTCTTTGAGTTTGGACAAATATATCATTATACATACAGCCACCATTGTAGTATCACACGGAATAGTCTCACTGCCACAAAAATCCTCTGTGCTGCACCTACTCATTCCTCCCTTCCTACTAACTCCTGGCAACACTGATCTTTTTACTCTCCCCACAGTTTTGCCTTGTATTCAAGACTTTTTTTTTTTAAAGATTTATTTATTTATTTTAGAGAGAGAGAGAGCATGTATACAGGGGGAGCGACAGAGGGAGAGAGTATTGCAAGCAGGTTCCATGCTGAGCCTACGACCCCAAGATCACAACCTGAGCCAAAACCAAGAGTCGGTCGCTTAACCCACTGCGCCACCCAGGTGCCCCATTTGTCTCCAAGACACCCATGTATGGTCTCAAAGAGCACTACAAAATGGATACAAAGGAATTGGTTTGGTTCATCTCAACAGCCAGTAGCGTTATGTAAAACAGCCACAGGCCTCCATGCTCATCTTCATAGCACCAGTCCAGTGGATGGTGGGATCCTCATCCACATGGGCTCAGGCTATTCCTCCAGCTCAGGGAGTCGAATGCCCAAGTTTGTCATTTAATCCTTCCTTTCAGATCTCAGCAAATTTGAGTCTGTTAACCAACTTTCTCCAGACATTCAGTGTTCCAAGTTCCCTGAAATGGGATGTTTCGTGTCAAAAGTAAACTCACAGCCCATCCTCTCCCAAACCCCCTCGAGGCAGAGAGGTTTCCAGCAAAGAGGAAGAGTGAGGGTGTGGTGGTTAATTTTCTGTTCTCCAGTGGGTCAGGCTTTGTGCTAGGCTTTCCTGCACTACAAGCTCGGTACCCTAGTTCTACACATCAATCTCCTAGGATGAGGCTCATCCTTGGGGGCTGCTGGGTTTGTGTGCTAGTGGAAGCAGTGTGAAGTGGCCTCTGTGTTCCAGAGCTGTCCTGAAGTTCCCTGCAGGAACTAGCTCAGTCTGTTCCATTCACAGTCTTCCCAAGGCTGCGGGGCTCCTATGCTTCTCTGTCTTATGCAACCTCCTTTTATGTTACAGCCTTTAGATGGGAGCCTTCACCCCAGGGATCAAACCATAGAAGTTTTCTAAAGCTAGGAATTTGGGACTGGCTTCTTTTATAGCTTAATGCTTTTGAGATTCATCCAAGTTGTATAGTTCATTCTTTTTAATTACTGAGCACGTTCAATTGCACTGATGTTTGTTTATCCATTCTTTATTGAAGGACATTTGGGATGTTTGCAGTTTGAGCAATTATAAATAGGGCTGCAAGGAATATTCATGTGCAGGTTTTTGTGTCAATATAAATTCTATTTCTCTAAGGTAAATACCTATTGGTGGGATTGTTGCGTCATATGGTGTGTAGGAAACTTCTCCTCACATGTTTTTCCTTTACTAGTGACAAAGAACACTTCAGACACTTCTGGTCACCAAACATGTGTGGCGGCATTCCCCCACTAAATAATTCTGAGACATCAGCTGAGAGTTTTGTAATGTAATCCAATTCTGACTCTATTTACCAAGAGGTAGATCCGATCCCACAGGTTCAGGGCTCAGTCCCACAAGACCAACCCACACTTCAGACGCCAATTACACACCCAGGTTTTCTGTGCTTCCAACCAGTGGCTGTACATTGGAGTTTCCCACAACTCTTTCCTTGGTTCTATTAATTTGCTAGAGTGGCTCACAGAACTCAACAAAAGATATTACGTACTGTTTATAGGTTTTTTGGTTTTTTTTATTAAAGGATATGATAAAAGATACAGATAACTTCCAGATAAGCTGGCTAGGTACATGGGCAGGGACACAGGGCTCCCATGTCATCTCAGCACACCATTCTCCCTGCCCCTCCACATGGTTAACAGCCCAGAAGCTCCCTGAACCCTGTACTATTGGGATTTTTATGGAAGATTTATCACATAGGCATGAACAATTATTAAGTCCATTTCTAGCCCCTCTCTGGAGAACTAGGGGATGAGGATGAACGTTCCAAGCTTCTAATCATGGCTTGGTCTTTCTGGTAATCAGCACTCATCCAGGGGCCCACCCAAAATAACTTCATTAGAACAAAAAACACTCTTATCACCCAGGAAATTCCAAGGGATTTAGGAGCTTGGTGTCAAGAAAACTGGGGTCAGTTTTCTTGACTGGGTGGCTCAGTCAGTTGAGCCTCTGACTCCTGATTTCACCTCAAGTCATGATCTCATGGGGTGTGGTGTGCGATTGAGCCCCATATTGGCCTCCGTGCTCAGCAGAGAGTCTGCTTGAAGACTCTCTCCCTCTGCCCCTCCTCCCCCTCACTTGCTCTCCCTTTCTCTCTCTCTCAAATAAATAAATAAATCTTAAAAAAAAAAAGGAAAGAGCTGGGGTTAAAGACCAAATATTAGAACAAAAGATGCTCCTAGTGCTCTTATCACTTAGGATGTTACAAGGGTTTTAGGAGTTCCGTGCCAGGCCCTGCGGGCATATGGTTAACTATGGGAACTGCAAAGAGATGGCATCAGGGAGTCCTTTGGGGTGACAGAAGTGTCTTGGATCCTGACTGTGGTAGTGGTTACACATACCTGTGTTAAAATTCATAGAGCTGTACACAAGAGCCAATCTAACTGTGTTAAATAAAAAAATAAAATGAAAGGAAAAGATTTCCCATATTGGCATTTTCAAAGAATCTAGGAATTTGCAGTTTTTGTCTGTCTTTTCATGCAAAAGAGAGTTTCTGGGTAGAAAGAATAAGAGCCACTGATGTCTTTGCTAATGGCCATCGTAAGGTTTCTAAAAGAAGCTCATAGAACTGTCTTCAGAGAAGGTAGAAGGTGTACAAATTCTGGATGAATTCCGGGTGGGAGGGAGGAGAAAGGAACACACCTGATGTTTACAGCACTTTAGTTCAGTGGTTATGTTGGGGCTGTATTTGTGTATGAGGTCCCCAGTGTCTTATTAAATAGAATCATTACTGGTAGACAGAAGAGGTGCTCTTCCCTGCCATGTTTGACAGAAAAGAGCAGCTTAGTAGAGCTCTACTATTTAATTTTACAAATATTCTGATAGATGCTGCATTAGTTTCCTGTGTTTGCTGTCACAAACTGGCACAAACTTCCTAACAGAAATTTATTCTCTCACAATTCTAGAGTCCAGAAGTCCAAAATCAGTGTCACCAGGCCAAAACCAAGTCTCCAGGGGATAGTCCATTCCTTGCCTCTCCCAACATTTTTTGATTTGGGGCTACTTCTCTTGGATCTCTGTTTCATGGTCATGTGGCCCTTAAATCTTTTGTCTTTGTCTGATCTCCCTTTGCCTTCCTCTTATAAAGGTATATCCCATTTAGGATTATATGTCCAGATAATCCAGGATAATCTTTCCATCTCAAATCCTTAACGTAATCTCATTGGCAAATCTCATGGCCATCAAGGTAACATGCCCAGGCTCTGGGGATTAGGACATGGATCTCTTTCAGGGGGATCATTGTTTAGCGTCCCATAGATGCCCTGGACAAAGGAAAATGAATCAGACATACATGTTTCCCTTACTAAGGAACTTGCCTACATAACTGGGTACAATGCAGGTAATTACCAAGTACCTATATAGCTGGTAACACAAATGATCTTTACCAGACCCAGAGCCAGTGGGGCAAGGGGTGTTGACAGAAGAGCCTGACAGATATGGATAAACCTGGTTACCTTAGGGAAGTCCCATGGTTCCCTTTTCTGGGAAATGGGGGATAATAACAGAACCTACCTTATAGACTCCGGGTGAGGATTAAATAGAATACTTCATTTAGGGCACCGATCAATAATGAAGGCTCCCTAACCAGTAGATGTTACCATTGTTATTCTTGTGTGTTTGCGACAGATGAATTATGGAAATTTTTTTTAACACTCCTTGGACAGGAAAAGACTGGGGAGTTGTATATGTTCTTAAGCTCAGGTGATGGTAACTGGTATAACTGGATTTAGGCTTTTAGTATAGAACCCCATGCTCCTGCCATTAAACCACATCTTGTTCCCTGGGGCAGAAAGTAATTGCTTGGGGGAGGCAGAGATGAAGGGCTTCTAGGTTTCCCAGGAGGCAGCATTCACTGATAGATAGGTGGGCAAAGACAGGACTTCCTGGAGGAGGTGGTTCTTAAGCAGGGCTTTTAAAAAATGGGAAACATTTAAAGATGCAAAAAGCAGAGGACAGGCTTTCCAAGTGGTGGAACATGACCCAGGCCATAGCCACTCAAAAGCTTGGAGCACCTTCCAAAAAGCCAACAGCGATGCCCTCTATTAAGGTAAGACTACCCTCACACAGAGTGGAAGCCAGGCGGCTCAGCCCAGGAAACCAGCTTGCAAAGGTCTCTTGCATACATGTATTTAAGTATTTTGCCAGAACCGTACATTCCCTTGGCAGAAAATGGCACTTTATATCGCATGACATCACTGAGACTGGATTTCTCAGTATAGGACTTTCCTACCAGAACGAATTAGGGAAAACTTAGAACAAGTTACAGACAAGTATGCAAAACTTGAGCCTGTGGGTTTTTTTGAAAACAGGAAGTCGACTTTAAAATTCCTACCTTTGGGGCGCCTGGGTGGCTCAGTCATGAAGCGGCTGCTTTGGCTCAGGTCATGGTCCCAGGGTCCTGGGATCCAGCCCCACATGGGGCTCCCTGCTCCGCGGGAGGCCTGCTTCTCCCTCTCCCACTCCCCCTGCTTGTGTTCCCTCTCTCGCTGTCAATTAAATAAATATTAAAAATAATAATAAAATAAATAAAATTCCTACCTTTCCCGGCAAAGGCACTTTTTATTATTGAGGCTGCCCTTGACCTGTATGTAAGGCCTCAGCTTTGTCAGTTTCCAGCCACAGCAAAACTCCTGCATTTATTTTCCACTCCTGCCTCATTGCTATTGGTCAGATGACAATTCAAATGCAATTTCATGTCATTTTTCAACTTAAACAAAACAGTATTGGAAGCTTCTTAAATGTCTTTTCAAAAGCCCTTAGTTAATATAGTCCTTGTATCTTTTATTGCATCTGAGAAAAAAGTCTGCCTAGAAAAGGTCAGGTTCCCCGCCGCCCCTCTGTGGCTGAGCCTTGTTATTAAATAAAATATCTACGTTCATGACTTGAGAAAAGGGCCTGGTACTGTGAGTTATTTGATAATAACTGACTTCGAGCTGTGAGTCATCAGAACATACTGACAGGGAAATTGATTATCTAAAGAAAGTGTAAAAGTAATACCATATGGGATTTTTAATATATAAATACATACATGAAAAAGAGAGCAAATGAAAGCCATTGTGTCCACACGCAGACATGGTCTCATGTGACAGTGGGACAGCAAGTCCCCTACTTCCTCTGTGCATTTGGCTTTTTGAGCAAGGAGCTGCAGGTAAGGAGCCTCTCCTGCTATTCTCACTGTCTTGCAGTAACTCCCTTGCCCCTTAAGGCAGAGAGAGGCTGTCCTCGGTGAGTTCTCATCTGAGGGTCTCTGGATCCATGCATCTCCAAGGCCACATCTGTGAACTTCTGCCCCTTCCAGTACTCAGCACTCAGTATTATTGCCAAATTATCCGGGGCCTACTCACTGTCAGGCGTCTTTGGACGTTCAGTGTGCTCTGTCTCATTTCACTCCTTCCCTGATGCCCCGAGGTGCCGCTTTACAGGACATCACAAACAGGATGGGGACCCAGGGAGGGATTGGCTGGCTGTACTCTAAGGTTTGATCCGCAACAGGTTTCTTCCCCTTTATTCACTGCAGTAAACATCCCCTTAAAAGTCAGGTTCATTTTGCTTTCATCCAGAAATTACTTTGCAGATGGTTTTACTAATCATTCATGACATTCATAAATTGACTGCCTCTTAGTAAATTTCAATATGAAATTTCTGTCATTATAAAAGAGAAAAAAGAAACCTGATAAACAAGTCATGCATCACTACCAACTCACTCTGTGACCCGGGGAGCCATTCAACCTCTCTGGGCATTGAATTGCCAGGAATATCTAATCAGATGATCTCTGATCACCTGCTTCTTGCTCTAATGAGCTGGTTCCAAACATCATGAAAGCAAATGTCCTATGCCTCCATCAAACAGTTTTAACATGATTTCCTTTGTTATCAGATACCAGTGGAAATAACAGTGTCCCCTTTATGGACCTATGGACCACAGGTAAAGGTCAGCAGGCAAGGCTGTAGGTGAGCTGGTCTTTTCCCCTGTCCAGTCTCTTCTGTCTCCAGCTTTCAGCCACATGGGGCCATTTGCAGGCTCTGAGCATGCCCAGCTGTCGTTCCCTATGGGCCTCACTCACCATTGCTCTTGGCCCGGCAACCCTCCCAGCTTGCTTTCCTCTGCACTCAGCCAGTTCTTCCTGGTGCTTTAGGATTAGCTCAGCCATCCTTCCTCTGTCTTCCCCACCCCAACCCGGGGCAGGTGACCCCATTATGGATCTCTCCTATGCAATCTCTAATGAATTATAATTGAGTCCTTAACTAGCCTGGAAGTTCTTGAGAATAGCAACTAGATCTCATTCCTCTTCATGGCAACTGTAATGCCCAGTACACCGCCTGGCTTACTGTCACCATTCACCAAATGGATGAACAACTGAGTGAATAAACCACTAGCACGCTACCACACTCCGGACCACTCCTCTGGCCAGACACCATCATTCTTGGACAAAGCCCCTCGCCACTCGTCATTGTGGAAAAACTTCCAGAAAACATCTCCTCAAACAAAACAATAACAACTCTGTGCCCAAAGGCTGCTCCTAATAGCACAAGGGCTAGTTTCCCTTACGTATTTCTCACTCCTGCCTCTTTGTGTTATCTAAGACTGTATATCTCACGCTAGGAGAGGTCAGGAATTTTCTGGCGTCTAGAGCTCCATGGCTCGAGCCTCTGAAAGCATCTCTAATTTCAGGAATGGGAACATGCCAGCCTAGAAAAAATGATCTGCTATTAAATCATAGGCATGCTGGCTTTTTGCAACAGGTACTGACTCCTATAGAGGGCAGCCTGCATGGGTGGCAGAGGAAAAATTCTAGTTACAGAATGAGATGACTGCTGGCTTGGCCACTCCTTCACCGTCGCTGAAATTCAGTGATACATTCGCTCACTGTCCCCTGACGCCACGTAGGTGACAAAGAGAGGCCCTTGTTCTAGGAATTCGGATACAGCAGGGAACAAAACAGAAGAGACTTCTGTCTTCATGGCATTTATATTCTAGTGAGCAAAAGACAGACAATGAACAAAATAAATGAGCCAAGCATGTAGCATATTGGATAGATAAAATGGATGGGAGAAAACGAAGTGGAGATGGCATTCAGGGAAGGCCTCACAAAGGAGGTAACACCACAGTAGGATCCTAAAGTTGCTGAGGGAGAGAGCCACCAGGTTGTCTGGGAAGAGGCATCTGGCAGAGCGAGAAGCAAAGCAGAGGCCCTGAGAAAGAGCATGCCTAGAACATTCATGGGATGGCAGGAGGGCCCAGAGATGCTGGAGAGGAATAAGGGATGGGGAGATGAGTAGAAGAAGAGGCAAGAAGTTGGTAGTGGGAGGCCAGATTACACAAACCTTTAGGCCAAGGCAGGGACTCGGCTATTCTTTTAAATGAAATGGGGAGCTACTGGAAAATTTTAAGCGATCAGGAGTTGATTTGCATTTTAATAGGCTTACTGGAACTTCAGTATTAACAATAGACTGAAGTCTACAAAGGAGAGTGGAAAGCCCATTTCGAGGTTTCCAGAATAATCTAATGAGAGGCTGTGGTGCGGGCAGGGGGGGAAGCAGTGGAGGTGTTGGGATGTGGTTAGATTCTGGATCTGGTGTAAAGGTAGAAGGGACAGAATTTGTAGGTAAATTGGATACGGGATGGGAAGGAAGGAAGGGGTCAAAGGTTATTCTAAACTCGTGGACCTGAGCAAGATGAGTCCCTCTTAACTGAGATGCAAATTGTTGCAGAAGAGGCAGGTGGTGGAGGGAAGTGGCAGCACAGAGGACAGAAATCAGGAAATAGAATGTGGACACAAATCTGAGATGCTTACTAGACAATCAGGGGAGCAACTGACTAGACAGGGAGTCTGGAATATATAGTCTTCACCTGTCTCACCATGAAAACATCCCTGTCTCAAGTGGCTGGCTTGGTTGGACCAATGCCTTTGTGATGGGTGAGTCTCAGCAGGGCAGGCAGGAGGCGCACAGACATTTTCACGATGACTTTTGACTTCCAGTAGTGATACTCAATCCAGCTCCAAACCCTCGGCCTTTAAAGGACTAACAAAACTTTGCTAAGGTTAAAATATCTAGAAAAGCAGCATTTGGATATTACAGAGAAAGAGCATTAACAGCTTGAATGTGAACCGAGGTGCACAAGCAGCATCATGGGGGGGATTTAACACTTGATGGGGATCAGATGGGGAGAAGTACTCACTCAATCTCAGGACACTGAGCAGGGCAGGGTCTGCAGAAATACTAGACATGATTGTTGGTCAGCTAGCCGTGCTCTGAGTTGTAATTTTAACAAGCTTTGAAATGCAGTTGATTTTTTAACCCTGTTTTGTTATTGTTTTGCTTCCTGCTTTGAGAATTACAGGGTTTTTTTTTTTAAGTAGGCCTTTTTTATCTTTTTCTTTCTTTCTTTCTTTCTTTCTTTCTTTCTTTCTTTCTTTCTTT
>NW_023270415.1:9756726-9799727 GCF_011800145.1 Mirounga leonina
CTTTCTTTCTTTCTTTCTTTCTTTCTTTCTTTCTTTCTTTCTTTCTTCCTTTCTCTTTGGAGAGAGAGAGAGACCACATGTATGCAAGCCAGAGGGGCAGACAGGAGGGGCAGAGGGAAAGAGAGAATCCTAAGCAGGTTCCATGCCCAGTGCAGAGCCCGCCCACCACAGGGCTCGATCTCACAACCCTGAGATCATGACCTGAGCAGAAATCAAGAGTCAGATGTTTGACTGAGCCACCAAGGCACCCCAAAAATTACACATTCATTTCAAGACAACATGGTTCAAGTCAGTCCCTAATTTCATTAACAGGTTATGAACATGTACATCACATTTTCCATTAACTTAACCCTGGGTGGCTGGCTCTGGGAGAGCAGAGGCAGTTAATGTGATGATACTGGGAGGGGAAGGAGGAAGCCTATGTAGTCAAGCAGTTACCATCATAGTCCCTGCCTTGATATATGACTATTTCAAGAAAAAAAGAAAGTACTGACTTCTCTGTTTGGTGAATAGTTTCCCATCTTAACTTCTGGTCTACTTTCTCATTTTAAATAAATGTTCACTTCACTCCTTAAAGTTTTGTCATTTTTATTCTTTTGCTCAAAGTCACTCCCACGTCTGCCCCCAATGACCTTTTGGAAACATCGTGCCAATGTGGTAGCTGATTAATGACATTAAAAGATATTTTCAAGATTTTTGTGGTGCATTGTCATCATAATCCATTCATTTAACATTCTGGGATTTTCTTCTTCCTTTTTTTTATTGGAAATTACTTTTAGAAGATGTATTAGTTTTCTACTATTGGCATAACAAATTAGCACAAACTTCGTGGTTCTAAACAATACACACTCATTATTGTGTAGTGTTCTGTAGTTCAGACTCTGAATTGAGTCTCCATGGGCTAAAATGAAGCCTTCAGCAGGGCTGTGTTTCTTTAAGGAGACTCTAGGGGAGAATCTATTTTCTTATTGTTATATGGGTTGAATTGTGTCTGCCTCCATGACACAAATAAATAAATAAAAATGGTATGTTGAGGTCCTAACCTCCGGTACATCAGAATGTGACCTTATTTGGGAATAAAATCTTAGCAGATGATGATCAAGTTAAAATGAATTTGTTGGATGGACCCTAATCCAATATGCCTGTGTCCTTACAAAAGGAGAAATGTGGACACAGAGACACACAGAGAGAAGGCCATGTGGGGATTGGAGGTATGCAGCCATAAGCCAGGCAGCTCTCATAAGCTGAGAGAGAGCTGGAACAGACTCTTCCCTGGCGCCTTCAGAGGGAGCATGGCCCTGCCTACACCTTTATCTCAGTCTTCTGGCCTCCAGAGCTGTGAAAGAATAAATTTCTGTCGTGTAAGCCATCTGATTACATGGATGTTACAGCAGCCCTAGCAAACTAATATCTTTCCTGGCTCTAGAGGCTGTCTTCATTCCTTGGCTTGTGCCCTTTCCTCCATGTTCAAAGCCAGACACATTGCATCTCTCTGACCCTTCTTCCATAGTCACATCTCCCTCTGCCCACAGCCAGGAAAGCATCTCTAATTTTAAAGACTCATGCCATTGTGTTGGGCCCATCTGGATAATTCAAGATAATCTCTTTATGACCCTTAAATTAATCCCATCTGCAAAGTCCCTTTTGTCACTTAAGGTAACAAAATCAGAGGTATGAGGAATTAGGGCATGGGTCTCCGTAGGTGGAGGTGGGACATTATTCTACTTACCATGAAGAATATCAGTTTCTAAAGTGGTATATTAAATAGATGAAAACAGGGGCACCTGGGTGGCTCAGTTGGTTAAGCGACTGCCTTCGGCTCAGGTCATGATCCTGGAGTCCCGGGATCGAGTCCCACATCGGGCTCCCTACTCAGCAGGGAGTCTGCTTCTCCCTCTGACCCTCCCCCTCTCATGCTCTCTCTCTCTCAAATAAATAAAATCTTTAAAAAAAATAGATGAAAACATATTTTTCTCAATTGGAGTTTGTTGAAAGTAGAAGTCGGGCATTGGGGAATGGGTGAGTGTGGTGTGGATTAACAGAAGGAGCACCAAGAGACATGGCCTGTGAAGGGCTGGCCTGGGCAGAAGCCCTGTGGCAGGAGCAAATAAACAGCGCAGTGGAGGGCTGCAATGTTAAGTTCAGAGTGCGAACCCTGGTTCAGTCCTGCTCCACATCCTCTCTGCACTTCTGGTTTTTTTTGTTTGTAATCAAAGGTCACCTACTCTGCAGAGCTCTAGCATGAAGCACATGAGATCATAAGGAATGGACATTTATGAGGTATGTCTCATGTGGAAGGCATTATATGTGTCATGCTCGATAAACTATAAAGCTCTCTACCAATGATAGTATTGTTGCTCCCTGATCTCCAGGGAAAATGGGGGCACCAAAGAACAGGAGAAATACTCAGGAATGTGCAAACTTCTCCTTTCACAAGTTTGTTTAGAACTAGTTACGGCATTGATATCCATTCTAGGGAAAAAGGGAGAAGAGAAAGGGAATTAAAACCTACTAAAATCCAGGTGCCTGTGTGGCTCAGTCAGTTAAGCATTTGCCTTAGGCTCAGGTCATGATCTCAGGGTCCTGGGATCAAGCCCATGTCAGGCTCCTCGCTCAGCGGGGACTCTACTTCTCCCTCTACCCCTCCCCCCAACCCATACACTCACCTAAGTGTGTGCTCTTTCTCTCTCAAATAAATTAAAAAATCATAAAAGAAAGAAAAATTTTACTGAAATCCACCATGGGACAGACCCTGTAGGAACACCTTGTCCATACTTTCACATCTACTCTTCACTCTAGCCAAGTAGTGAGGAAGGAAGGAAGTCAAGACCTAGAGCATGCAGCGCTGGGTTCCTGCCCAGCTTGTCTGACTCCCAAACCCTTTGCACCTCACTACATGGATAACCCAGGATAATTTTCTCATCTCAGGGTCAGAAGCAAAGCTAGAAGAGAAGGACCCAAAGAACTGTCTTATCTGATTAAAAACTGACTATGAGCTCATTAAATAGGGAACCAGGTGTATGTTTATTGCAATGTTCATTATTGGATCATGAGTACTTTGAAGATAGAGCATAATGCCATTTAAGGGACAAATTCTCATATTTAGTATTTCTACAGTGTTCCTACAAGATTAGAGGTCCCAATCTTTTCAGATAGCACAACTTCCCACAACAAAAAGAACATTATCTAAAACATTTGCTCAAACCGAAACAACTTTCAAGGACAATGTAGATATTCTTCTGATGAACACATAATTTTTTCCTATTTCTTTCATAATTAAAAGGAAATTTTTAAGCTTGCAAGACCTGTATAAGGCAGTGGAAATGTACCTAATTAAAATTCTGTTGGGCCAATTCCATTTTCTCTTTTGCAAAACAAAGTATCAAATGTAAGTGCAAACAATACATCTTCCTGGTGTTTTTGTTATATCTTTTCTTTCTTTAAAATTAAGGTGATTATTTGCTTTTGAAGCAATTTGTTTTTGTAGTTGATCAACCATGGTCTTGATAGCTTTGGAACCCAAACCATTTAATAACATTTACAAGGGCTTATTCATTTCAACTGAGACACTGTTATCCTCAATTACATATTTTTCATGAATTATTCTGTTCTCTAATATATTTGGATGTCTCCAGTAAGCAGTTTCTTCTTAACTCCTCTGGTTGCATTGTTTGTGTTCTGAATGGCAGTCCAAACAAGCTCTCCCTCTTCTCTTCATTTCATTACCCACCTCTTTTCACTTCTTTTCACACACATTCCTGCCACATGCCTCTCTAAAATCACTTCCGGATACACGCTGTTACTCTGTCTCTCTCTTCAGAGCGCTCCCTCTAGATCACTCATTTTGGTGAGCTTCTTCTTAAACAAGATAGTGTTATCTGTCACTCCATACATGCCATCCATCACCAAGTTGTCCCAATTTGCCATATGAATGTTTCTTTAACTCCACACCTACTTCCTCCCTCCTGCCACTGCCATAATTTCTCATCCAAACAACTGCAATAGCCTTCTCATCCATCTTCCTTTTTCCCATTATGATCTTCCCAAATTTATTCCCATACAGTTCCCTGAGTTACTGTCTAAAGCAGAAATCTGGCTCCCATCATTTAGCTGTTTGTCTACCTGTCTCTCCTAGAGTAATTTTTTTAAACTGTTTGGAACCTCAATGGATCCTGTGCAAGAACCTTGTGGGATAGGGAAATTCAGGGTTTGAGGGAGGCAAGTGGGGGCTGCTGATGTCCCAGGTCTCCATGATATTTGGCTCTTTTCCCTCTTTAACTTAAAAAAAATCCTCCTTTTTTTTTTTTTGTTTTGTTTTGTTTTGTGACTTCAATCTAAGATTTCACTAAAAGAATTGGTTACAAGGGTTATAACACTTCAAAAACCTGGCTTACAGGCTAAAGCACCTACCCTCAGTGGCCCAGGTCTTCATCCCATCCTGGCCACTTTCTGACTCATTCACCAATGCCCACAGGGTAACACTCATGAAACAGGTAATGGTTCCCTATATATACTGTGTTTTTTGGTACCTCTTGCCTTTGTTCATGCTGTTCCCTAGATCTCTGCCCTTCCCTCTACTTCTCAATCTCTCTGCAACCATCAGTTCAGGTGCATCCCTTCCCGGGAGGCTCCCCAATAGTCTTAAACTGTGTAAATATATTGGTGTTTGATTCTTTGGTTCTGCTTGGCAGCATGCTTTGTAATTTTTGATTAGATGCTGGACACTATATATTAAAATTTGTAAATGTTCTGAAATGTGTTTTATTCTTTCTATAATGGGAAAGTTTGGTTTTATAATGTAGATAGAAAGAAAGCAGATTATTGAGTTTTAGGTTTGTTAAGGCTTCAACTGAGAGCCTGAGGTGTTTACCAGGGTTGTTCCATCTTAATAGACTTTAAACTGTACCTCTGTTTTCCCAGCACCTTGTAGCTGGTAAAATATCTGCTCAATACTTTGTTGTCTCAATTTTTACCTTCTGTAGGATTTCTTGAATTTTTAAACCAAACAGGTTAGGAGTTGGCAAACACCTTTATGGGAGATTGCACACAGGTTTGGGGGCTCACTTTCATGGGGATCCCTCGTTTCCTCAATTTGGCTTCTTTGACTATCCTGGATCCAGCCTCTCTCTCCTCAATCTAGTAGGACTGCAAATTGCTGCTGGCCTTCTTCCACTGCACCATGAATTAACAAGGACCCTCAAGGAAGAAACCAGGATGAATAGAACTCACATCATCATGTTTGTCTTCTCTCAGGGACCACAGCATTTTGAGTCCTGCCTGCTTTGACTGCTCTCAATGTTTTTAAACAGCAATCATAATTTTATGTATTCTGTATAGTTTTTATAGTTGTTTCCTGTAGGAAAACTATCCAGTACAAGCTACTTCATCATAATCAGAGCAGGCAGTATATATGTGGAGTGCTGGTATGCATATCATTTAATATATTAATTCATATTACTGTATCAGTGGATATCTATTGGTCATATCATATTACTCCTGGCTATAGGCATAAAACCTGCCATTTGAGTGTATAAACAAAAACATGAGGAAAAAAATAATAAAGCCCAATAGCTAAAATTAGAAGTCAGTGAGTTTAAGGACTTTTAAAATTCCCCCTTACACAGAACAAGACTGGTCTCAATGCCAATGTTAGGACTAAGCCACTGGGTAGAAGACAAACTACTCCAAATATCTGAATTGATGCCAGACACACACACAAACACACACACCACCACCTCTTGTCACTTCTCCAAGGTGGTAGAAATTCTAATTTGTTTAGCACATTTTCATAGTTTATTTGGCCCATACTTTCCTTCTTTTATTTTTTTAAAATGAATGCTCCTCAAGCTTTCAATTTCCTTTTTACATTGCGGAAAATAAATTTTATGTACTATTTTGGAAAAACTCCAAATGCTGAGGAAAATTAAAGTAAGTTGTATTTCTATGCTCTTCATTTTGTAAATCTTCACTATACATCATTTAGGTATATTACATTATCCTGACAGCATTATGTCTTTATAAACTCAAGTTGATTATCATCCAGAATCTCCCATTACTCCCATACTATTAAGACTAGTTTACTTCCCATGATCCCTTTAGAATTTACTAAACCTTTTGAGTTTTATCATAATTTGTGGCTAAAAAATAAAGAAAGATACCAAGAAGTTCAATCAAAGCTCACACCATGAAGCCCAGGGCCCTGGATACATTTCCATTATGGAAAGGAATGATTAATGAAACATACACCAAAAAAAAAGAAAAAAAAAACCCATGACACTAATACCTTACATGATCTTTGTCTGAGGCACAATTATTAAATTTCTCACTGAAGTGAAAAAACTCCCTGTCATTGTCCAAGATAAAGAGTCCATCATTTAATTGCTGTATATGTTCTTTTTTTCAATAATTTGTCTACTGGGGGCTCCTGGGTGGCTCAGTTGTTAAGCGTCTGCCTTTGGCTCAGGTCATGATCCCAGGGTCCTGGGATCGAGCCCCACATTGGGCTCCCTGCTTGGCGGGAGGCCTGCTTCTCCCTCTCCCTCTGCCCCTGCTTGAGTTCCCTCTCTCGCTGTGTCTCTCTCTGTCAAATAAATAAATAAAATCTTTAAAAAAAAAATTGTCTACTGTATCTTGCAAATAAGATTGAATCATAGTTGTTATTTGTTGTTGGTTTTGTCCTAAAAGAAAAAAAGGATGGAGAAGGATAAGGGTTTAGATAATGATACAAAAGTTAGAAAACAATAGTTTAACTGTAATGAATTTTTCTGATAATTATCCAATACATAATATAAACTGCAAATTAGCAGCTTACTCAGAGGAGGGGAAAATATGAAGCTTAAGAGGTATTTCATGTGTAAATGAGAGAAACTTCTAGACAAAGAACATCATTGGAGTGACCAAGTTATGTTCTCTATAATTTAAGTTAAAAGTTGTTTAAGAAAGAAATGTAAGCAATTTTATATTCTCATTTCTTAGATGCCCTGGTCTCTTTCAACAAGCCCAGTGACAGGTTAGAGTGGAAGTCTTTTTTTGTTGTTGTTTAAGGTTCTATTTTTTATTTGAGAGAGAGAGAGACCAAGCACAAGCAGGCAGAGGGGCAGAGGGAGAGGGAGAAACAGACTCCCTACTGAGCAGGGAGCCCAATGTGGGGCTTGATCCCAGGACCCTGGCATCATGACCTGAGCAGAAGGCAGACGCTTAACCGACTGAGCCACCCAGGTGCCCCAGAAGTTTTGTTTTTTTGTTTTGTTTTTGGTAAATAAATTTGAAAATGTACTCTGTCAGCAGTAGACAGTGCCCATTTAAAGAAAGAGAGAACTGGGAAAAATTAGATTATGGCAATTGTTTGTTGTTTATTTGCTTTCATATTTCTTGTGCCTTTCTACAATTGTCACTGCATCTTGCTCTTCTTTGCCATGTTGAATGTGCTGGGGGCACTCTGGCATCCATTCTCTTCTTCTCCTAGACACATTTCCTGGCCTCATCTTTTCCCACCTGGTTTCCTTGCAAAACAAACCTATTCTCCACCCCTAAATGGTTTCTTGCCCATCTTCCCAAGTTGCGTAGAATAGGAAAAGTCACCTAGGCCTTAGTGACTCTGGTTTTTCTTCTGAGTATTCTTTAAATTAGGTAGTTTGCTTTTTTCAAAAAGGTTTTGGAAGAATGTGTTTTGCATAAAATTTGCCTTAATTTCCAAATGAAGTGACAAAATTTTAAAATGTGAAACTGTTCTATTGAAGGGAATAGAGCATGGAACAAGGGATTTTACTAAAAAACTTTGGCAGGAAAGAACATCTAGCATTCTAGAGCATCTAACACAATACTTTAGCACATAAGACCCCAAAAAGTCATGGAGCTTAAGGGGAGTGAAGTCTGAGCAAGTTCAGTGTGTGATGCCAGGGGGGGTGTGGAACCACAGCAATGCCAAGGCTACTGGGGACTGTCATAACGTCACCGGAAAAATGTGTCTGTGAATCTTAATAACAGCAATATCATGTATTTAGTGTAAACCTTTTTGATATATGTAAAAAAGAAGATTTTGTGTATGTTTGATAGCTTAACTTCCAGAAAAAATACACAATTATTATCACCATCTGGTGTAGAATCAAAGAAAATTCACTGAACCAAGCCAGGTGCAGGTTCCTTCTTTTCTTTTTTTAAGAGGGAGAAAGAGAGGGCAGAACAGGGGGCAGGTGGGGCAGAGGGAGAGAGAGAATCATAAACAGACTCCATGCTCAGTGCAGAGCCTGAGGCTGGGCTAGATCCCACAACCCTGAGATCATGACGTGATCCAAAATCAAGAGTCAGACGCTCAACCGACTGAGCCACCCAGGTGCGCCAGCAGGGTGCTGGTTCTGAGCATCACTGAATGCTGTTGAGGCAACAGTGGTCTTGATGCTTAGTGCAGGTTGGGCCCTGTAGGAAGTACTTCTGTGCAGGGTCTCCATGACCAGGCAGCCCCCCAAGGAGGGAGGTGCTGGTGTCACCTGGTGCTGGGGTGAAGGAAACCAGCTGCAGGGCTGAGGTCCAGACTCACCTGAGGTCACAGGAGTGGCGAGTGCACATCTCTGCCCATTTTGTTTCTGTTCTCCAGGGGCATAGAGGCAAATCAGAAAAATCTGAATTCGAATCTTTGTGTCATAACTTTCAAACTTGATGATCCTGTGCAAGTTACATAAATTATCTAAGCTTCAGTTGCGTGTAAAAATAAAGATATTACCTCTTCTCCATATTTTAGTGAAGTTTAAGTAAAATTACATAGTTCTTTGCATAAATAAATATATAAATGGATAGAGACATAAAACAAAGTTCTTTGTACACTGTCTCTGAGACATAATAGTAGCTAGCATTTATGGAAATTTCACTAGTTACCTTGCAAGATAATCTCATTTAAACTTCATGACCAAGCTCTTGAGGCATTGCTATTATCATTCCAGTTTTACAGGTAAGGCCTGCATTCCCCAGACAAGAACACTGAGGCACAGAGAGATAAGGGCTCATGCACCCAGCTGCTACGTGGTAGAGGCCGAATTTGCATCCCGTGCCATGCACGTGCCCACTACTCCGCACTGCCTCTCTCCCACAGGGTCTGGTCCAGGCTGATGTGGCGACCTGGCTGGGCCGTGGCTCTCAGTTGCTGCATAGTCATGGGTGAGCTAGGTAGACGAGCTGAAGCTCAGAGTCCTCATCTGTGAACAGAGAAGCATGATAAAATCAATCTCATGTGTTCTTGAAAGTCAACTGCAATCATACCCATAAAATACTTAGCATAGTGCCTTACATATTGTCACGTGCTCAATAAAAGCTAAAGATAACTAGTGAGGCTGTCCATAATAGGCATTCAATAAAAGGCTGTAATTGCTGTTATTATACTGCATCTCCAATTTAAGAGATACTCTTCTAGGTTGCCCTGCACCGTTCTGAAAAAAAAAAAACTGGGAAAAAAATGGAAATTTTGAAAAAGTGGATACAATCATGCATGGTATGCAAGTATCCACGTTCTAATGTAGTTGTTAAGCAGTGAGGGTGGTTGATTGTGCAGGTGGTGTTACTATAATGAAAATTTGCATTAAAAATTAGAGTGTATATCTTGAATTCTAACTTAATCCAAAATGATTTTTAAGACACTTCATATATATATACATATATATAAGCAATATACAATACTATGTATATATGCTCACTGTAAAACATTCAAACAGTATAGAAATATTTCAAATAAAGGGTGAGCATCTTCCTTAAGCCCTCCTTCCTTCTACTTCCTTCCCTGGAGATAAGCACTATCCACCATAGAGTATACGATTAGGCATAATTTTGGTGAAAGTGGAACACTACTCTTTATAGTTGTAAAAACGAATTTGCAAGATAACTTTAAAAATGATTACTCAAGTGTAGCTAGCTAATTTTTCCAGACACTGTGACATTCAGCCTCCTAGTGAGTTAAAGAAAAACTCTTAAGAGATTTCATTTTTCTCAAGGATGTCCAAAAAAAGTTACATTAGTGTTACTCATTAAAATAATTCCCCAAGCTTTCAGGAAGGCCTCTCTACCATTCAAACTTAATCAGTACTGTTTCAAATGAAATCCCTTTCCAAGTTACTCAAGTGAGGCCTTCCCTATAATACCAGAGCAAAACGTCAAGATAAAATCAGTGATGATCAAGGTTGGAACCCTGCCTCTATGTGTCCGAGCCATGCTTGTCTTCCTCATGTCCTGTGTGGATGGACTTCACCAAGCTGGTAGGCGTTACCCTCAGAGAGCAAAGACAGAGTATACTTGGTGGGTGAGCTAGGAAAGGGAAGACGGATGGCAAGGAATTTTCCGCCATTCTTTGCAGCATAGAATACCCATTTTTTTGGCAAATTATGCATTGAGGTTATACTATAAGACGCACACCATATTAACAGGAGAAAGGCTTATACTTTAGATCTGCCACGCTGAAGAAGGTAAAGACCCACTGAGCACCAGTGGTTGCCCTTTCTTCGTGCACCTAGCACACACCTTGAGAACTTTCAGATCCCTCTCAGGCTGGAGCTGAGACCCTTAAGAAGAGAGCCAAGGAACAGAAGAGACTGAAACAAATGAAGGTGCTGGAGAAAAAGGAGGAAGATGGAGAGACGAGGGAGCACCCAAGTGAAGACAGGAATCCTGAGACAAGAAACCTTCGCTCCATCCTCTGGACTTGGAGTCCCCAGGCAGGGAGCTGGTTTTCTCTCATGAGTGGACCTGGCCTGTGTGTCTTTCCAGACACGGCAGGGCACCATCAAGGAGCTGAATGTATAGTATCCTTTACAATCATGCCACAGACAGATGATGTTTGCTGCAGTCTGACCTTTAAACTGATGAGAAGAAAAATGCATCCCTGTCTATGATAAAATGTAGTAATTCTCAGTGGGAAGGAGTAGTAGAAAAAATTGGAAGTATTAAAAAAACAGGCAAATCTAGAACCATCTGGACAAATGTTAGCTCTAGGGTGATGGTTTGTGTTAAAGATACTCAATACTCCAAAAAAAAAAAAAAAAAGAACTGTGTTAAAGGTACAGAACCTACCACATAAATAGAAGGCAAATGCATTACTCATAGTTAGAATCAGATGAATATAAACCACCCCATAGTGTGGACATAAATTTTGTCTCTTTCCTCCTGGGGATAGGGTTGGGGCACTTGCTGAGACATGGTGTGTGCAGAAGTGTTAAGATAGCAGGCCTACTCTGGAAAACAGTATGATCAGCAATTGCACTACTAGGTATTTACCCAAAGGCTACAAAAATACTAATTCAAAGGGACACCTACAACCCTGATGTTTGTAGCAGCATTATCTACAATAGCTAAATTATGGAAAGAGCCCAAATGTCCATCGACTGATGAATGGATAAAGAAGATGTGGTATATATACACAATGGAATATCACTCAGCCATAAAAAAGAATGAAATCTTGCCATTTGCAATGACGTGGATGGAGCTAGAGTGTATTATGCTAAGCAAAATAAGACAGAGAAAGTCAAATACCATATGATTTCATTCATATGTGGAATTTAAGAAACAAAGCAGGTGAACATGGGGTGGGGGAAGAGAGACAAACCAAGAAACAGACTCTTAACTATAGAGAACACACTTAACAGTTACTAGAAGGGGAGTGGGCAGGGGACAGGTTAAATGCGTGATGGGGATTAAGGAGGGCACTTGTGATGAGCACCAGTTGTATGTAAGTGATGAATCACCATATTGTACAATATCCCTGAAACTAATATTAGTGTATGATATACCTGAAACTAATATTACACTATATGCTAACTAACTGGAATTTAAATAAAAACTTGGCAGAAAAACAAAAAGATAGCAGGCCTGAGGATGTCTTTTGAGAGGCCTGCTGGCAAGCCTGACCCTTGCCTGGTGTCTGGGAATGTGGATATCGGCAGTGTTCCTCCCAGCATTCCCAATTGACAGTAGGAGAGGCTCAATGTGCCTAAACTGCTTATATAAACAATGTGGTTGATGCTGCAATACTGCTTTCCTTCTGGGAGTCTAGAATTTGGGTATATTCTAGGCAGGATGTACCTGCGATACCAGCCCCCAATGAAAACTTGGGCCTGAGGCTCTCAGGAGCTTCCCTGGTTTCACACCAGCTGTCCCATCTCATTTCAGATTGAAGTGCATTTACATGTAGTCTGTGGGACTCAGCTGGGAGAGTGGTCTGGAAGCTTGCACCTGTTTCCGCCTGACTTGGCCCCATGTGCTTTTCCTTTGGATGGTTTTGCTTTTGTTTTCATCCACTGTAATCAATCTTAGTCATGAGTACAACTCTAAGCTGAGTTTGTGGTGGCTCCTGGTGAATAAACAAAGGTAGGAGCTGACCTGGGGACCCTGACCCACTCTAGCACACAGTCTTTTTGGGAGCTGAGGTTTTACATGAGATGAAAATATCTTCGACACTGCAGATAAAAGAACATTTTGTGCTCCAGACAGGTGTGGCGTCCTTGTCCACTTCCCCTTCTAAGAGAATGCATCTCCTCCTGGAATGGGCTGCGTCCACAGGGCCTGTTAGGTAAGGACTGAGGGCGGACACCTGACCCAAGCGGGGTCCATCATATTTCCTTCCCCCAATCTGAATGGGAGCACTGAGAGCCTCACTCAGATATTGAAGGAGACCAGAGGACCATAAGGGCCATTTTCTTTCTGCCTGCTTTTATCCTGCTTAAGTAAATTGCTCAGTGTAAGTGTCTTCCATAGGAGGGTCTTATGTTGACCTACTTTACAGAGTTGGCCCACCTTGTATTTGTCCCACTTTCATAATTCTCACAGATCACTGAACTTCCCTTATCAAAATCTCCCCCCTTCTGCCGCCTGGAAAGCAGAGAGGGAACGTGACTAGGCTGTTTGCCCTTGAGTCTTAAAGGTCAAGCGCCTTTCAGGCTCACCTAGGGCTAAATTTACGGAAGAGATGACTGAATTATGCCTGTCCTCTGGGCCCCTCCTGGGTAAAACTTTGGTAGGAGCTCTTTTACTACAAATAAAAAGTCCCAAGAATCAGTCACCTCTATTGTGAATTCCCCATGCATTTTGGTGTGTGGGAATTTTTTTAAAGGTCAAACTGAAAGTGTAAATTTTTTTCAGAATATAAAGTTGCTGGAGTCTGGCTCCCCAAAGCTTATATTCTGGATATGAAATGTTTTAGCTGATGTTCCAGGTAAACTCAACTTTGCGAAGTAGAGCTAATAATTTTTGGAAAATGTGAAAAAAAATTATATTAGAGAATGTGCACGTCTAAGATTTAAAGAGAAAGGGAGTTAGCTTTTAGTAGATTTAATTCAGAAACTTAATCATCTGGGATTCTTTTACATGCCCTGAACTATTTTGCAGTGATATGGCTATTGTGTCCAAGGAGCCAGGTTCCATCTTGAAATGATCATAAGAATGTGTCTAAGTATTTTACTTATAACTATGAGTGCAGTGTGGAGTCAGGGACAGCTCTGAAATCAGGAGACCAGAAAATGCGGGAGCAGCAATGGACACCAGGGCCTTATCCATTCCCATTAAATGAGTCATCCTTTCAATCATATTGGAATCCAGAACCTGGCTTCTAACTCATCACTCGGCGATGTGGGCCAACTATATTACATAAAAGTTTCATTATAACCTTAACTGTAATTCTGCTCTTACCCCTCTCAGATTATTTTATTTCCTTTTGCAGTTTTATTTCTTCATCTAACAATATTTCTTTGGTTCCTATTATGCTCAGGCGCTGCTCTGGGCACTGGGGATCCAGCAATAAATAAGACACCTCCTGAGTATCAAGAGGCTTACTCTCCAGTGAGAAAGACAGAAGCAGGGACATCATAAACAGGATGAATTTATAAAGAAAATAAAATGGTGTGATGTAAAAAAAGTGTGACTTCTAAGATCAGAGTTGGCCGAACACCAACTTCATCCTATGTGTAAAGAGTTACGGGAGAGGAGTCAATATCCATCTAAGCGTTGCTGCGTACATCTTTTAATATGATATTCTACTGTGGTTTCATGGCATTTCCAGTAACAGAGAACAGCAAATTATCCTTTAACCATAGGCAAAATGAAGCTAACTCATGCTATGATTGTTCATCTTCTTAAGCAGTTGCTTCAGCATTAACTGATGGTGAAGGATCAGAGTGCAGTCATGTTGCCAGACTTCAGGAGAACGGCCAGTAACTTAATAGCAATTTACCATCTAATATAATTAAGTTTGATTTTCTATTCTAGAACTCTAGCCAAATCATGCCTTCCTTTGCCACATTTAATGATTTGTGTCTGCGAAATCCTGTTTATCATTTTGGGAGCTTCCTGGGTTATTATTTCATTAAATTTATTGACATAACCTTTCCCCAGTAATGAATACAGTCAGTTATAATTATGTAGGATTTCTTTGCTTATAGAAGTTCCAAATTTTTGCTTGCATTAAATTATATAATCAACATGTCACCAATAATACACAGTGCCTGGTTTCCTCTGAAATAAAACTTTTATGAAAATGGGAATAGATTGTCTTAATCTATTTTCTCTATCAGAGAATTTTTTTTCAAAAATGGCTTTGCAGACTTATTTATTTTTGTTTACTGTGTAATGAGGGTGAGGGCAGGGAATGGAAGGGATCCTGCGTCAATGTGCACTTGACTTTGTGGCAGCAGACTTCCCCTTATGTGGCTGGACTCCTTAAGAGACTGTCATCTGCGACACAAGAATGAAAAAGAGGTGGCCCTCCCAGTTTCTGAATTAGGTATGTCACCCATCTCGTTTTACCAGCCTGGTACCTTGCATCAACATCATTTTCTACTCAAATCTGCCCTGCCTTTCCAGGGCATCTGAGAACTTGGAGACACTTTTTGAACATTTCAGAAGCTCCTTCTGGGGGGCAATCCTGTAACCTCATGGTCCATGAGTCCCTTGCTTTCTCCTCACTTGCCTCTTTTACATCCCAGCCCTTCCAAACTGGCCAACCCTAATCCCTCTTCCAGAATCATAGAGCTCTCTGTCCTTCTCCTTACAGTCATTTGTTTCTAGCTGTGTATTATCCTGCTTCTTTTGTTTAACACATACTTCCTTTTCTTGAAAAAGAGGCTCTCTTTTGAAATTTGAAACATATATATATATAGAGAGAGAGAGAAATATCACATATATATAGTCTGTGATATGGATATTGACCCTTTCTTTTTACATTTCTGCTATAACAATTCTGTCCCTTCTCAAGCCACTATATATCTATGGCTAAAAAGGGAAAGTGTCACAGCCAAGAACCTCTGAACCACAAACTACCTTAATATATTTCAAGATATTATTTCCTTTTTTCCAATACTAAATGAAAAAAAAAATAATCCTCTGCTTTGGAAAAGCTTACAGACTAGAGAAAACAATATACAAGCATGGAAATGACATGCGATAAGTAGAATGTGATCGATGCTGAAAAAAAGTTCAGTTATACACTGAAATAGGAAACAAATGAAAACAAGGATGCTTAGGAAATGTTGTGCAGAAAATAATTTTATTTAACCTTTTTTTCCCTTTCAATCAGATTTGAAAGGGAACCTGATAAAATAAGGCATTCTAGGAGAAGAAAACAAATATAAGAGAAAAAAAAAAAAGGAGTGAGAACTATCCTTAAATATTTTAGTAAAGATTTTCTATAATTGTGCTCATTACAGATATGCATTTTCTTTTATTTAAAGCACTTTTATCTGGAATTCTACTTGGAAACATGCTGTTAGATATTGTATCACATTGGAAGTTTAAAGAAAGCTCTTTACTTATTTTCACATTCTTATCCAGGCATTTCATTACCTCATATTACTTTTCCTCACATATTCAGTAAATAGATGGGAAAGATGGTTTTACCAGGAGAGAAATGTTTTCTCTTGTCCTCAGGAAACTTTACTACCTACTGTTACCATTGAAGGGAGTCTTTGCCATCAGTTTTTGTTGAAATAGAATCTAAAGATCTTTTGATTCAAGGCTAGAGAGACTCAACCAAGTTGCCTCCAGTAACAGGGGCAGGAGGAGGGTTCACAAAAGATTGTGCGTGCACAGGACTCAGGAAAACCTCAAACAACCGGGTGCTCAGAAGGGCATGGCATGTCTCTCCACCCCACTGCTCCACCACCAGGGTGACCAAAGGAGTCCTTAGCCTCTGTCCATGACCTCCAATTGATTTTCATGGTTTCTTCCTCCCCATAATTCCAGCTTCCATTCCACAACTTCTCTGGCCCCTGTCTCTCTCATGACCTTTCAGCTCCAACAATCAGTGCTCACTTCAATTTGAAAATTTAATTTGAATTATTGAGAGAAGATATCTGATTGGCTTTGCTTATTATTTTGAACCAGGCTCCATCTTCTTTGCTATCCATCCTGTGGAGCGTTGACCCTTGTGTCAGAAGTCCGTTTCTGGTGCAGTCAACTTGTCTGGGGGTCCCATGGCCTTTGCAAGGCTGGCTCTTTTGTGGGATCTGGAAAAGATGATTTCACTTGGAATAGAGTCGAGTCTGAAGTGTCATGATTGACATCTTTGGCACAGGTACAGAAATTCAGAGTAACGACAAGTGAAACGTAAGTTTCCTGACTTCCAGATCTGGCTCAGTTAAGAAGCCAAAGAGTTCCATGGGGGAAAAACAAAAACAAAAACAAACACACAACGCACATAAATCTGCTCCTTCACATTCAAATACATGTCACCTTAAAATCTCACTCTATTTCAAAGTCAAGCTCTTTTGAGGTTTAAATACAAAATCGAAGCTAAGATTGATATCTTGCTACCTATACTGGTGAGTATGTCTCAGCAGACACTGAGAGGGAGAGAGAGAAAGAGAGAGGCTGGGTATCTGTGCTTTTTGCTTAAATCACAATCTTTGTTTTTCTTAAATGTTTAAGAAAAAATTGCTCAAATTCTATAGCAGTTTCCTTCTTTATGTGATGTGTAATATGAAGTGCAATAGACTGAATATTTGTGTCCCCATAAAATTCATATGTTAAATCCTAACTCCCAATGGAACGCTATTTGGTGGTGGAGGGTGGGGAGTGGGCTTTGGGAGGGCTGTGTCCTCATGCATGGGATGAGCGTCCTTATAAAAGAGACTCCAGAGAGCTCCTTCACCCTTTCTGCCATGTGAGGACACAGCCATCTATGAACAAGGAAGCCAGCTCTCCCCAGACTCTGAATCTGCTGACACCTTGATCTTGGACTTCCCAGACCCCAGAACTCTAAGAAGTAAATTTCTGTTGTTTATAAGTTACCAGTCTATGATATTGTGTTATAGCAACTCAAATGGACTAAGACATGAAGTAAGCATACTCTATATTAAAGATGAATCATATTAGGGTTCGGCTCACTTTGCCTTGATAAAGATTTATTTTCATTTGAAGTTGAAATTTAAGTGGAAGCCTACAGAAGAAATATATACAGCAGGCCCTATATTTGGTTTTCATTTTAGGAGAAGCTTTGCATTGCTGTGTAGCTAGAAGTAAAGTCAAAGGAGAATTGCATTTAGAGTCAGGATATTGAATTCTTGCCGTGACTTTGCCACAAGTCCTCTGTGCTGGGCCACAGCTCCCTCAACAGTATGAGGAAGGAGTAAGCTTACCTTCAGCCCCAAGGGGGCAAAGGAACTAAAGCTGGAGAAGTTCTCCCCACCTCTCTTTCTCGGCTCAGTTCACTCCTGTCTAAGTTGTCAAAACTGGGGAAGAGTTAGCTCTCAAAAGTCTAGGAATTGCCTTATTGCATGAAAAACTTTAAAAATCATTGCTAACTTTTCCTAAATGAAAGTAGCCAGACTTAAAAGCTACATACTGCATTATTCCATTTATGCGCCATTCTGGGAAAGCCCAAAACATAGTGATGGAGAGTAAATGAGTGGTTGCTAATGGGTTAGGGATTGGGGGATGTTCACAAATGGGAAGCACAAAAGAACGTTTGGAGGCAAGACAATTTTCTCTATCTTGCTTATGGTTGATTATGGTGACAGGTACCTGGATTTGTTAGAACTCAACAGACTCCTACTTTACTCCGATAAAGTAAATTTAATGGATGTAAATTATAAAATTTCAAAACTCATCGCTGATAGATATTTCATCATATAGAAATGCCAGTGTGCAAAAACGACTAATTGCCCACTTTTCACACACAGTGCTGTGCCTTCAGTGATAGTAGAGCCATTTTTCTTTATCACCAGCCAGATGGTTTCATTTGTAGGGCCCTCCTCCGCCCCCCAACACTGACCTATTTTTTTGACGGAATTTAGAATTCCTGCTGTTCAACATAATGAGGTGGAAACATCTCGCCTCTCAGGGCCCGCGTCCAGCTCGCCAATGAGCCTGCCTTTGGACTGCCGGCAATGACACGGTAGCCTTAAGCGCTGCGATTTTCCACTTGGGCACAGATTGAACGCTGTGATTCTGACCACGGGTAGAGGCTGACGATGAACACACAGAGAGTAGTCAAACAATAACGGATGAGAGGAAAGTTCTCAGTGTAATCCAAGGAGGAAGATGCTTCGAATCACAAGAACACGGCATCCGAAACTCCTTTTGGAATATTGACATTGTTAGATTGGAAGTCTCCAGGGTTGCTCTGCTATGGCTCAGTGGTTTTGATGGGGGAAATTTAAACTCCTCCTGGGAAAACAGAAGTTAAGTTTATTAGAAAGTTACATTTATTAAGTTATACACACACACACACACATATATATATATAAAGATTAAATAAAGTCATATTTCATATTCTGTGGCTATACACTGAGCCCAGTGTCATCCAGTCATCCTCTGCTGTGCTTCCCCTATGGTGTCCTTCTGTATAATCAGCCTGTGACTTTGGTCAGTGTGTAGTCGAGTCATGCTTAGACTTCCATCTTGACTCACCATGGAATGCTCTGTGGTGAAGCTAAAACAACAGCAACAGAGAACAAGACTTGTGTCTTGGCCCAACTCAGCTATTGACTGGTCATAATTCTTGGAATGAATCCCTAACTTTCTATGAGTCTCACTTATCATTAAAAATTGAGGGAAATAATAATTTTTGTGCTTCCTCAAAATATTTCTTTGTTTTTTTTAATTATTTTTTTATTATTTTTTATTGTATGTTAATCCCCACACATTACATCATTAGTTTTAGATGTAGTGTTCCATGATTCATTGTTTATGCATAACACCCAGTGCTCCATGCAGAACATGCCCTCCTCAATACCCATCACCAGGCTAACCCATCCTCCCACCCCCCTCCCCTCTAGAACCCTCAGTTTGTTTTTCAGAGTCCATCATCTCTCATGGTTCGTCTACCCCTCGATTTCCCCCCCTTCAATCTTCCCCTCCTGCTATCTTCTTCTTCTTTTTTTTTCTTAACATATATTGCATTATTTGTTTCAGTGGTACAGATCTGAGATTTTTAAAGATTTGTTTATTTCTTTTTAGAGGGGGAGAGAGAGAAAAAGGGAGAGAAAGAGAGCAGGAGCAGAAGGAGTAGAGGAAGAGGGAGAGAGACTACCAAGCAGATTTGCGCTGAGCTCAGAGCCAGATGCGGGGCTCCATCCCACCACCCTGCAATCACGGCCTGAGCCAAAACCAGGAGCCAAACGCTTAACCAACTGCACTCAAAATGTCATTATTGTCAGGCACCCCAAAATGTTTTTGAAAGTCTATCAAATTAAGCAAACACCATACAAAGTTCAGGTATTGCTGTTGCTACTATAACGGGCATCAAGAATGAAGATCTGAGAGGTAAATGGAAAAGGGGGACATGAGGAAAACAAAGTAATTTTTCTTCCCATCCCTGAGCCTTGACATTTAGAGTCCAAACAATTGATCCCACTTGCAATGCTCTGTTTTCCTTCTCCCTTCCAATTCTGACTCCCTGCTCTCTGATTTAGGCCCCAGGACAACACACCTGAGCTACTGCAGTAGCATGAGCTTCCCAACTGATCTCCCCATGACCCTCAAATCACCATGTTGAAAGCCTGATATTCATCATCCTCTTGACCCTTTCCTGCTTAGAAGCTTGCTTGGACTCCACTCGGCCTGTCCAGGAAAATGTCCAAACATTATCCTAAGTCATTTTGTAAAATCAATCTCCCTAAGTCCAATAAGAGTTGTCCTTAATTCCTTTCATATGATAGATTTGCCAAGAATCAGGATCATCCCTTTCAGGGTTTCCTGATTTTTTTTAAATACAGAATATGCATAAAGTTAATATGCAGTTCAACAAGGCTACAGTTTAGTCTTGAGCTTTAGATTCAGTTTCCGTAACCTATCTTCCCATGAGCCCTTCACAGATGCATTTGCTCTGAGGAAAATCACAATAGTGATTTAATATCTCTTAAGCACATCTTTATCCAAGTAATTTCTCATAATAGTCACCAAATTCAAGACAGATCATCAATTTTGTAATCCTAACCGGGACACTGGGCACTTTTTCTTTTCAAGAAGAAATTGAGAGAAATTCTAATGCAGCAATTACTTTTTATTGCCAAACAATGTATTTTTTCCTAAAAAATTAACGTGCTTAGTAGACAACAAAAAATAAATTGCGTTATTAGACCCTAGCCAAGAAATTTAGCCCTTTCTGCAATTGCCTTGATAAAAATTTCTTTCCTAAAATGATAGCTTGGGGTGTTTTTCTTCTTCTGGATGCTTATTTCTCAAAACAATTTTCTGGACAAAATGAAGTGGAGCATTGCCCCCAGCCCTTTTGTCAGTTACATTAAGTGAAAATGACAGTGTTTATTAACCCTCTGGCCTCTCTCAGGGCTGTCCTTTCTGAATCAATTGTCGTGATTTATGGAGGAGAGTACCATTCTGATTTTCCTTTTTCCCCCTGATTACTCTTTCAGCACTAGTGAAAGTCTTGCTTGGTGGGAGATGACATTGTCTCAAATACCTACCAAGACTAAGATCATTCAGAATTAATATCACAACATATAACCCAAACTTTTTCTCCTGTCCACCAGAAGCGGGAAATCATAAAAAACAAAGAAAATTTTGGTTTTTCTTTTCCCCTCAATGCCCTGCTTTTAAGATTTACACCAAGAACTTTATCTACATCCTGGAGAAAATGATCTCCCTTTTAATGACATTTCAAAATTTTGAAACAACTCATTTTCTAATCAAGTCTGAGTAAGCTTATCAAAGCACAACTGGCCCTATGATGAATTTGGCTTTTTGCTTTCTGTTTGTTGTTTTCAAATTATTTTCATCCAAGTTCATGGGATTCCTTTATGGTATGGAATGGAAGGTAGACATTAATGTTTTGCTTCTTGCTCTTGCTAGACTTGGGCTTAAAAGTGTTTCTGGGGGTGAAGACTAAATGTTATACGTAAGCTCAGGTCCTCTGAGAAATAGATGCTAAGGCAGAATGAGACATACCAGACATTTATCAGGGAATGCCTTGACGGGGGGAGGGGTAGGAGTCGGTAAGAGGAGTGATGCGGGTCTGACACCCCTAAAGGTAGAAAAGGAAGTAAGAATGGGTGAGAGAAGCATCACAGCCCTATGGGTAGGTCTCAGCCAGGCTAATGGTGAGCCCTGGGTAAAGAATGCTGGATAGAGACATCCAGTGTCAGGAGGAAAGACGGGGCTCGAGCACCCTATCATGTGCAGGTGTTTGCCGGGATTGGTCAAAGGAGCATGGCTTTGGCACAAACACCATAGTAGATCTGGAGGTGTGACAGCCAATGACACACTTTGCAGCAGGTTCTTTTGGAGGGAGATCTGAGTGGCATATCCCCATGGCCATCCCACGTGTCAGGAAAGGTCACATGCTATGAATATCCATTTGAATTAATACTGGATGTTTCAGTGATATTCTTTCTTCATTGGTTAAATAAACATGTCCTCCATGGAAAGGCTCTAAGGAATCAACCTAAGGGAAACCATGCCACAAGTTGGCTTAGAGCAAATCATTTTTTATTCAAGGTTGTAAATTATGTTTCAATAGAAACTAAATCTCAAGCTGAGCAGACAGATTCATGAACTTGGAAGATATTGACTCTTAGAACATTAAATATAAAATCCATGACATTTATTGAACATACACTTTATGTTCCAGTGTGGGTGTGTATGTCCTTGGTATTATGTAATTTTTGTTTTATTATATAATTTTATTACATTGGGATTTCAGTTCTTGGGGGACACTTAGGCAAATAACCATTCTGATTTGGGCTATTCAACCGCTCAGAATGGATCAGGAATGCAAAAGTTGAGGAAACAGAGATAAAATGAGGCTGACTTTTGGGGCGGGTTGTGGAAGGGAGAAAAGTCCAGGAGAAACTGATTTGCTATAGCAGAGTATGGAGTGTTGTTGAGTTACAGGCCAGGGTCTAATTGCAGGAGCTACCAAGTCAGAGAAGAAACAATAGCAAAACCAATCTAATGTGATTCAGAGGTTGAAGCAGCATGCTATTACTTCTATTCAGAGACAGAATCCACCTCAGTGTCTGCACCAGTGGCGACTGGCGGTCCCTTCCGGGAATGTCAGAGGAAAGGAAGGGGGAGGAAGAGAGGAGCCAACATATCATTGCATAACTGAACAGAGCTATCCACTAGGCTGGGGCCAAAAAAAAAAAAAGAGTATATAAGTGTATTCTAAAATATGTCTTACTGATTCTTAAGTTCAGCCTTTATTTTTTACAAGGCATCTATAAATAATTTGACAAGCCAAATTATACTCATCGTAAACATCTCAGCTTATTTTCACTGATGTTGAACACTCTGTTCCAACTGTCACAGCAATGAGTAATATATCACATATACGGGTTATATGCCTGGTAAGAAGGCCAGATACACAACGTAGGAGGGGCTGTGTGGGAGTTTCATTGTGATGCCTTTTTCCAGACATCCAAAAGGTAGGACAGAAAAGGCTTTCCCTAACACCAGAGATGCCAAAAGAGGTTAGATGTATGGCGTACTTAGGGAAATTTACATAGATGAGGGGATGCTGCCGAAGAAATCTTTGGTAAAAATTGGGGATTGAGAGCAGAGATTAAGCTAGTAGGTTTCCTCTTTTTTTTTTTTTAATTTTATTTACTTATTTGAGAGAGAGAATGAGAGAGAGAGAGCACATGAGAGGGGGGAGGGTCAGAGGGAGAAGCAGACCCCCTGCCGAGCAGGGAGCCCGATGCGGGACTCGATCCCGGGACTCCAGGATCATGACCTGAGCCGAAGGCAGTCGCTTAACCAACTGAGCCACCCAGGCGCCCTAGTAGGTTTCCTCTTAAATCATGGACTGCCCCCTTGGAATTTTAAGCTTCTCTTATTGTACTTTGGCCTGAGATTATGGTCCAATGGGAGTCAAGTTAGAGTCTTTAAAACCAGGTAGTTAAAGTTAACCAAGGTTTTAAACAAAAACACAGGAGGTATGCCTGGTGGCTCAGTTGGTCAAGCCTGGTTTCTCTCAGGTCATTATTTCATGGATCATGAGCTCAAGCTCCGCACTCAGCATGGAGTCAGCTTGTGGATTTTCTCTCTCCCTCTGTCTCTGCACCTCCCCCCATACATGCTCTCTCTAAAATAAATACGTCTTTAAAAAATAAATAAATAAAGACATAGGAGTTAAGTTTACCTCCCAAAGTGGCATAACTGAGGGGATTTCACTTATTTTCTGGGTATTCTGTATGGAAAAAAGAAAGAGGACATATCTCTATGGAAAAAGCATGAAGTAAGTTTACTGAGAGACTAACATATAGAGATAATTATGCCTAATAGCTACTTTTCAAAAAAAGAAAGAAAGAAAAAAAAGATCTATGTTATAAAATTAATGATTTCATAAAGTTAAAACACAAATACAACGAATCTTGATCTATTTAATCCCAATCAAATCTATTATGGTAAAACCAATATAAAACAGACCCACAACGAAGGAAGTTACCTACTGGAAGAAAGAACTACCAGATACCTATCAGCCCTTATCATTAACTAGAGATGGAACCCAAAAACACCAGTGGTTTGAATACAAAGGGGATTGCCATATCCGCGGGTTTAATACTGCAGCATTGCGCCTTCTGCAATGATATGCATTTAGTTTTAAAAATAACATTAGCAACTTAAGGTAGCTTTAAATCTTTGTAGTTTGTTATTAAATTAGAGAGAAAGGAAATGCTGATGGAAAGAAATCTGTGGTGCTGCAAACTAAGGATATGAATCGCTGCTGGAAAAGATGAGAAAGCCACTTGAAAAGAAATAGAAACAATGACACTGTGGTCTTAGGTTTAAATATAGCCCTTTCCCTCAATTCCTTGGCCTTCTATGTTCCATGTGTAGCATGGCCTGTATAATGTAATTTACTTTCATCTCAGATAGTAGCATCCTTTGGCATGTTACTAGGAAAACCTCAAAATCAAAAAAAGCTTAAAAGTGAATTAAAGTGAACAACAATAAAAAACTGTCAGGTATTTCATTTTTCTAATACAGACATTTATAAAACTTCCAAAAAGAATGGTTTAAAATTCTGGGGGTGGGGGGCGCTGGGTGGCTCAGTCAGTTGAGCGTCTGACTCTTGGTTTCAACTCCGGTCATGATCTCAGGGTTTTGAGATTGAGCCCCGCATCGGGCTCAGCTGAGAGGGGATTCTCTCCCTCTCCCTCTGCCCCTCCTTCTGCTCTCACTCTCTCAAATAAATAAATAAATCTTAAAAAAAAAATACTCTGAGTGGGCGGTGAAGACCTTGTTTTCAATTGCGTGAGGCTACGGCTGTGTGGCAAAGCCCACTTCAGCCAAGGGTGAATCAATGACGGTGGTGGAGGCAGCTTCCAGTTAGCTCCCCGGGTGAAACTTCTTTGCTGGGCAGAGATGCCACTATTTATTTCAAGCACCATTTGAAAATACCCACTTAGACCAATTTTCTTAACATTACTTCAATATTTCTGCCAAAAGGGGAAAAAGAAGAAAAAATTTGAAGAGAGGCATTTTAGATGCACAAATCTCCACTACCTGGTAGATATTTTGCTAATAGGAGAAGGCATTTAAGCCTCTCGGTTGGAAAAACAAAATGCAATTTGGTTAGCACAAAAATGCTTATAGTAGGGGCGCCTGGGGGCTCAGTGGGTTAAGTGTTTGCCTTGGCTCAGGTCATGATCCTGGAGTCCCTGGATCGAGTCCCGCATCGGGCTCCCTGCTTAGCGGGGAGTCTGCTTCTCCCTCTCCCTCTGCCCCTCCCCCTTCACCTCCACCTCCAACCCCACCCTAGTGCACACATGGACTCTCTCTCAAAAATAAATAAATAAAATATTTTTTTAAAATGCTTATAGCGTGCCATCTTACAATGTTAGCAACAGTTAGGAATGGAAGCATGGGACAGAAAAGAATGAAACCCATTTCTTACTGTGTTATTGGCCACGCGACTGGGGTAAACTACTTGACCTCACCCTTACACTGGCGGAAGGAGAGACCTGCCTTCCAAGTGCTGGGGAAGTTCAAGTGGCATAGTTTATGCAAGTCCCTGGCTCTGTAGCTAGCACAGTCGTTCCTCCCCAGATGTATTCATTCACTCATATCTCTCTCTCTTTCTCTCTCTCTCTCACTCTCCCTCTCTCTCCACGTCTGGAAAAAAGCAAATGTCTCCATTTTTAAGGGAAAAACAAAGCATAGAAATAGAAAGTACAGATTAATGGCTTTAGCATACAATTCTTTTTAGTGATAATTAAACAAAATATTTGTGAGCACTTAAAGAGAATGTGAAATCAACATGAATTCATGAAGAAAATGATGCCCAATAATTTCTTTTCTTTCTTCTCTTCTAAACAAAAAGGAGTAGAGGAGGGGAATAACTTACTTCTATTTCTGGCAATACGGCAGACTGGATAGACAGAAAACTTCTCCTAGGATAAAAGGCCTAAAAATACTCGATTTAATTAAAAAATGTAGAGTATCCTTTTTAAGCTTGGTTGAGCCTAGAGTAGAGGAAGACGAACAAGAAAAACCAGAAAGCTACAGTCCCCCACCACTGCTACCTCGAAGACCAGTCTCTCCCTCACTGTCCTGCCCATTGTTCCCTTGCGGTGTATTCTGCAAATTTCCATCTCCTTTGTTCTGCCTCGGGTTAATTCTTTTCACTGCCCCTCAAAGGCCAGGTGTCCACCCTACCCAGTTGCCCCACAGCTCATAGGAACGTTTAAGCCCTGCCTTTAGACTGCAAACTGACCCAATTGTTTTTGGAAATCCTTTTGATACTCCTTAGTAAATTTGAACTTGAAAACACACAATAACCAGCAACTCCACTCCCAGCTTTGCTCCTTAGAGAAATTCTTGCACTTGTCTAACAGAACACAGATGGAAGAGTTATTGCCATTATGCGTAATGGCAAAAACCGGATACAAGTAAAAAGTTAAATTGATATAAAAATTGTATTGAAAATGAACCAGATGTAGCCAGCCACAAACATCCATGTGACTGGATCTAAAAATATTATGTTAAAGAAAAAAAAAGAGAGTAATTCATGTAAGAACACATAGGGTATTAAGATCCCATTTACATACATTTGGGGGAAAAAATTCAACTATTATTTCTGGATACATACACACATATGTGGCAAAAATGTCAGAAAAGGAAAGTTAATTAAAAACTACATTTGGGATAGCAATGGCCTCTTGGGGAAGCTGGGAAATAATTATGAAACAGTACTGAGGGAACATCAAAGTACTGGCTCTGTTCGGTATCTTAAGCTTGAGGGTAGATACAAGTGCCTGTTTATTATTATTTTCAAAGAGTTATATGTTAGCTGCATGTGTTATTGTGATATAATAAGAAATATATATATTTTGGTCTTCAACCCCAGGATCTCGGCCAGAGCTCACAAAGCCCTTGTAATTTCCTAAGTGCTAACAGAGATGGGAACATCTTCTGTTACAATATTTGGTTTTGGTCGCCAGCTCCTGATATATAGCTCAGGAGTTGAACAATAAAGGTGAAAGAAGCATCTTTCGTTATTCATACCAAACCCTTTACAACCACATTTGAGTTGATGTTAATGAAGTGACCTTTAAAAAAACTCCTAAGTGTGGGGGCTGGTTGCCAGAGGAACAAAGTGTGTGATTAGAGGGTGGGAACTTTGGGCCCTATCCCCCTCCACTTACAACCTCCAGGAGGGGAGGGGGCTGGAGATTGAGTTCAGTCATCAATGGCCAGTGATTCAATCAATCATATCTATGTAATGGGACCTTCATAAAAACTCTAACTAAGGGGATCAGAGACCTTATTGAGTTTGAACAAGAATGCATCTATGTGTTGGGAGGTTGGCATACCCCAAATCTCCTCCGAAACGGAAGCTCCTGTGTTTGCTTGGGACTCTTCCAGATCGTGCTAGATGTATCTCTTCATCTGGCTCTTCATTTTAATCCTTTAAAACATTTTTTGTAATAAGTCAGTAATAGTAAGTAAATCATCAACTTGTGTTCTGTGAATCATTCTAGCGAACGATTGAACCTGAGAAGAGGTCATGGGCAGCCCTGATTTATAGCTGGTGGTCATAAGTACAGGTGACAACCTGGGACTTGTAATTAGCATCTGAAGTCAACAGCAGTCTTGTGATATTGAGCCCTCTTAACCCAAGCGGTCTATGCCACCTCCAGGTAGTCATTGTCGTAATTGAGCTATAGGATACCCAGTTGATGTTCACGGAGAATTGGAGGCTGGTTTGGTATGGAAACCCTCACATTAGTGCCAGAAGTAGTGAGTGTAGAGAAATCGTGTTTTCCATTAGTGTGCTTTTTGTTTACAACATTTCACAGTAAATTTTTAAGTGCCAAAGGTATAGTACTCACTGATTTTATTATAGAGCAAAATTTTGATAGTTGGGTATATTTACAGCTAATGTAATGAATGACCTAAGAATATTTTTTGGAAGGTCTCAAGTGTGCTATGGAACTTTGCCCTAGAACTTGAGCTCCTTCTTATTCATTGCCTGTGTCCATGTGATCTTGAGAGCTCTCATCGCTGTTGTGAAAGTATTTACCTTACACAAGGTCAATATATAAGCTATTGCTGAGTTGACAGCATCCTGAACTAGTACTGCTTAAATTCCCTCTATTAGTGTGTCTTAGAATCTAGGACCAGGGGCGCTTGAGGGGTGCAGTTGGTTAAGCGTCTGACTCTTGATTTCAGCTCAGGTCATGATCTCAGGGTGGTGAGATGGAGCCCTGCAGCAGGCTCCATGCTCAGGGGGCAGTCTGCTTGAGATGCTCTCGTTTTTCCCTCTGCCCCTCCCCCTGCTCATGCGCTCTCTCCCTCTCAAATAAATAAAATCTTAAAAAAAAAAAAAAAAGAAAAGAATCTAGGACCGGGCTACTGAAAAGGAAAATGGAAAAACTGCAGGGAATGAAGCCTTGAAATCATAGGGGGTGGGTAAAATTATTACCATATATATGACAGTGAGTTGCAAATATTTGAAGTCAGTTACATGAAACAGTAAGGAGATTTCTTCTGCATTGTTCCTGAGAAGGCCTTTGCCCACTCGGGGGAAGCAGACTTTAGCTCATCATGAGAAAGAACTTTGCAAAAATTCAAATTATTCAACTAAAACTGAAAATGAGGTGACAAGCTCACTAACAGTTATGTTTCATTCCTCCTGACAGCCCCACTGCCCCTAGTTTTCGGCCAGACCCTTAAAATTACTATTGATTATCCCAGAGACTAGGACGTAGAAAAGCAGAGTCTTATTTGTTCGTCATTGTATTCCCATAAATTACCATAGGTACTATGAATTAAACAGCGCTAGTGAAAATGAGTTAAGTTTGATCTAAGATGCTGATCTGCTTTGCTCCAGGAAACAACATCAATTCTTCCCCTTTTTATGAAAATATTTATCCTTGGTTTATATCAGTTTGATTCTCTGTTCCAGTATCTCTGTTATATGTCTATGTTTTCTGATCACAATCTGGGAGCGATACTGAAGATTTATTCAGAACCGTGTCTACTCCAGCAACAGAGTTAGAGAAAGTGGATTAGGAACTGCTAGAAAGGACAGATGCTGCAGAGGTCAGGCAAAAAGTGAATGCAGCTCTTGAGGAAAGAAGGATTGTAATTTCCAAAGTCATGCCTTTTCAAATGCTAATATGACAAGTAATGCATATGAACTACTTCACCAGCTCAGGGTACAAAGATGCCATTTCCTCTTAACTGTTAAAGGATTTTGTGTCCCCTTAGTGAGCATGGTTCTTGGTCACACCACTTCGAAGAATGAAGAGGTAGACCAGATGAAGAGTAGTGGGCAGCAAAGCATAGTGGACTGAACAAGAGTATAAAGCTCCCAGAGAGGGAGGGGGACCTGAGTGGGTTGCCCTCGGAGTTTCTAAGTTTAAGGGTTTTTATGAGGTCTTTTGCAGAACTTTCTTAAGCAATCTGGGTATGTGGAGTCGTGTCAATCAGGGCTTTGATCATGTATCTGTCTAGCTATTACGTTCATGTCCACGTGCCAATGATCATTTTTTTTTAAATTTTTTATTGTTATGTTAATCCCCATACATTGCATCATTAGTTTTAGATGTAGTGTTCCATGATTCATTGTTTGTGCATAACACCCAGTGCTCCATGCAGAATGTGCCCTCTTTAATACCCATCACCAGGCTAACCCATCCTCCCCCCGCCCCTAGAATCCTCAATTTGTTTTTCACAGTCCATCGTCTCTCATGGTTTGTCTACCCCTCCGATTTCCCCCCTTTCATTCTTCCCCTCCTGCTATCCTCTTCTTTTTTTTTTTTTCTTAACATATATTGCATTATTTGTTTCAGAGGTACAGATCTGAGATTCAACAGTCTTGCACAATTCACAGCGCTTACCAGAGCACATACCCTCCCCAGTATCTATCACCCAGTCACCCCATCCCTCCCACCCCACCCCCAACTCCACCAACCCTCAGTTTGTTTCCTGAGATTAAGAATTCCTCATATCAGTGAGGTCATATGATACATGTCTTTCTCTGATTGACCTATTTTGCTCAGCATAATACCCTTCAGTTCCATCCACATCGTTGCAAATGGCAAGATCTCATTCCTTTTGATGGCTGCATAATATTCCATTGTATATATATATACCACTTCTTCTTTATCCATTCATCTGTTGATGGACATCTTGGCTCTTTCCACAGTTTGGCTATTGTGGACATTGCTGCTATAAACATCCGGGTGCACGTACCCTTTCGGATCCTTACTTTTGTATCTTTGGGGTAAATACCCAGTAGTGCAATTGCTGGATCGTATGGGAGCTCTATTTTCAACTTTTTGAGGAACCTCCATACTATTTTCCAGAGTGGCTGCACCAGCTTGCATTCCCACCAACAGTGTAGGAGGGTTTCCCTTTCTCCTCATCCCCACCAACATCTGTCATTTCCTGACGTTAATTTTAGCCATTCTGACTGGTGTGAGGTGGTATCTCATTGAGGTTTTGATTTGGATTTCACTGATGCCAAGTGATGTTGAGCACTTTTTCATGTGTCTGTTGGCCAGTTGGATGTCTTCTTTGGAAAAATGTCTGTTCATGTCTTCTGCCCATTTCTTGATTGGATTATTGGTTGATAAGTTCTTTACAGATTTTGGATACTAGCCCTTTATCTGATATGTCATTTGCAAATATCTTCTCCCATTCTGTTGGTTGTCTTTTGGTTTTGTGGACTGTTTCTTTTGCTATGCAAAAGCTTTTTATCTTGCTGAAGTCCCAATAGTTCATTTTTGCCCTTGCTTCCCTTGCCTTTGGCGATGTTTCTAGGAAGAAGTTGCTGTGGCTGAGTTCGAAGAGGTTGCTGCCTCTGTTCTCCTTTAGGATTTTGATGGACTCCTGTCTCACATTGAGGTCTTTCAACCATTTGGAGTCTATTTTTGTGTGTGGTGTAAGGAAATGGTCCAGTTTCATTCTTCTGCATGTGGCTATCCAGTTTTCCCAACACCATTTGTTGAAGAGACTGTCATTTTTCCATTGGACATTCTTTCCTGCTTTGTCCAAGATTAGTTGACCATAGAGTTGAGGGTCCATTTCTGGGCTCTCTATTCTGTTCCATTGATCTACGTGTCTGTTTTTGTGCCAGTACCATACTGTCTTGATGAGGACAGCTTTGTAATAGAGCTGGAAGTCCGGAATTATGATGCCGCCAGCTTTGCTTTTCTTTTTCAACATTCCTCTGGCTATTCGGGGTCTTTTCTGGTTCCATACAAATTTTAGGATTATTTGTTCCATTTCTTTGAAAAAAGTGGATGGTATTTTGATGGGGATTGCATTGAATGTGTAGATTGCTCTAGGTAGCATTGACATCTTCACAATATTTGTTCTTCCAATCCATGAGCATGGTATGTTTTTCCATTTCTTTGTGTCTTCCTCAATTACTTTCATGAGTATTTTATAGTTTTCTGAGTACAGATCCTTTGCTTCTTTGGTTAGATTTATGCCTAGGTATCTTATGGTTTTGGGTGCAATTGTAAATGGGATTGACTCCTTCATTTCTCTTTCTTCTGTCTTGTTGTTGGTGTATAGGAATGCCACTGACTTCTTTGCATTGATTTTATATCCTGCCACTTGACTGAATTCCTGTATGAGTTCTAGAAGTTTTGGGGTGGAGTCTTTGGGGTTTTCCACATAAAGTATCATATCATCTGCAAAGAGTGAGAGTTTGACTTCTTCTTTGCCAATTTGGATGCCTTTGATTTCTTTTTGTTGTCTGATTGCTGTGACTAGGACCTCTAATAATATGTTGAATAGCAGTGGTGATAGTGGACATCCCTGCTGCGTTCCTGACCTTAGGGGGAAAGCTCTCAGATTTTCCCCATTGAGAATGATATTCACTGTAGGTTTTTCATAGATGGCTTTTATGATATTGAGGTATGTACCTTCTATGCCTATACTCTGAAGAGTTTTGATCAAGAAAGGATGCTGTACTTTGTCAAATGCTTTTCCTGCATCTACTGAGAGGATCATATGATTCTTGTTCTTTCTTTTGTTAATGTATTGTATCATGTTGATTGATTTGCGGATGTTGAACCAACCTTGCCGCCCAGGGATAAATCCCACTTGGTCGTGGTGAATAATCCTTTTAATGTACTGTTGGATCCTATTGGCTAGTATTTTGGTGAGAATTTTTGCATCCATGTTCATCAGGGATATTGGTCTGTAATTCTCCTTTCTGATGGGGTCTTTGTCTGGTTTTGGGATCAAGGTAATGCTGGCCTCATAAAATGAGTTTGGAAGTTTTCCTTCCATTTCTATTTTTTGGAACAGTTTCAGAAGAATAGGTATTAATTCTTCTTTAAATGTTTGGTAGAATTCCCCTGGGAAGCCATCTGGCCCTGGGCTTTTGTTTCTTGGGAGATTGTTGATGACTGCTTCAATTTCCTTAGTGGTTATAGGTCTGTTCAGGTTTTCTATTTCTTCCTGCTTCAGTTTTGGTAGTTGATACATCTCTAGGAATGCATCCATTTCTTCCAGATTATTGAATTTGCTGGCATAGAGTTGCTCATAATATGTTCTTATAATTGTTTGTATTTCTTTGGTGTTGGTTGTGATCTCTCCTGTTTCATTCATGATTTTGTTGATTTGGGTCATTTCTCTTTTCTTTTGGATAAGTCTGGCAAGGGGTTTATCAATCTTGTTAATTCTTTCAAAGAACCAGCTCCTAGTTTCGTTGATCTGTTCTACTGTTCTTTTAGTTTCTATTTCATTGATTTCTGCTCTGATCTTTATTATTTCTCTTCTCCTGCTTGGTTTAGGCTTTATTTGCTCTTCTTTCTCCAGCTCCTTTAGGTGTAGGGTTAGGTTGTGTACTTGAGACCTTTCTTGTTTCTTGAGAAAGGCTTGTATTGCTATATACTTTCCTCTTAGGCCTGCCTTTGCTGCATCCCAAAGATTTTGAACAGTTGTGTTTTCATTTTCATTGGTTTCCATGTATTTTTTTAATTCTTCTTTAATTTCCTGGTTGACCCATTCATTCTTTAGTAGGATGCTCTTTAGCCTCCATGTTTTTGAGTTCTTTCTATCTTTCCTCTTGTGATTGAGTTCTAGTTTCAAAGCATTGTGGTCTGAAAATAAGCAGAGAATGATCCCAATCTTCTGGTACCAGTTGAGACCTGATTTGTGACCTAGGATGTGATCTATTGTGGAGAATGTTCCATGGACACTAGAGAAGAATGTGTATTCCGTTGCTTTGGGATGGAATGTTCTGAATATGTCTGTGAAGTCCATTTGGTCCAGTGTGTCATTTAAAGTCTTTATTTCCTTGTTGATCTTTTGCTTAGACGATCTGTCCATTTCAGTGAGGGGGGTGTTAAAGTCCCCCACTATTATTGTATTGTTGTCGATGTGTTTCTTTGCTTTTGTTATTAATTGCCTTATAAAATTGGCTGCTCCCATGTTAGGGGCATAGATATTTACAATTGTTAGATCTTCTTGTTGGATAGACCCTTTAAGTAGGATATAGTGTCCTTCCTCATCTTTTATTACAGTCTTTGGTTTAAAATCTAATTTGTCTGATATAAGGATTGCCACCCCAGCTTTCTTTTGGTGTCCATTAGCATGGTAAATGGTTTTCCACCCCCTCACTTTCAATCTGGGGGTGTCCTTGGGTCTAAAATGAGTCTCTTGCAGACAGCATATAGATGGGTCTTGTTTTTTAATCCAATCTGATAGCCTGTGTCTTTTGATTGGGGCATTTAGCCCATTTACATTCAGGGTAACTATTGAAAGATAGGAATTTAGTGCCATTGTATTGCCTGTAAGGTGACTGTTACTGTATATTGTGTGTGTTCCTTTCTGGTCTATGTTGCTTTTAGGCTCTCTCTTTGCTTAGAGGATCCCTTTCAAGATTTCTTGTAGGGCTGCTTTCGTGTTTGCAAATCCTTTAGTTTTTGTTTGTCCTGGAAGCTTTTTATCTCTCCTTCTATTTTCAATGACAGCCTAGCTGGATACAGTATTCTTGGCTGCATATTTTTCTCATTTAGTGCTCTGAAGATATCCTGCCAGTCCTTTCTGGCCTGCCAGGTCTCTGTGGATAGGTCTGTTTCCAATCTAATGTTTCTACCATTGTAGGTTACATATCTCTTCTCCTGAGCTGATTTCAGGATTTTCTCTTTATCTCTGAGACTCGTAAGTTTTACTATTAGATGTCGGGGTGTTGACCTATTTTTATTGATTTTGAGAGGGGTTCTCTGTGCTTCCTGGATTTTGATGCCTGTTTCCTTCCCCAAATTAGGGAAGTTCTCTGCTATAATTTGCTCCAATATACCTTCTGCCCCTCTCTCTCTTTCTTCTTCTTCTGGGATCCCAATTATTCTAATGTTGTTTCATCTTATGGTATCGCTTATCTCTCGAATTCTGCCCTCGTGATCCAGTAGTTGTTTATCTCTCTTTTTCTCAGCTTCTTTATTTTCCATCATTTGGTTTTCTATATCACTGATTCTCTCTTCTACCTCATTTATCCTAGCAGTTAGCACCCCCATATTTTTGCACCTCATTAATAGCCTTTTTGATTTCAATGTGGTTAGATTTTAGTTCTTTTACTTCTCCAGAAAGGGTTTCTCTAATAACTTCCATGCTTTTTTCAAGCCCAGCTAGTATCTTTAAAGTGATGATTCTGAACTCTAGATCTGACATCGTACTAATGTCCGTATTGAGTAGGTCCCTGGCAGTCGGTACTACCTCTTGTTCTTTTTGTTGAGGTGATTTTTTCCATCTTGTCATTTTGTCCAGAGGAGAATAGATTAATAAGAGAACAAAATGCTAACAGGGTAACAACATCCCCAGAAAATATACTCTAAACAAATCAGAAAAGACCAGAAGCAGTGGGAAAAGAAAGGGAAAGAGAGAAAAAAGGAAAAAGAAAAAAGAAAAAAGAAAAAAGAAAAAGATAAAGATAAAAACAAACAAAAACAGAAGAAAACAACAACAACAACAAAACAGAATACGATCAAATATGATCAGGCTGGTATATAGATCAGTGCCACACACTAGATTTTGGGTGTATTTTGGTCTGTTAGAAGAAAGTGCCTCCCAAAATTTTAAAGAAAGAAAAACTTATATATGTACAAAAATAAGGGTTGATAGGATGAAGGGATGGAATATGAGTGTAAAGATGGTAATTATAAAAAATTTTATAAAAGGAATTGATAAGAAGTTGTTTGAAAAAAGAAAGAAGAGGATTTAAAAAAAAAGAAAAGAAAAGAAAAAGGAGAGAATGTGATCAGGCAGGGGAGTAGAAAAAAACCATACACTAGAGATTTAGGGTATATTTTGATCTATTAGAAGAAACTATCTCAAAATGTTAAAGAGAGAACAACTTATATATATATGCCAAAAATACGGGTAACTACTATGAAGGGATAGAATATGACTCTAAAAATGAAAAATAAAAATGTTTTTTTAAAAAAGGGATTGATAAGATGTTGGTTGAAAAAGGGAAAAATAAAAATAAAAAAAAAAAAAGACAGTTAAAAAAAATTAACTTTGAAAGACTAAAGCATCATGGTAAGAAAGCCATGGATTCTGTGTGCAGTATTCCCCTAGCGCTGGAGTTCTGCCGTTCTCATTGATCGGTAAACTTGGTCTTGGCTGGCTGTTCTTGCTGATCTTCTGGGGGAGGGGCCTATTGCCATGGTTCCCAAATGTCTTTGCCGGAGGCGGAATTGCCCTGCCCTTGCCCGGTTCGGGCTAAGTAATCTGCTTGGGTTTGCTCTCCGGAGCTTTTGTTCCCTGCAAGCTTTCCGTACAGCTTTGGAGGCCGAGAGTGAAAATGGCAGCCTCCCAATCTCTGCCTCGGAGGAGCCAAGAACTCGGGCCCTGCTCCTCAGTGAGCCCCCAGAGAAAAGCCGTCAGTCACTCCCCTCTCCCCGGTCTCCGGCCGCACTCCGTGCTCACCCGGCCTGTGACCGCGCGTTTCTATCTCTGGCACCCAACCCCATGTGGAGTCTCCAAACCCTGCAGATCCCTGCAGTGTGCTCCCATGCCTCTCCTCCCAGGGGAAGAAGGTGAGTCTCCATGAATCTGCTGCTTGTTGGGTCCCTGCTGGAGGAGCAGTGGCCTGACTGTGCTGTGGATCACGGTTTATGGCAACCCCGAGCTGAGAGCCCGTGCCTCGGCTCCGCCTCTGCAGCGGGCTTCCCCGCTCTGATCCCTGGGAGCTCTGCCACACTCAGCACCCCCGGTCTTTCTGTGACCCCGAGGGTCGTGGGACTACACTGTCCCACGAGGGTTCCACCGCCCGCTTAGCCTCCGGAGTGATGTCCCTCAGTGGAGCAGACTTTTAAAAGTTCCGATTTTGTGCTCCGCGGCTCTATCACTTGCCAGAAGCGGCCAACGGAGGCCCCTCCCCCGCCGTCTATCCTCCCGAATATCGCCTCGGAGTCACTTCTCTGTACGTCCTACCTTCCAGAAAGTGGTCGCTTTTCTGATGAGAGAGTTGTTGCTCTTGTTTTCTCCGATCTCCTGTTGAGTTTGTAGGTGTTCAGAATGGTTTGATCCCTATCCAGCTGCATGCCTGAGACCAGAGGAAATCTAGGTCTCCTACTCCTCCACCATCTTGCTCCACCCCTCAATGATCCTTTTTTTGCTGACATCTGAGGGCTTAGGTCTAACTGCCCCTTACCCGTGATACTGACAAATGCTTTTGTGGTTAATCATCTCATTTTAGGACATTTTGCAGAAGTCATTTCTGTGCTATTTTATTTTAGCTGTCCTGACTCCATATTTTCTTGTTGGGGACCCTGGCCCTGACTACCTAGCTGTCCAACTCACTCCTAACATTCCTTCCTCAGGTTATTGTTCAAATCTCCTGAATTGTTAGTGGAAAACATAGAATCCTTCTTGAGGCCTTTCCTACTCTAATACCATACTCAAACTGTCAAAAACAAACAAACAGAAAACAAGCCCTGGGAGTTGACAACTGGTCTGTTGGAGGTGAGTAGGGACAGATACAATCCTGCCTCCAAATGCAGGTTTCTGATTCTCTGCAGCTTCTTACTGCCACAGGGTGTCACGTGGTCTTGCAAAAGTGTGTCTTCCTGCCCTGATGCTCTATGTAGTTGTCAATGATGACTCACACTTGGATCTTTGTCTACATAGGTGCCCAGCATCAGTTCTCCAAGTGACAATACCATGCCAAGGTAGTTAGACCTCCAGGAGCATGACACTCAGTCTTATGCTATTCTAAAACCAGCCCTCATGTCAAATTCTTAAGTCTAAAACCAGCCCTAACCCTGAACCGGGATCTGCAGCTCAGTTGCCTTCTGCCATTTTAAGCATGTAGGCCCCAGGCGCCTGGGTGGCTCAGTCGGTTAAGCATCAGACTCTTGATTTCAGCTCACGTCATGATTTCAGGGTCGTGAGATCCAGCCCCACATCAGGCTCTGTGCTGAGTGTGGAGTCTGCTTGTGATTCTCTCTCCCTCTCCCTCTGCCCCTTTCCCCCAGCTCTTGTGGGCACATTTGTGCATGCTCTTGCTCTCTCCTTCTCAAACAAAACAACAAAAAAAAGTAGGGGGCCCTTGGGCTGTCTTGGTGTCTATTCCAACAGGTCCTGATGAACCCTATACATCCTTTGAATCTCAGGGAGCATCAGTTAGATCCTTTCAGAAAGCACTTCTTCCTCTTTGTATCATATAGAAATTTATCACCTAGCACATCTCCTTCTAAAGCCCCAGAGCATTCCATTTTATCTTTCCCCAGGTCCAGGAAGCATCTTCACACTACAGTTCCATATTCCAGGAGTCCCCTTGAAGCAATTCTTCAAGCAACGAAGATGTCACCCTCAACACAGCATTCAGGCCCTGTCTCTCTTGGAAAATAAATGGTCCAGGCACCCACTTAGTATCCACCCTATTTTAGGCATAAAGTTCAATGTGGCTATAACCCAAATGAACAAGGGACATTGTAAGGTACCCTGCTCTTGCTTGAAAGCGAATGGATGCTCTAAAAAGAAGCTCCATGAATACCATTCCAAAAGCATTGAAGAGTAAAGCCGATGGTCACTGCAGCTTTCTTGAACTACATTACCTCTCACAACCCTCTGGACAACTCTAAAAATATTTGTTTTTTTCTAGTCCAAATCTACTCATTTTATTTTCCCCAACCTTTTATTTTTAGAATTCAAACCTACAGAAAAGTTATAAGAAAGTTTAACATGATAAAAACCCATACACCCATCATCTAGATTCACTAATATCTCTCTGTCCCATTGATGGTTAGTTAATTCCAGACATTGTAATATTTCATGTCCAAATATGTCAGGATATTTCTCCTAAAAATAAGAATAACCTTCTATATAACTATAGGTTATACAGTTGTCTCCCTCAGGAAATTACATCAATAGAGTACTATTATCTAGGTTATGTACCATATTCAAATTCCTCCATTTTTAAAACTTTTTCTCTGTCCAGCCAAGGAGTTTCCAGGTCATGTTTCTTTAGTCTTCTCTAACTACTAAAGTAGTTTCCACTGTTGATATTTTTCCAGCTTAACTTAGATATAATTGAAATACAACATCATGTAAGTTACATGCACAAGATGTTGATTTCATACACTTATAGACTGCAAAATGATTACCACCATAGTGTTGCTGACCTACATTATGTCACATAATTACCATTTCTTGTTTGTGATGAGAACATTTAAAATTTACTCTCTTAGCAACTTTCAAGTATATAATATGGTATTATTAACTATAGTCACTATACTGTACATTACATCCCAGAACTTATTCATCTTATAACTGGAAGTTTGTATTTTTTGGTCAGTATGTCCCCATTTCCCTCAACCCCTTACCCCAGGTAACTAGCACTGTACTCTATTTCTTTTTTTTTAAAATATTTTATTTATTTATTTGAGAGAGACAGAGATAGAGCTCGAGCAGGAAGGAGGAAGAGAAGCAGACACCCTGCGGAGCAGGGAGCGCAATGCGGGGCTCGATCCCAGGACCCTGGGATCATGACCTGAGCTGAAGGCAGAGGCTTAACCATCTGAGCCACCCAGGCGCCCCTGTACTCTATTTCTATGCACTCTGCTTTTTTAGCTTCTACAGATAAGTGATATCATACAGTATTTGTTTTTTTCTAACTTATTTCACTTAGGATAATGTCCTCAAAGTCCATCCATGTTGTTGCAAATGGAAGGATATCCTTATTTCTCGTGGTTGAATGATATTCTATTGTATATATACATATATATAACATCTCCTTTAACCATTCATCTATCAGTGGACACATAGGTTATTTCCATATTGTGGTTATTTTGAATAATGCTGCAATGAATATGGGTGTGCACACTGTCGATATTTTTGAAGAGCTCAGGCTCATTGTTTTGTAGAATGTCCTTTTGTGTTTGCCTGATTCTTCTCTCACAATTAGATTCAGATTAGACATTTTTAGCAGTTCTATTAGTTATGTGTTAAACATCCTCTTTAACTGTCTTTGTTTCTCCCAAAATACCTTTCCTTAAGGGAGCTTCCATATCTCTGGCTCTCTCCAGGGCTGCATTATGATTTCTGTGGACCCTGGGCACTTGCCCCTTTGCAAAAATATTAAAAGTTATGTTTTATGCTGTGTTGGTATAAAGGTTAATATAATCAGTCTGAGTTCATTATTATATATTCATTATTGTTCATTTTTTTCTTCTGATTTTAACAGAAATTAAATTTACAGCATCCTGTGAGTCCCTGAAAATAAGGCAGTCCCAAAGCACTCTCTCTTCCTTGTCCCAAGTGTTGCTCTTTCTTTCTCTTTCACCAAATCTGCAAGCTTACCAGCAATCTGTCTTACTCCTACTTCACAAGGTATAGACACAGAAGAACATTCTTTACCAATACCCTGGGACTGCCTGAAGCCTGGGGTTTCTTCCAAACAAATCTGAGCTGCCATTTGTTTAGCACTTACTATGTCCCAGGCCCTCAGCAAAGCACTGTATATCATGTCATTTAATCACCACAAAAGCTCCCATTAGAGGTGTACTATTATCCCCATGATACAGAGAGAGCAGCTGAGGATTTCAAAGGTTTAAGTAGCTGGCCCAAGCTCTACTGTCATAAAAGGGGGGCAGGATTCAGACCAGATCCATCTCCTTCCATGTCCCAGGGCAGCTTCAGCTCTTGCCTAGAACCTGCACGGGACCATAGGCCTGGAGACAGGACAGTAGGGGAGGAAGTGGGTGGGGCACCAAGAGGCTGTCCTGGGTGTTCTCTCTCCTTCTGCAGAGGGGAGGCACATACAGTCTGTCCTCTCTCCATTTCCTCGTGCCAGGTGTTTGGACATTTAAGGTCCTTAGAGAATCTTTGGATAAATTTTCATGGGAAAACAGAAAAGCTTTTAGCTCAGCTTAATTCTATCACGTAAGCACAACCATTCCATGCCCCATCTTAGGTTCCGCCTATAAAACAGTACGTTCTGACTGACACAATAGACATTAACAGAGCAGGATCTGAGTGCTTAATAAATGCCTCTTATTGCCAGCACCAAATACAATTTTTTTAGTATGTGCCAGCATTAAAGTTCTAAAGTTTAAGTTATAAAATGAAAACCTTTTAGGTGGGGGGAAAAAAACTGAAAAACTGTGAAAACACAACTGAAATACAAACAAACCTATGTCCTTTTAATTTTTTTTTTTTAATGAAACTCATATAAAATTTTTCTGATGCTCAGTTGAACCTTTTGGCCATCATTTGACAAACTAGTGTTTTTTAGACAAGAGACATATTTCTGAACTTGGGGGAGTACGTTTGTCAAATTCCCTGCTGTCAGTAGAATAAAAGCTAAGGACACAGTGCTTCGTTTCTCAATAAGAAGAAGGAAAGCAAGGCACTTGATTTTTTTATTAGGCGTGAGCCCAGGCTCCCTTATGAAACAGAGATAAGAGCAGAGCGTGTCTCGGTGAGTAATCGAGCTCTGTTCATTAGCTGACTGAGGCGGTGGCCAGAGGCCAACACAGCACCAAGTAATAAAAGCAATGACTGTGTGGGCTGGAGGTAAAGGTGTCCGAGGGGAAGGCTGTGACTAAGTCTCCACTAATCACTGCTTCATCAGTGCCTCATGGTGGGACCTTCCGCAGGCATGCTCAGGTTCCCACTCACACAGACTTCAAGGCTTCTGTCCAAGAGGATAGGGGTTGTGGCTGAAAATCCTTAAACTACGTTCACTTTAACCCCAAGTATGAAATAAACATGAATCCATACCGATAGAAATAAATGACTGAATAAACAAAGAATGGAGAGAAGAGACATCTCTTCCTTATAGAATTCCAAATACTATTTCCCAGTCCGGGAGATGGAGTTTAATTCCCCCCACCCCCATTCCTCGGGGACAGGCTAGACATAGTGACTTGTTTCCAAGTAATAGAGTAGGGAAGGGGGAAATGGTACCTTTGCAGGGGACAGACCTGGGAAATACTTGCTTAGCCAAGTGAAGGTTCCCATCACCAGGGATGTCACATGAATGTCATGTACTCCCTGATCCAAGTGACAGGAATGGGACTTCAGCTCTGTGGTACTCATCCGGAACCCAGAGTCCCAGTCTCGAAGACCTAGACAGACCAGATTGTCTGGATCCCCTCCAATTTGGAGGTCCCAAAACACAAGAAAAGTCTGAGACCCTGTCACAGATCCGAGGAAACTCAGTAGATATGAGGACTAAATGCAATGCTCTGCCCTTAACCGGATCATGAAAAACCTGGTGAAAACCTGCAGTTTCCTTAACAGACGCATACTGATGTCACGTTCTTGGTTTTGACAAACGTCATGAAGATGTTAGATGTGGACAATGGGGACCCCAGGTGAGGAGTATATGGAAGCTCTGTGCTATTTTTGCAACCTTTCTGCAAATCCAAAATTATTCCAAAATGAAAAGTTATTAAAAAAAAAACAAACTAAGTTTACTCCCTAGGAAAGGAGTAGTTTATTTGAGATGTATACTTTTCGGTGTATTCTATAATCTAATTCAAAATTTGATTCCCCCTCCTCACATTGATTATTTTTGCCATATGGCCTTTTGGTATTTTGAGTTTTCATTCTTTATATACCTTTTGAAATCAAAATGCTTGCTTAAGAAAGTAGCTGTTGGTCATCTTCGGGCAGCTAAAGTATGCACAGCCTGAGATTGGAGGGCAAGGCTAAAGAGTTGATTGAACTTTCAATTTTAAAGCATTTTAATATATTCTAGCTATGAATAGCTCTCTGCCTAGGGCAGCAACACTGTTGACAAAGGCTAGTGGTCAGGAAGGCAAGGGCAGAGCATGTTAAGAAAATGCTAACATGTTCTGGACCCGGGACTCTCCCTACCTTCCCGGAGACCCTCCTCACAGGGCAAAATGGGTTGGAGTGGCAGGAAGAGGAAAAGAGCATGGCAAACTGGTGTGCTCCTATCATATCCCAGTCCTATCCTAATACAGCCTCCCAGTTTGACTGTCACCAATGCTTTGACTCTAATTACCTGGAGCTCTGAGTCCACCATGCAGACCTGCCCAGATTCCTCCCTTGACAACTGCCACCAATGTCCTAGAGGTGGTGGGAGCCACAGATCCCAGCTCCTATTGCCAGGGGCTGAGGCACAGGGTGTGATACTGCAGCTAGAATTGGAGAAACTTTTTCTCCAGAAACAATTGTCAACTTAGCTTCTTTGGTACCTTAACATAGCACTATGCTTTCTCCCACATTAACAGATTAATCTGTGTAGGTTTAAGAAAATAAGCACTATTTAATTGCACGATTTCTCTGTGGAAATGCATTTCAAATTCTGAAACATTAGCTTCCAACAGATGATTTGGAACATTTAGAAGTGGGTATCGCTTGATCAAATGAAATCATCAGCCCTGATGAAGGTGGAAGATATAAACCTTGGTAGGAGAAATAAAAATCAACTCAATTTCACATAGAATTTAAGATGAAAAGAGAAAAGAAAATGGAATCAGAATAGGGTAAACCATGTGAGATTAGCTCTTCCCAACTAAATGCTGCAGAAACTCCCAGGCCGTTAGGTGACATTCCAAGGCAAGGACATGGTCAGGTAGAGCATCTTTCTTTCTTTCTTTCTTTCTTTCTTTCTTTCTTTCTTTCTTTCT